>NC_132794.1:90523293-90832206 GCF_048418805.1 Vulpes vulpes
TTCTGTGCTAATGTTTTTACCATTAATTATAAATGGCTGAGATTCAAACTCATGTATACTCAAAAAAAAGCACTCCATATTTTATTAATTATATAGTGATGTGGTCTCTATTCTCAAACTGCAAGGAGACAGAGACACCACCAGTCACACAAGAAAAGGCATACATTATAACTAAAGAGTCTAGGATGATATTCTTGCTAAACCAAAGTACTTGGGAAAATTCATATACCATATTTAAAGGGGTTGAGGCCAGTGCATAAACACAAATCTAACAACCTTTTGATGCAGGAAATCCAAATTCTGAGTCCACCAGACTTACGCACACAACAATACAACATTTACCATATAGCTAGGCATGGTGCTGAGTGCCTGATAATGCATTACCTCCCTGTATCGAGAGTACATGCTATTTTTACCCCAATGTTACTGATGAGGTAATTGAATTTATTTGGAAAGAAGTTTAGCTGTGAGAGAGTGATTAATGGTGCTGTGATCCAGCTCCAGAACTGTGGTCATTAATTACTCTCTATTGGGTGTGGAGTAGATGACAAACCAAAGCCCAAAAGCATAAATTGCATATATTCAAGAGTACGCCCTGTAATATTCACTTATATTCAGAAGCAAATCCTGGTTGTAATGGCAGGGAGCTCAATTTAGGCAAAATCAAACTGCAGATGCATCTTTGTTCCGGAAGAACCCAACTCACTCCACTTCATGACCCGTTTCAACCACACCTGAGTTAAGCTCACCTCTCAAATCACAGAAACATATGTGACATTTCCTTTACACTTTTCCAAACCGTACTCCACCCTCCTGTCAAGGTTTGAGATCCTTAAGGGCATCTTCTTGTTTTAGAATATCTCCTGCACCTAAGCCATCAGTGGTTGATAAACTTACTGAAAGATCACATGTCTTGTTTTAAATTCTGCCTCTGCCACAAACTGTTGACATGTCCCAGGAGTAGGAGCTGTATTCTGTGACCTGTAGTTAACTTTGTGTGCCGCGGGCAGGCAGGCAAAGTGCTGATTCTTGTATACCAACTTTGAGGCAAATACCACAGCCTTAATTGCAGGCTCCAGGGAGCTGAGATTCTATACTGGGTTGCTGGAGGCAGCCCTCCCCCCTACTTTTCAGGACCAGGCCTGCTGGCCCTCCCTGGCCTGCTACACCCAGGCCACAGATAGCACACAAAGGCCAAGTGTCTGCTGTGCTGACTCATGGCTGTTCTCCGTCCAGGCTAGGACAGTCTCAGGGGGGCCAGGGGCCTTCTCCCTCCCGGCCATTTCCCACAGAAGCAGTTAGTAGCCAGGACCATATCAAGCCTTAAAAAACGGTGACCAACCAGAAGAAATGAACACCACGGAGAAGTGAAAGTGAAAGTGGGGGGGGGCAGATGCCAAGCTGCTCATTAACAGTCCCATTTCTTAGGGAATTCTGGAAAGCAGTAAGGATTCACCCTGTATTCTTTTTGTTTGTTGGTCTTATGTGTCTATATTTTTAAATTGAAGTAAAATTCACATGTCATTAAATTAACCGTTTTAAAGGAAACAATTCAGTAGCATTTAGCCCACTCACGGTATCGTGCAACCACCACCTCTAAGTAGTTCCAAAGCATTTTCATTACTGAAAAAGAAGACTTTGTACCTGTGAAACAATCACTCTCCATTGTCTCCCTTCCCCCCAGCCCCTGGCAGCCACCAGTCTGCTTTCTCTATCAATATACCTATTCAGGATATTTCATATAAAGGAAATCCTGCAATATGGGACTTTCTGGGTCTGGCTTCCTTCTCTTAGCATAATGCTTCCAGGGTTCGTGCACACTGTGGCCTATGTCAGGACCTCATCCCTCTTTATTGCCAAATAATATTCCATTGTACATGATCCCTACGACTGGTTTCTCTCTTCAGCTCTTGATGAACATTTGAGTTGTTTCCACCTTTTGGCTATTAAGTGCTGGAGTACCTGCCTTGCATTCATATGCGTATATACCTCAGAGTGGAGTTTCTGGCCATAGGGCAATTGTGTGTGTGTGTTTAAGATTTTATTTATTTATTCATGACACACAGAGAAAGGCAGAGACATAAGCAGAGGGAGAAGCAGATTCCCTGCGGGGAGCCTGCTGTGGGACCCGATCCCAAGACCCCGAGATCGCAACCTGAGCCAAAGGTAGACCCTCAACCACTGAGCCACCCAGGTGTCCCAGGGCAATGCTGTGTTCAACTTTTTGTGGAACCACCAAATTGTTTTCCATAGTGATGCAGCATTTGGCATTTCCACAAGCAAGGTGTCAGGGTCACCCTTTATTCTTAACATCTGTTCCTTTCCTCTTCCCTGCTTCCCACCAAGCCAGTGTCCACAGACTTTCCTTTCCTCTAGACTGGGGGGGGGGGGGGGGGGGGGGGGGATTGCACCTCTAATGGCAAGGCTATCATCAGGGAGCACTGCGCAACAGGGACCTCCCTTGCCTTAAGCTATGATCCTACTCTTGTCTTTTCCACAAACAGGACACTGTGACCAGGAACAGGCAAGGACAGGCTCCCATCACCCAGAGGCACACCCACGAGAGCCATTTAAGTAATCTCATAAAACCACCCTCCTGCGCCCTCCAACACCTCCCATCCCCGCACAGAACATTCCATCAAATCCTCTGCGTCGTCAAAGCTGAGCGCAGAAAGGACGCGTCCCGGTGTGGAAGCTGCCCGCCCTGCCTCCGACCTGCAGGCCGGTCTGGACCGTCGGCTCCCGCGCGCAGATCTGGGCAGACGCAGCGCCGCGGCCGCGGCCCGCCCGCCCAGCCCCCTCAGCTAACGAGCCGGCCGGGCCGGGCCCCGCGGGTGGCAGACGTGAATGGAGAGGAAGAGCCTCCCTTCCACCCCCTCCCTCCGGGGTTACTGCCGGTCACAGAGCTATTTACATTTACAACAGCCCCACAGCGCCTGATCAGGCCGCGGCCAATCGGCAGCCCCCAAGCTTGTCTGACTCGGGCTGCGCCAATCAGGGGGCGCTGTGCTTACAGCCACTCTCGCTTTGAATCGCGGGCCGGCGTCGCCGCCTTTGGGGAGGGGAACCTGACTCAGAGCTCGGCTCTCCTAGGCCTCGGTCTGCCGTTCTCAGGAATGGGGAAAGAGACCGGAAGAGCGTTCGGCTGGCAAGACGTCTTGCCCTATAGAACTCCCGGGGAGCTTGACACAGGGACGGAGAACACCAGCGCAGGCCCCGTGCCTCTCCGCTGCGAGGAGATGCGGAGAGATCTGAACCTCCCTCATTGCCAGCCCCTCCCTAATTTAGGGCTACCCTTATGGGCTCTTAAACCCACGGCTTGTTTTTGAGGTGGTGTGAGCCCTCGTTAACCGGGACCGACCGGTAGGCAGAGCTAGGTTTGATCTCGTCTGCAATAGCGCAAACACCTGCCAAGTATGAAGCGGGGCGCAAAGACTCAGCAAGTCAGGCTAAGGATTGGGTAGTCACAGGGTAAAGCGGAAGCGTGTTCGGGGTGCAGTTCCTGGCTGATGTAACCCGAGCACAAGGGAGGAGTGGGAGAGTGGGAAGGGAGGACCAGAAATCCGGCCCAGAAAGCTTAGGCTTGCTTCTGTAAGAGATTGGGAGCCATCGGGTATTTTCAAGCAGAAGAGGAAAATCCTCTCTGTTTCAGAAAGTTAACTGGTGGTAACATAAAGAGCAGATCCAAAGAGGGCCAGATTAGGGCCTGGAAGATTAGTTAGCAGGTCATGGAACCTAAAACCCAGGATAGTCCTAGCAGAAATAGGTAAGAAGGGCACAGGCTGAGAGGCATTTTGGAGTCAAGTCAGTAGCACTTAATTGATTGGAAATGTGAGATGACAGAGGACTCAAAGAGGACTTTCAGGTTCCTCTCTTCAGTGACTGCAAGAGTTAGCACCTCCAACTCACTGACATTTACAGAGGTGGGGGTGGGGAAGGGGCAGAAGGGGATCTAGGGGGAGAGAGAGAAAAGAAGCAGATTTGAAAAAGGAACAGGAATTCAACTTTTGACATGTGAAGTTTGAGTTACCAGAAGAATATCCACCTGGAAATAGTACCCAGGAGACGGTAGGGAATAACCATCTTGGTCTTCAGAAAAGAAACAGAGATGAGATCCAAAGAGTGTACAGTGAAACTAGAAAGGAAATGATCACCCAGGAAGGGATTACAGGTAAGAAGATTCAAGGACAGAATCTTGGGAAGTACCAACACTTAACAGGTAGAAAGAGTACACAGAGTTAGCAAAACAAAAAATATCAGATATGAAGAAAACTAGATTAGTATAATAGAAATTTAAAAAATAATAGTTCTAGGGTGTCTGGGTGACTCAGTTGGCAGAGTATCTGCCTTTGGCTCAGGTCATGATCCTAGGGTGCTGGGATTCTGCCCCACTTCGGGCTCCCTGCTCAGCAGAGAGCCTGCTTCTCCCTCTCCCTCTGCTGCTCCCCCTGCTTGTGTTCTCTCTGTCAAATAAATAAATAAAATCTTTTATTATTATTTTTTTAAGATTTTATTTATTTATTCATGAGAGAGGCAGAGAGATAGAAGGAGAAGCAGGCTCCTCACAGGGAGCCTGATGCGGGATCACACCCTGAGCCAAAGGCAGATGCTCAACCGCTGAGCCACCCATTCGTCCCAAATAAAATATTAAAAAAAAAATCTAGGACGAGGGAGCTTGGACGTTGTAAGAAATAGATATCTGACAAAAGGACTTTGGTTAAATAAATTATGAAACAGTAATTTAATGGACTATGATACAGACATTAAAATTATGTTGTAAAACTCTATGAATTGCTATCAAAAGATGTTTAACACATCATGTTAAGAGAAACATTCAAGTTAAGAAAATAGTATATACAAAATTATCCAATTAAAGAAATACATAGGTGACTACAAAAGGGCATAAGGACACTTAGGGTGAAGGAGCTGTTCTGGATCATGACCCTAAGGGTGAGGGTGGTTGCACAGCTGTATACAATTACCGAAATCCTCAAACCACAATGCCTTACAAAGGGTTTGGGGTGGGGACTGTTGATGGTATCACTTCATGAGTTTGTTCTGGGAATTAAATGGTACAGTGCCTGGAATACAAGAAGGACTCAATCAAGAGAAAAGGAAGGGTAACCCAGAACCACTGCATGGAGGAAGAAACACTGGACCCAAGGCCTGGAAGGATGACTACAGTGGCCCTCCAAAGCAAAACCCAGAATAAACACACACACATCTCCTGGAGTAGGTCCAGACAAAAAAGTGGAAGAAACTGAGTGCTTTTAGTAGTACTCTTAGACTGAAGAAACGGAAGAGGGACATGGTATAGATGAGAGGACTTGGTGACTTAATATATGCACAGAAGAGAGAGACCTATTGATTCTTGCTCTGGAGGGTGGGATAAAGGAGGGAAACTATGCTGCAATGAGTGTAGCCTGTGTTATTATGAAGGATACTGCTATGAATACTCATATATAAGTTTTTGTGTGTATGTATGTTTTCAATTATTTTGGATATAGATCTAGGAGAGTTGCTGGGTCATACAGTAACTCTATGTTTAACCCCGAGGAACCCGATATAGTTTTCCAAAATCACCATCTTATATTCCCACCAGCAGTGTGTGAGGGTTCCAATTTCTCTGCATCCTTGCCAACACTTACTATTATCTTCTTTTTGATTATGGCCATTCTAATGAGTACGAAGTGGTATCTCATCATGGTTTTTTTTTTTTTTTTTTTTTTTTTTTGGTGGAGCTCTTTTGATTTTTTTTTTAATTTTTATTTATTTATGATAGTCACAGAGAGAGAGAGAGAGAGAGAGGCAGAGACACAGGCAGAGGGAGAAGCAGGCTCCATGCACCGGGAGCCTGACGTGGGATTCGATCCCGGGTCTCCAGGATCGCGCCCCGGGCCAAAGGCAGGCGCCAAACCGCTGCGCCACCCAGGGATCCCTCATCATGGTTTTGATAGGCATTTTGCTAATGACTAATGATATTGAGCATCTTTTCATGTGCTTATTGGTTATTTACATATCTTCTTTGGAGAAATGTCTTCAAATCTTTTGCCCATTTTAAAATTGGATTATTGGGAAGCCTGGGTAGCTCAGCGGTTTGGCGCCTGCCTTATGCCTGGGGTTCCTGGAGTTTTGGGGTCGGGTCCCACTTCCGGCTCCCTGTGTGGAGCCTGCTTCTCCCTCTGCCTGTGTCTCTGCCCCCCCCCTCTCTCTCTCATGAATAAATAAATAAAATCTTTAAAAATAATAAAAATTAAAAAAATAAAATTGGATTATTTTTTAAAAACTGTTGCATCATGAGTTCTTTATATATTCTTGATGCTAGTCTCTTATCAGATATATATTATGCAGATCCTTCTCTCTTCTTGTGCTTTGTGTTTTTACTTTCTAGGTAGTATCTTTTGAAGCACAGCTTTTAAATTTTTGATGATGTCCAATTTACTTTTTTATTTTATTTTATTTTTTTCTTTTATTACTTATACTTTTGATGTCAAATCTATGAAATCATCACCTGATTCAAGGTCCCAAGGATTTACATTTAACTTTTAAGAGTTTTATAGTTTTAGCTCTTTCATTTAGGTCTTTGATCATTTTGATTTAATCTTTGTCCATGGTGTGAGGTATCTCCATAATTTTAAGAGTGTAAACAGGTCCTGAGAGCAAAATGTTTGAGATTCAGTGATTTACTTCTTTGAGCCTCAGTTTTGCATCTTTAAAATGGTGATTATATTTGACTTACCATCTCCTAATGCAACTATGTCAAAGGAAATGATAGAAATGATTGGACATGATAAGCACTCTTCAAATATAAGCCATCATTACTGCCAACATTTATGTTGTCTGTCAACCTGTTGAAAATCCTTGAGCCCTTCTTAATCTCTTCCTGTCACAGCACTTTGCTCATACTAGACACATAGCAGATCCTCAGTAAATATTTGTTGGTGAACAGACTGATATAGCATAAACAATCTTGCCTGTGTTCTCAGGGAGGTAGAAAGAGAAGAATTTACTTTTTTGGCAATCACTCCTCAGCCACTTCCTGCTATCAACTGGTTAAGCTTGCAGTTAACTTATAGTCGTTTTCACTTGAACTGTTATGCTAAATCTTCTATATGTTATATTTATGAAATTTAGTTTTTTGAAAAGAACTATGGGACTTTAAAATTATTTCTGGTAAGTTTCATTTATTTGCTAATCCTAAATTTGGAACCTATTGAGAGCATTTTGAATCCTAATTCTTTCTTCTGAGATATTAAATATCTGTTCTAGCTTTAATTGAAGATAGAATAAGCACTCCTCCCCTTAAATAAGAGGGATGTCTAGGTCAGAGCCAAGGACAGCATAAAATGTTTTGTCTTCTTTTCAATTAATCTAAAATGAGACCTTCTCTCTTGAGTACTGTGCAATGAATGGATGAGCCCACCTGATCTACCACATTCACTCCGTCCTCCAACCAGTTCCCTTATTTATGTCATAGACTGGCCTTAGAATCAGAGCCAATAGAATAGTCAGTGAAGGGAAAGGGAAAATAAAATATTTGAGAATTTTGTAGATTAAGGGTAATATTCTGTACAAAAATTATTGCTGATAGGACCTGTCTTTTTTTCTTTTGGATATTATTTTCTATTGGTTGAGATTATACTGTAAACTTTATTTTTTAAAATTTTATTTAAATTCAATTACTTAACATTCAATGTACTACTGATTTCAGAGGTAGAGGTCAGTGATTCATCAGTCTTATATAATAGTGCTCATAACATCACGTGCCCTCCTTAATGTCTATCACTCAATTACTCCATCCCTCCACCCACCTCCCCTCCAGGAACCCTCAGTTTGTTTCCTATGATTGAGAGTCTTTTATGGTTTGTCTCTCTTTCTGAATTTTTCCTCTCTTCCTGTCTTTTATCCATGGTGAAGTCAACACAGTGAGGTGAAAAGGTAACAAAAATAGTTACCCACGTGTTGAAGAGTTATCAGGTGTGGGTGTTTGCCAAAAGCAGACAGACCCTGAGGCCATTCTTGACTCTAAAGGAGGAGATCTTAGTGAAAGAAAGAGAAGGTACATTTAGAATCAAGGGTTTTGAAATCAAGACACTCAGTGAAATGTAAGGAATGAAATGCATGAGGAGAGACAATCTAGTTTTGATGTTTGTAACTTTAGTAGAAAACCTTTAAATTGCCTAGAGTTGTACACCAATAATAGATTAAAAATGACCCAGGGCTCCTAACAAGATCCTGAGACAACAGATCCCAGACTCAACCAGTGTCTCCCTTTCTTCTCTTCGTGCCCTGGTTTGGGTGTTGAGGTGTGGCAGTTTTGGGGAGAGGTTGGTGAGATATAAGATAAGGCAATAATCATGATTGTAGATGTGGTGGTGTAGGGGGGAATGTCCCAATGGGCTCTGTTCACTTGAAAAGTCTCTTATAGTCTCTTTACATTTTGTTTTTATTTTATATGTAAGTTACACGTATACATAGTTTAAAGGGTCAAATCATTTTATAAGGCTTATTTTGAAAATAGCAATACCCCATCCACTTCTCTTTATCATGCTTATAAGGTTACTTATGGATTTAACTTTTTTTATGCATTATTTAGTGACTCCCACCATGGAAGATGAGACTTTCATCTTCTTCACCACCACTGCTACTCCCACCACCACTGTCACTCCCACCACCACCACATACTACTCGTTCACATAGGTATGTGCATGCTTCACTTTTCCTGTCCTCCCAGTACAGTTGTGTTTTAATTTTTGATTGTATCAATATTCAGTGTTGATATTACCATGACTGTGTAAATACTGTTCACACATGAGCCACATAATACATCCATGATGATTTCTCTCCTGCACGCTTTTTTTCTCTGAACCTAATGGTTGCCTATTTTTTTTTTCTTTTAGTTTTTCTAGGCACTTATCATTAATTCAACCCAAACTGCCTACCAGTGGTCTATATCTGTTATTACATTTGGTTACATTGGGCATTCTATCAATCTCATCTTCTAAAAGAGATATCTCCTGGAACCTTCTCACCAGCTCCACCCTGGACTGGCTGCTCTCCAAGCCTGCTGCCTAGTTCTCATTTGGCCAGTTCTCTTCAGCATCTTTCTAGAGTCTCTTCTCTTCTACTTTGGATTTCCTGCTCCTGGATCCTTTGTGTTTCTCTTTCTTGGTTTCTTTTGATCTTGGAGAAGCCCCTGCTCTATTAGTCTCATAGAAAAGATTGTTCTTAAGGTATTCCCTTTGTCTTCCACTTTCCAAAATGTCCTGATAATATGCCTTTGTATGGATCCATTTTCATTCGGTATCAAGGCCTTGGAGGACTCTTTCAATCTAGAAATGCTTGTCCTTCCATTCTGAGAATTTTAAAAAATTATTTCCTCCCTCTCTTTCTGTCTCAGCTCCAGAATTGATCCTCCATTTTTAAAAAATCTTTCTCTTTTATTTTCCATGTCTTTTTCTTTTGTTTGGTTTTCTAGGAGGTTTCCTCAATTTCATCTTACAAACCTTGTATTGAGTTTTTAAGATCTGCTATCATACTTTAATTGGCAAAAGTTCTTTGGATTTTCCTTTTTATTGCATCTTATCTTGTTCCATGGATAGAATGGTTTCTTTTTTACCTTTGAGATTATTAATGATAGTTTGAGGGAATACTTTTCTTCTCACTGCATAGTCTCTTGTCCTCTGAGTTTTTTGTTCCTGTTTTCTTGTTTTGGCAAATCTGTTTCTGCAGATAACTGATGACCCTTGGCTGTCTATTCATGTATCTAGTAAGGCACCAAAAAGACAATCAGAGGCTCTGAGCATGTGATAGGGCACATTCGAAGCAAGCAGATCTTTGTGTTCCTGACTAGACTGTTTCTTTGTGTCATTCCAATACTATATCATAATTTTTTTTCTGTAGGCTGTCAGAATCTGCAAAGAAGCTTCTCTCAGTCTCCTGCTTGAATAGTTCAGCCTGGCTGCCAGCATTTTAGAAGCTGAAAGAAGAGAAGAGACTGAGGAGTGTAAGCTTCAGTGTATATTCTACTTAACCGTCACTTTTAAAATATAATACTGTGTAGTTTCTGTCTCCTAGTTAGATCTGGACTGATACAGCACTCTGCCCTTAGAAGGATCTGGTGTTCCCCAGTCAAGAGATTCTTGATTACAATCCTACCAATGAATAAAGCTCCAGTGTTTTGCCTGGAGTCTGGGGAATCTCGTCACAACAGAACAATTACCCTGACCTTAGCCATACCTTTACATCATTCCTTGCCCACCCCCCCAATTCCAAAGGTAGCTGGTACCACCAAATCTTGATTCTTTTTGGATTCTTCAGTGTAAATCACATTGCTTCTTGGGTATCCCCACTGTCTGCTTAAGCTTTAGCTTTCTGGGTTCTACTAAGGCAGTTAATCCCTCATCTGCCTGTTTTCCAGTTTCCAAAGTCTTGTCATGATCCTTTTTCCCATTTTGACCTTCTGGGATTATGCCTTAGAAAAAAAAAATCCCCTTCCTGTTGATTTACTAGGGTTTGGAAAGGGAGCAAAGGCATGTGTTCAAAACTTCTTCCTTGTCTTGAAACTCTGCTGCAGCTTCTCAGAACCTATTTATTGGGTGCCTCATATAGATTAGGTACTTTTTAAACACTTGGGATACATCAATGAACAAAACAGAATATCCCTGAACTTGTGGAATTTGCATTCTACTGTGTGTGTGGAGGGAGAGATAATAAAAATTAAACCTAAATATATATATTACATAATAGGTATTATATAGGTAAACTAAATTGTGCAGGAAGCAATGGAGAATTAAAAGTAATGGACAGGGGAACAGACTGAAGAATTTAGAGTGATCAAGGTAGGTGGCACTGAGAAAGTATAATTTGAGCAAAGACTTGAGGGAATTACAGTCATAAATATGTATATTCCTAATAGGATGTGTTTCTACATATTTTCCACAAGTTTTACCCTCTCTTTATTCTTAGGCTGAAGGTAGACCGATGTCTTCTCTTTATTTTGCACCCTCACTGCACCTGGCATATAATTTTGCAAAGGATGTAACATCACTGTCTGCCTAAGTGCCTGGAGAGACATTTGAACTTAGGGGCTGACTTGCCATATTCCTTTAGTTAAGACACTATCGAAATCTCAGTATCTTCATTGTATGTGGAATAATAATAAACTGCTGGATCTCCTTCTCTTCCTGGAAGCTAGTATCTGCAAGCTTCTAAGATTAGTAAAGGAAACATACAATGAAAATAGAGGTATTATAATAACATTTTATTTTATTTTATTATATAATAACATTTTAAGTGATGAATAAATGACAGCCCACGTTTTTTGTTTGTTTGTTTGTATTTTGGCAGGGAGAAAATATTCAACTTATCCTGGACATTAGATTAGATTTACGTCGGGGTACATTGAGGTAAGTTTGACCTTACCATTCCCATTCACCCACCCTCAAGCCTCAACCCACTTTTTTACAGGACGACTTCACAATCAAATGGCCAAGTAATGTTCTTCTGTTAAGAGTCACAATATAAGGAAATCTTAAGTGAATATTTACATGCCTGGCACTATGCTGGTGCTGTTGATACTCATATGCCTGATGAGACATGTTATTAGCCCTATTTTCTTTTCTCTTCTTTTATTTATTTATTTTTTTTAAGTAGGCTCCATACCCAGCATAGAGCCCAGCTTGGGGCTTGAACTCACAACCCTGAGATCAAGACCTGAGCTGAGATCAGGAGTCGGGCACTTAACTGACTAAGCCACCTACACACCCTCAAGTCCTATTTTCGAATAAGGACTGTGAATCTCAGGAGATAAAATAACTTGTCTAAAGTCACACTGCTAATAAGTGGCACAACCAGAAATCAACTCATGTCAGTGATTTCTGAGCACAAGCCCTTTTTGCACACGACACTGCCTTCTTAGGACAGACTCCCAGAATTGCATTTTAGAACATTTTATGATTCATCAAATGCAGATACTAAATTGAAGAATTTTTGAAATGTGAGCAAACTAAGCTTACAAAAATAAACCAAATGCTACTTTATTTAGTACGTGTTTTAATATGGGTTCTCCAGAGAAAGAACCAATGGAATATCCATCTTTCTCCTCTCTCTCTCTCTTTCTCTCTCTCTCTCTCTCTCTCAATAGATAGATTTACTATAAGGAATTGGCTCACATGATTATGGAGGCTGAATAGTCAAGATCTACAAAAGTCAAGACCTGCAGTAAAGAAACTAGAGACCCAGGAGAGCTGATGGTATACTTCCAGTCCGAGTCAGAGTCCAAAGAAGGGAAGATCCATGTCCCAGCTTGAAGACAGTCAGGAAAAAAAAAAAAAGACTTCTTTCTTACTCAGCCTTCTATTCTATTCAGGCTTTCAGCAGATTGGATGGAGGCCCACCCACACTGGAGAGAGCATTCTTTCTTACTCAGTGTACTGAGTCGAATGTTAATCTCACTCAAAAAAATCTTCACAGAGACATCCAGAATAATGTTTAACCATATATCTGGGTGCCCTGTGACCCAACCAAGTTGACACAAAATTAGCTATCACAGTAGGTAATAAATTTAGAAAATTTGTTTCTCTAAGATAAACTATGGGAAAAGAAATATACATGTTTTTTTTAATACTTGGTGTAAATACTTTATTTGTTGCATTGATGTATCTGTTGGATATTGTGTGTTCTTTACATACATTTTTAAATGGTTTGGAAAAATTAATTGGCAAAAGCATAAACATCTCTTCAGAGCATGTGGGATGAGGTTAGGGGGGCTGAGGGTAATCCTGATTTCTTCCCGTCATTTTGAGTGCTGTCAAAATAGTATTTTCAACTCCAATGATTTTCATTTTACCCTCTAATACACTAAAACAAATAATATAATTTCAACTTAGAGCCTCCAAGTCCAGGTTCCTTACATTCCTCATTTTCAAATAAATTTAATTAAATTTGTCTTTCCTATTGGTCTAACATGCAAGTGCTACATGAATTATGAATATACAAAATCTGCCCCAATAGAGTCAAGGCCCTTATAAAAACTCCCTGGATTACATCTCCTTCCCTACCTTCCTGAACTTAATATTCATTCTTCCCAAGCATTAAAAAGAATGCTGTTTTACAGTATTTTAATCTTTATATAAAAGACAACATAGCAATTCTCCTGCAGCCTTGGGTTCTTTTTCTCCATTCAATACTAAATTTATCATATTCACCCATATTGATATACCTGTAATAATTCACTATATGTAACTGATATTAATATAATACAACTAATGTTATTCATTATTGATCTATAGTTAACTATCTATAGTTATCCATTCTCCTCCTGATGGACATTGAGTTTGATTCCAACTTTTAGCAATGAACATTCTATATCTGTCTCATTGTGTAAATGAGCAAAAGTTTCTCTAGAATTAGAATTTCTGGGTCACAAAATATGAGCATCTTTCATTTTATTAGATGTTGATAAATTGGTTCCCCCAAAATGGTTGTACCAATGTATAGCCTCAGCAGCAGCACAGAAGAGTTTCCACTGCTCCACTTAACTCGCCAGCACTTGATAGTGTTGGACCCGTTTTCCAACTTAACTTTTATAGCTTTAACTCCCACTGCTCTCCTTCATGCATCTTTGATTTCAGCCAAATTGTAGCGATCACTCACTCACTCACTCACTCACTGTTCATATTCCTGAATGTATTCTGTAATTTATTTCCCTTCTCCCTCCAATAGTTACTGAGTAGGTATCCTGTGTCAGAAACCCTGCTAAATGATAGGAAAACAAACGTGAAAAGACATGGTTCCTGCCCTAAGGAACTTTACAGTTTCCTGGAGACTTGTAAACAACAATTAGAATATAATTGTCACAATGAAAGTCGGTACAAATTACAGTATGCAATAAGGCAGAATGAGCACACAAATCTACCTTTGTTTGGGGCAGGGGAGGGAAGAAGGACAGAGAGATAGAGGAGAAGGAGGAGGAGATAGTTTGGCCACGTTTTTACCAAGGCCTATGTCTTCCCAGAAGATCTCATCCAGTACCTGGCCAGCTCAAAAGTCAGCTCCCTACAAAATGTCCCAAACATTACATTGTCTTGCAGTGTAGATATTTGTATATGTATTGCTTATCTCCTCTGCTACATTATAAACTCATTAGCAGATGTTATTGACCTCTTAGGAATCTATGTATCTCCCATACAGACTAGACTATTGCTGACACACACTGTGTATTCAGTAAATGCTTGCTGAGTGAAAGACTGAAACAAAGGAGTAGAGGCTACATCATTTGGCTTCCATTTGCACAGATACTTGACCCTTCAAACATTTTAGGTAATTGCTAAATCAGACTACTTATTGCTATTGTCAAAGGAAGACTTCAAAACAACCAACCAAACAAATTCTTTTTAAGGTCATCTGCCCTATTCCATGATGCAAAAAACATGTTATGTAACATTATACAATCTGGCCAACCAAGAGGGCTTTCTCTAGTCTTCTGTTTCTTGCTTCCTTAATAAACTCTACATTCTCCTTTCAAAAGATTTTGCCAACACTAATTCATTACCACTGTACCCATCAGCAGAATGAAAAATATTTGCATATCTCTTTGGTATAGCAAGGGAAAAGAGGTCAGAAGCAATTCAGGACTTGGAAGCTATTGGCTTTTATATTCTCTGTATTAGGAGTCTCCTTCTTTCTTTTCCAAACTGTGCCCCCACTTTGAAATAGAGAATTTGACTGTGCTCCATGATTTTGTGAGAAATATATCCTGGCTATTATCCAACAGATCTGTATGGAATATTTCTCCCCAGAGCTTTTATACATGTCTTCTTAATGATACTATCTGTATAGATAAACCAGAAAGCTATGAAAACATAGGTGAAAATATTTGTGAATAGGTGTAAAATTATATAGTCCTCTATGTTAAAAACCAACCAGCAGAGCAATGTACAGAATTGTCTTATCACAGTATATTATACACCTGAAACTAACACATTGTATGTTAATTATACTGTAATGAAATTTAAAAACAACAACAAAAACTAACCTGCAACCTTCTGAGATTTTAGGTTGGCAGAGTGACCCCAAAGAGCAAACATCAAAGTTCCTTAGATTCTTTTGCCACCTGAGCCATGCTTGTCACTTGGACATATCTGTGGAAGCCAGGTTTGGAATAAAAATCTACTAACAGGTCTACCTTTATAAAGAATTGCAATGGGAAATCTTTCATTAAGGAAGATAAAAGGCAAGTGCTTGCTTATCATAGTAAGAATCTTTAGATTTCCTTCATGAGGGAAATGCCTTTTGAATCTTGTCTTAGGAGACAAGATAGGAGATTAGGGGGGAGCGGGGGGAGGATTCTTTTCATGAAGACATTTTCAATAACATTCACAATACTTTTTATTTTCTTAAAACATTTTATAGAAAAGGCTATTTTTGCAATGATTTAGTTACCACAAGAATCAGGAAGAAACATGCAGGAATCCACTGGTTTCAGTCTGGTGATGGAGGACCAGTATACACGATCTATGAAAGTTTCCAAACTTCAAGATGAGTATAATCTTTCTTTTTTTTTTTTTATGGTGAAAAAATTTATATTTTATGTAACTATTTATATTTAGATATAAATATAAATTTATATTATATATTATATTTAGATATAAATTTATATTATAGCCGGCTGGACTCAGTTTAGATGATCCCAATTTTGTTGGCAACATCCAAAGCATCATAGTCAGGAGCCAGTCGAACGTATGCTTTCTTCTCTCCATCAGGCCTGATCAAGGTGTTGACCTTGGCCACATCAATGTCATAGAGCTTCTTCACAGCCTGTTTGATCTGGTGCTTATTGGCCTTGACATCCACAATGAACACAGTGTGTTGTTGTCTTCTATTTTCTTCATGGCTGACTCAATAGTCAGGGGGAACTTGATGATGGCATAGTGATCAAGCTTGGTTCTCCTGGGGGCGCTCTTTCAAGGATATTTGGGCTGGACGCAGGGTCTTGGGTCGTCGGAATGTAGGTGACGTGCGGATCTTCTTTTTTGTGTGTGACTGTGCACACCTTTCAGCACCGCTTTCTTAGCTTTCAAAGCCTTTGCTTTGGCTTTGCTTTGGCTTTGGGAAGGGCAGGGGCTTCCTTCTTTGCCTTTGGCGCCATCTTCGTGAAAGGCGAGTATAATCTTTCTATCAGTTACTGGACTTATATGAAGAAAGTGAACCTCTTCATAGTTATCCAATAAGGACCTTATAAGGATGTAGTGTGGGATAAAGAGGATGGTGAGTCTCTTCAGCCGGGTATGGACTCTGATTCAGTGGTAATAGGCTGGTGCTGGCCAAAGGTAGATGACTGCTTGAGGCAGGAATGAATGGAAGCTGCCTCTGCTCCTTCGGTCACTACTTCTTACTTTCCATCTTTTTTTATTTTATTTTATTTATGTATTCATGAAAGAAACAGAGAGAGGCAGAGACATAGATAGAGGGAGAAGCAGGCTCCTCACAGGGAGCCCAATGTGAAACTTGATGCCAGGACCCTGGGAACACTGACCTGAGCCAAAAGCATATGCTCAACCACTGAGCCACCCAGGTGCCCCTCTTCCTTTCCATTTTGTGAGCATATGCTTCTCTGTTCGTGATCAGTATATTTATCCCACTCCACCTTTTGTCTGGAAAAAATAGACACTGGCCCCTCAGACCCCTGTTCTTTTTTTTTTTTTTTAATTTTTAATTATTTATGATAGTCACACAGAGAGAGCGAGAGAGGCAGAGACACAGGCAGAGGGAGAAACAGGCTCCATGCACCGGGAGCCCGATGTGGGATTTGATCCTGGGTCTCCAGAATCACGCCCTGGGCCAAAGGCAGGTGCTAAACCGCTGCACCACCCAGGGATCCCAAGACCCCTGTTCTTAATTTAACACTGAAGAGTTTACTTTCAATTATCTCTGGCTTTGGAAATCTATACTTCTTTATCCTCAGCCTGGTAATTAGATGAGTGACTCAATAAAAGTAAAAGGAATAGGTCAGGCTTTTTTTGATGCCAGTAAAGGGTATATTTCTTATCTTTTGTATTCACCAGGCAAAGCCAATAAATTGTTAAAAATCCTGTATTTGTAATCCTGTGAGGCTACAACTGACTTAAGCCCAGATTAAGATAAAGTGTCAAATTCAACCTCAGACAGACTAGGCTATGCCAGAATTTTGACACTAACATAGAAAAGTAGAATGCTTCTCTGGTTCAGCTAAGCACCCCTGCTCCCAAACTCTCAACAAAATTAAAATTCTAGAATCTTAGAACTGGATGGGACCTTTGTCCTTGTGATTACCCTTCAGTCTTGGTACCCATGAGTCTTGCTTCCAAAAATGTCCCTTTATGTGAAGTGGGACTCTGGTGAACCAGAGTTTTTTGTCTGTTAACCTCTTTGTAATCAGAGAAAACACAACTAACTGGCTGAGATTGTTGTCAGTACGTGGGTGTGGCTGGAAAAAAATACCCTCTGTGACCAATAGTTCTTTCTTCACTGTACTCTGCTTTCATACTGTTTCTCATGAATAAAACATATTCACATGACATTTTGTACTTTTCTTTCCTGATTCAGCCGATGCAGATAGCCACTTCCTCCTGGGCTGTACGAGAGAAGTATCAGCTCTGTGTAGCTAGAGATTAAGTAAAAGATGTATGAAAAAGCTACAGAATTTACTTAAGACCGTATGATGGGATCCACTTAGAAATGAGGTGAAAAGTCAAAAGTCCTGGACTCTGGTTGATAAGTTGGTCTACTTTCTTCCCTACAAAAAGCTCGTTCACTTTCCAGGACAAAAGAAATCCCTTCCTCTTGCTTTTATTTTATTTATTTATTTATTTTCCTCTTCCTTTTAAATTAAAAAATATCATTACTTATTGATGCCTGTTCCAATGGCAGGTACTGGGTACACAGCATATACAATACAGTTCCTGCTTTCACAGAGCTCAAGGTCTCACAGAGCTCAAGATAGGAAGCAAAGACTAACCACCTTAAATGTATCATAGTGTTAGGAGAGAAAAAAGAGCATCACGAGAGACAATAAGAGAAGAAAGGACAGAAGGAAAGAAGGAAGGAAAGGAGAGAGAGAACCAGAGCCATTTCAAACCTAAATTTTTTACAAAAATACAAACTTGTGGGTTAGTTTGAAAACAAGAGCCTTCATATTTGATCCTACTAAGGTGAACATGATAGTTTGGTTTTTGTTGAAGAAGGTCACATACAACAGGATCAGTGAAGTTCAATCTGAATAAAGTCAAGACAGAGACGTGCTCCTCCTAAAATGTCAAGAGAGAGTCGTGGCTCATCTAACCGGGTCATGCCACCTCCAGTCACTGACCTCTCTGTTCTCTAGAGTGGTTGCTTGGCACGTACTGTTTTTTCCCATAGCTGAATTATTCCTCTGCCAACTTGGCTTATGAAATGTTTACAAGCAGTTTAAAATATTGTGTTGAAAGGCACAGATAGGTTCAGAGGGCTTTTAAATCACACTTTCCTAATTTCTTTTCTTTTCTTTCTTTCTTTCTTTTTTAAATGAATAGGTAGAAACAAAGGTTACTGGGAGGATTTTTAATAGGTTCACCTCTAACATTTGCAGAGTAACCTGTGAGAGAATAAACAAAGGTCCATCTACTGTGTTTAAATATTGAAAATGTATAAATCAAGCTAGCAAACTTAAATAAAATAGGATAAAGAGATATTTTTTCCTTTTATCTTTACATGTGCCTTTATCCTCTAGAAGGCTGGATTTTGGTTTGAAGTTCCATATGAGGAAGCGATGGTATGGAAAGAGCTGCCCCCAGGCCCCAACCTCTGGCGCCTTTCTTTCCCTACCCCCAACCTGTCCCTGCCCCATTCAGGTGAACCCTGTAACTCACCTAATTCTGTTCCAGTCATACAACCTTCAAACAGCCATCTGTGAGGTCTGGCAATGTGTGCATAGGTGGTGCGGTCCACTCTGAGAGGGAAGACATGGGCAAGTGGCCCATGCAGGCTCCGGAAGTGGGTTTAGGGCTATCTGGACAAGAAATGCTAGGGTTCTAGGTCCCCAGAGCTTAGTCTAGAAGAAGGTGAACATAGATCCATAGTGGACACATCCTCTCAGTCCCATGGATGCCTCCACATGTTGATAAAAGGATCAAATGCTACTCTCCCCCCCAAATCTGGGACTCAGGATGGGGATTCCTCTTGTCTGGGTCCAAGTACACACCAACTTTCAAATATTTCATTTACTTTTATTAAAGTAATAAAGTTTATTTTCATTTAAATAATACATGTACATCAAGCAGATCAAATAATAGACTCATTTCCATTATAAACCAACTCTCTCTCCCTTCTCTGCAGCCACTCTTCAGAGGCAACTGCTTTGAACCACCAGCAATTCTAGCACTTCCCTCAAGATTGTCAGATTACATTTTCACCTCTACTTATTAAGTTATCAACTGTAGGCATTATTGTTTTTACATAAATAATCTTAAAACTCCATCATAGTACAAATGTGATGTTGCAAATACATCACAAAGAACTTTTTTTTTTCTGAACCATTTGAAAATAAGTTACCAGTATGATACCCCATTGCCCCTGGATTTTTTTTTTTTTTTTTTTGTATTTCTAACAAGCAAAGGCATTCTCCAATATAACCACATTACAATGATCAGAAATCATGCATTGCATATAGTTATCATGTCTCTATAGTTTCCTTCAATCTAGAATAGTCTTTGGATTTTCATGATCTTAACTCTTTTGAAGATTAAAGGTCACCTTTATTTTGGAATATCCTTCAGTTTGGGTTTGTCTAATATTTCCTCATGATTAGATTCAGGCTGTGTGTCTGGTTAGAGTAACACATGAATGCATATGTGCACATTCAAGTGGCACATTATTTAGATTCATCTCATTATAAAGGATATTAATTTTGTTCATGCTATTAAGGTGATGAAGGAAGGGTAATATTTAATAATTATTCTGTGGAGAAATACTTTGAGACTATTTCAATATCCCATTCCTCAGCAAATGAACACCCTCCTAACCATACTTGAGGTCCAACATCCAGTGTCATGTGGCCCTTGCATGGATACCCCCTCACCTCCTTAGACTCCAGCTCCCCACTTCAGATACCACTGACTCTCCCTTCCCCTAACCACTCCCACCATGAAGACATCTATATTGCTTTCCTAATGGCTTTTGGATTGAAATGTTCATGAAAGGAAGGAAAGGGAATACAAAGAAAGGAAAAAGGACGAGAAAAGTAGAGGAGGAAAAAGAGAAGGAGCAATTCTGATTTATTCTCATTATGGAGAATATGGGAATAATCTGAATTAATGTTAATTCAACATTAGAAAACTCTTCTTTTGCATCTGAAAATAAGTTTGCCTCTTACACTAACCTTTAATTATTCTTCTTTTGTCTCATTGGCAAGATTAACTCATACTGTGATACTCATTTAAGTGGAAAAACTGAGAAAGAGATATGTCTAGGTCATATGGCAAATGATTTGCTGAGCTAGAATAAAAAATTTGTGGGCCAAGTATATCACCATCTCACCTCCATTATTTCACCTGCCTAGCTCCTGCCTTTTGTTTAGAAAGTATAGTTAGAGTTAATGGCTATACACTGTGTCTTGAGGGCTACTTCAAGGTCCCAAATGTCTCCTGGAAAAAAGTGTTCCCCATTGATCTGTAATATCTCCATTCTCCTTTTCTATCACATTTTGTCACACATTTTGGGAAGTTAAAAAAAATTGGGATATAGCCTTCAGGTAGTTTTTATTTAAATGTACATTTATTGCTTAAAAGACAGCAAGCTTTAAAGAAAGAATCCTTTACATACTGTATTTGTGGTTTATGTAACAAGCTCAGTCAACAAATACCTATTGAATATACCTCTTGGGCCAGGTACCGAAATGGATCTGGCGATAAATGAGACAGACATGGTCCTTGTCCTCATGGAACATCATAGTACAAATATGATGAATGTCACAAAACCAGAAACCACAGGGACCTTGGAGAGGGCACAATGTGAAGAGCTAATCTGGATAAACTTTCTGGCAACCTGAAGAAAACAGGAACTATTTAAATGAAACGTTAGTGGGAGAAGGGACAGCAAATGCTCTATGCAGAGTGAAAGAAATGTGTTAATGGTCAAAAAGGTAGAGTAGAGAGCAAGGAGGAAGCTTGGCCAGAGATAAGGTAAATTTATAAGGAAGGAAGGAGTAGGCATAGAGGGCCTTGGTAAGACGTATAGACTATTCCATTGAAGGGCTTTAAACAGGGAAATGACATGAAGATTTGCATGTTCAAAAGACCACTGTGGATGTAGTGTAGTGAATAGATTCTGGGCATAAGGATATACACAAGAAACCTGTTCAGAAGCTATTTCAGTAGCCTAAGAAAGACAGTTTAGTGGTGGTGGCACAGAGAAAAGAAGACAAACTGAAGAGTTTGTCGAACTACTGTCGAACCAGTAGTTCGAACTGGTAGGATAGATAGAATTGATGGGTGATACAATGTTTAAGGAAGGAAGAGTCAAAGATGAATCTTTGTCTTTCCCATGGTAGTGTTCATAATGATTATGACTAGTTATTTGTGCAATTGTTTATTTAATATCTGCCTTCCTCACTGGATTAGAAGCAACCCAAGGACAGGGACCAATCATACTGAACGTCTATTCCCTTGTGTGCATGGTCTACATAGTATGTGGCACATAACCATATTTAAAAGCTATTTATTTGTTAAATATTATTTTTACTTATGAGCAGATGGGTTTCTGGTGGTATCATTCACTGAGTTAGGGACATGGAGGACGAAGAAGTTTAGAGAATGAGCTTTGGCTCTGCCGAGTTTCAGGCACCTGTAAAACATTCAAGGAGAAATGTCCTCTAAGCATTTGGAAATAGAAGTCTAAACCTCAGGAGAGAGAGACGGGCTGGACATATATAGGAGTCATGAGCATAGGGAAAGCAGTCAAAGCCAGAGTATAGGAGATAGCCTAGTTAGCAAGTTTGGAATAAGAAACGAGACCAGAGGAGAACACTGCGCAACAGTAATATTTAAGGGCTCTGCAGAGGAGGAGCAGCCAACAAAGGAGATTGAGGAATAGCCAGAGTGTTCTGGTGCCTGGAGGTAGGAGGGAATTCAGAAGAAAATGGAGTCTGAGGGTTAGGGGAAGAACATCTAAGAAAGAAGGAAGAGTCAAGAGTGTCTGATGCCTCTGAGAACTCAAACACGGGAGGCACTTGGTAACCAGCTTTAGTAGAGTGGTAGACAAAAGCCAGAGTGATTTAAGGGGAAATGGGGGGTGGGGGGGGAATGGATTTAGCCAACACAACCAGAGCCATAATACATTTATCTGATTAGTTGTCGTCTTTCAAAAATAATTATGCTTCAGAGAGGATAAAATGAAGAACCTGAATTTTTAAGAAAGGAGTGTGGAACATGAGTGGACTCAGGTCCCTGATGAGGCAATCACATGGAGGTTCAGGGGAACAAGGAGGTCTCCAGGGTGAGTGCCTACAAGTGGGAGGGGAATGGGATAGATAACAAATTTCATCATTTTGCCTGAGGTCAGCCCTAATCCTCACCTTCAAAGAATGTCAAGGGATTTACTGTCAGGACTTGGTTAGCCAATGGAACTCCGCCTCTCACAGAGATTTCACTAAGGCCCTCACTCAAATAGCAAGATAAAGTTCTATTGAGAAACTTTAGGACATTTCTCTAAGCTTTTCAACTTCTTTTCTGCAAAGAAGCTATCTAATGGAGAGCACGAAACATTTAAAAAACAGCAACAACAAAATCTCTTTTAGCTGAGAAACTGAGGTTAAAATTTGGCTAACTTCTGGCCCAGGGATTTGATTTGTTGTGTATCATCATTCTTGGCCTTTATCTAGTTAGAAGGATGTTAACAGGACTAATAAAACCATTTGTGTGAAATGCTTAAAACAAACTCAATGATAAAAATACAAGGTGACATTTCCTTTCCTAAGGGCTTATAAATTAAACATTAACCTAAAGTGTCATTTATTACTAGAGGGTTATACATTCATTCGGTCCAATTGCTAACTAGAAAAATGGAAAGATAAATGACATTCTGCCTCCAATTTTGAAATTTCTAGGATTATAAGGTTAGGAAAAGTTGGCATGAAAAACAGCTTTCCAATCCTTAAGTACAGAAAACCAGACCCTCGGACAGCCAGGGTGGCTCAGCAGTTTGGCACTGCCTTCGGCCCTGGGTGTGATCCTGGGGCCCCGAGATCGAGTCCCACATCGGGCTCCCTGCATGGAGCCTGCTTCTCCCTCTGCCTTGTGTCTCTGTGTCTGTCTGTCTGTCTCTCTCTCTGTGTCTCTCATGAATAAATAAATAAAATATTAAAAAGAAAAAAAAAAAAACCAGACCCTCACCACAGCCCTGATCTCGGCGGACCCCAAGTGACCTTGGATCCTCCCGCACTTTAGTTGGGAGAGTGTGCAGTCCACCGACTGCCTGAGCCAGCTCTCAGTTCTCTGCTCCCTAAAGGCCATCTCTTCCCAGCTTAAGGGGTCAGGAAGAGTCTCCTCTTCCCTGTGTTCTCCACATCCAGTTGTTTTGCCACCTTGTAATCTCTCCTACCATAGAACTTCTTGTTCGGAAGAGGTTTAAATTGATATGAATAGAATTTGAGTGCAGAGGGGCACCTGAGTGGCTCAGTTGGTTAAGCGGCCAACTCTTGATTTCAGCTCAGGTCATGATCTCAGAGTCGTGGGATCTGCTGGTGTCGGGGGGTCTGTGCTCAGTGTGGAGTCTGCTGGAGAGTCTCTCCCTCTCCCTCTGCTCCTCCCCCCACTCTCTCACATAGGTACTCACACACACACACACACACACTCAAATAAATAAATCCTAAAAAAGAAAGAAAGAAAGAAAGAAAGAAAGAAAGAAAGAAAGAAAGAGAAGGAGAAGAAGAAGAAGAAGAAGAAGAAGAAGAAGAAGAAGAAGAAGAAGAAGAAGAAGAAGAAGAAGAAGAAAAGAACTCTGAGTGCAGAAAGTTCAGGAAGTCAAATTTCTAATGAAAGCAACATCTCCATGGCATATATAAGACATTAATAGGAGTGCAAATTCAGAAATTAGGCAAAATTGGGAATAAAGAAGTTATAGGAAAGCTGTCCTTTCAATGTACTTTGGTAATTGCAAATGTGTTTTTGTGTGTATGTGTTTCTTCCCAAGCTCTGTCCCCAGGGCTCACTAGTGATAATGAGGATTAAGGGGCTTAGAAGCAAACTCCAAAATACCCAAGGTGGGAGTTTCAAAAAGACAAGTCTTCATTTCCTTTTATTTTCACCTCTCTCTTTTTTCTCCAGTTAAGTTTTCCTAGATACCATAGACTCCTATTATTGCTTCCATCTCTCATTATAATTTAGAAAAGGGCCCTTAATTAAGTCTATCCCTAATATGCATTCATTTGACAAAGACTTGAGTTTCTTTTGTTTTTCACCATTGTGCCAAGGGCTGCAGCTACAATTGTGAATTATAATTGATCCTCAACTTTAAGGAACTTATGGTATGAATGCAATCAAGTGACTTTTCGAAAAGAAATTCGAAGATTTCTGGTAACCTAAAGCATTTTCTAGAATATAAAGGTGATAATACCTGGATCTATTTTTGTAGCTATGTACCTCTTCTGATTTTGTATTAATGAAACCATAACTCCAAGTCTAAATACACCTGTGTATTCAAATAACCTTACACTGTTTACACTGTTAAATTTTAAACCGGTCCTTAAGTAGAGGGCTTTTGCAATTCGTTCATTCTTGGATTCGTTTCTGAGGTATTTCTTAATATTGACGCACTTATCAGAAGATTTAAGCATACCACCAATTTTGAGAATCAAGGGCAGATCTGTTAATAAGCACAGGATTTGGTGTCCATGAATGTTCTCTTTTCCCTAGTTCCTTTTAAAAAAAAATAAAGTTTTCTTTTTCAAAATGTGCAGTTGGTATGGGATCTGTTCATGCCTCTTCACCAGGAGCTAGGATATCTCCAGGTTTGGTGTTTCTGGCATAAATGACTGGAAGTCTGTGCTTTAAAACCAGTTTAAGAAGTCCTTTTACTAAAGAGCTTCTGAAGCGCTGCCATGGCTGGGGGACCACGAATCTCCCATCTCTGAGACAACAGCCAGGCTTATAAGCTTAGAGTTGGGAACTTCCTTGCAAAATTTGTCATATGTCGCTTTGTCAAACAAGAACTTTGCTTTTAGAGCATTTCTTTTTGGCCTTGCCCCCGGATTTGTTCACTAGGCCTTTGTCTTTCTTGGCTGACTTTCTGGCATCTCTCTTCTTCTTGGTCCGAATGGTGAAGAGAGAGCAGCTGCTACCCCCATGGCCTCACTAAGATGCTGGAGGGAAAAGGACTCTTCTCTCTAGTTGGGATGGCTTTGTTTGTCTTGAGAGATGTGTTTAATTATAATATAGAATTCCCATTTAACAAACAGCTTTGCAGAGCTGAGTTGTGATGTCTTCTACTTTGTTAACTAATTTGACTATCTGAAAAGTGTTTTTACAGTTTAACATCTGGCTACTTACATCTCCCATGCTGGCTGTTTAAAACTGAGAAACAAAGTGAGACAAAAGTTTACAATGTCATACCATGACAATTTGACAATATTTATCTTTTCTTTTCATTTTCTCATTATGAACTCAGTAATTAATCTGTAATCTTCCTACCACCAGTCTTAGTGATGCTGAGTAGATGAAGAAAGAATTTGAAATCAAGTTATCTTCTGTAGAATAAACATTGCAATTTCATTTCATTCTTTAATCCTTCAAACATTTATCGAAGGCCTTCTCAGGGACAGGTACTGTTGTTCGAGATGTTGAGAATACATAAGTGAACAAAACAGACAAAATTCTCTGCCCCTAAGGAGCTACCATGTTAGTGGAGCTTGCATTCATTTAACCAAAACTCCTAAATAACCAATTTTGAGATTGGACTCTGCACTTTTAGGAGCAAGGGAATCAAATGACAGGAATCACAAATCGTTTGAATGGTGAAGTCAAAGGGCCACTGGATTTGCAATCAAGTGACATTGATTGTAGTCTAGCTGTACTAATCCTCTTTGCTATTTTCTGGGTCTTAGCTTTCTCATTTCTTAAATAATGGCATCAAATTTCATAATCTCAAAAGTCTCCTCTGGATTGAATAGTCTATTATTTTGTAACAGGTAACATGGATTTACTTACATAAGGTGAATGGACATACAGTGATTTGCACAGCTCATAGAGATTTATTTTTTTCGAGTATAGCAATATCCGGGAGTCATCTTAAACTTTTATTCCTTCTGTAGCTACAATACAGTATAGAATTATAAATTATGTTCAGAGTAATGATCCTGAGGTATTGCAGGATGCTGAATCAGTAAGAGAAGATTTAATTATGATCATTAGACTACTTATTAAAGCAAGAAAATGCCCCGAGGCAATTTAGGGATATTTCAAACAAAAAGTGTCTTTTCATCAACCCATAGTTAATCAGAAACCCAATTACCCTGTATTCTGTATTCTAAGATTTTACTGGTTTTAGACTTATTTATTTTTCTTTACAACTGTGACCAAATCACTGATTCAGATCTCAGTCATTTCACATTTATACCACTAAAATCAATGGATCACTCTTCCCTCAAACAATATAAAAAGTACCAAAATAATCACTTTAGAGACAGAAAAAAACAATTATTTAAACAAAAAATAGATATGAATAAAGTAATCAAATTCTGAGTTTTGCTTTAGAACACTCCAGATGTATTCTATAAGGTATACATGCAATTAAAAAGCAAGGAAAAAAAAAGAAATAAACCAACAATTTTCCAAGTATGCTGATATTTTGATAAATCTTAATGCTTTCTAAATTCCAAATATCTATTAAGTATTAAAATAGAATAAGGTTCTCTGGAAAATGTAATTCACGGGTGAGAGTGTCAGCAAGACTACTTGTCATTTGAGGCTGTCTGTTTTTTTCTTTTCTTTTCTTTTCTTTTCTTTTCTTTTCTTTTCTTTCTTTTCCTTTCTTTTTTTAAGCTTTATGCCCAACATTGGGCTTGAACTCAAGACCCTAAGATCCAGAATTATTTGCTGTACTGACTGACCCAGCCAAGTGCCCCAAGGTTATTTCTCTTTCATTCGCTATATTTAAGAAGCTAAAGCAAAAGCAGAAATATTTCAAATCTTAGTGGACACTAATCTAGCTCAACTGTTTTTTGTTTTTGTTTTTAAGATTTTATTTATTTGAAAGAGAGAGAGCACTAGCAGGGAGAGGGGCAGAGGGACAAGAAGACTCCCCACTGAGTGGGGAGCCAGATGACCTGGGGCTCAATCCCAGGACCCTGAGATCATGACCTGAGCTGAAATCAAGAGTTGGCCCCTTAACCAACTGAGCCACCCAGGCACCCCAAACTGGCTCAACTTTACAAAATAATAAAGCAAGATTAAAATGATTTTGGTATTCAATATTTGATTGTAACATTCAGGAAGAATTTTAAATGTGGCCTGTTAAACCTGCAGACTCCTTCATCAATCTGAACCCATCCTGGAAATTACAACTTTCTTTTACAGGATATTCCTTGTACCGTTCCACGTGGTCTTCAACTGGTGAGGAAGTCTTACTTCTCCCTATACTGACCATGAACATCTTCTCAGCAATTACTATCATTTATAATCTCATTTCCACTTAAAAAAAAATCAACAACTAGACTCTAATTTCCTCTTTATTTCCATTTTTCTTTTCCTCAACTACTTCCTTTCACTGGCCAGTTAAGTCAGTCTTTTAGAAACATTACTTTTCTCTTTCTCTCTTTCTCCTGGTTCTCCTTTACTTCTTGCTCTGTCAACACACCTTTCCTCATCATCCAACTTAAACATTTATATTGAGCAAGTAGAGCACGTCTAATAATGTATGAAGCGAGAATTTGAGGGATATCAGAAATCTAGGCTTTGAGCCTGCAGTCAAAGGCTTACATTCTAGGTAGGAAGACAGCAAACTGTCAGAGCAAACAAAACTATGAGGAAACCATTATACTAAGCCATGCTATCCTGGCTACCAGGATAACTTTAGAAACCCTTGGTTGAGAAAACCTAGAGGCTGAAGACTCAGTCATAGAGAAACAAAGTCATGCCACCATCTACCAGGAAATCTTATGCAAATCTGCAGAGGTGTGAAGACTTCTAGAGTTACCTCTGAACTCTGTAGCCTATGTACAGCTATTAGAAAACAAGCAGGTAATGCAATCAGGTAGACTGGTGGATTTATATAAACTTTAGCACATCTTTTTCTAATGGTATTAATGTAGCTAGATGTCACTAAACATGACTAAGCCATGGAAAAACATGTCTGAGTATAAGTATCAGAAAAATGTGAGTGTATGTGTGTGAAAGAAAGAGACAGTCAGAAAGAGACTTAGCCTGGTAAGAATCAGTCAAAAGATGCATGATCCAACCTGTTCCACCAATATAAACCCATGTGTCATTGGGTGGAAATATCACCTAACAAGAGGCTTGATCTATTAATGCCTGACTTATATGTACCATTTTAAAATATAACTACGAGACATATCTTATATCAGGTACTACCCCACATATACATGTTCTTATATATTTTAAAAATATTTTATTTATTTATTTGAGAGAGAAAGAGAAAGAGCACGCGTGGGGGGAGGGGCAGAGGGAGAAGCAGGTTCTCTGAGCAGGGAGCCTGACATGGGGCTCCATCCCAGGACCCTGGGATCATGACCTGAGTGGAAGACAGATGCTCAACCGACTGAGCCGCTCAGGCACCCAGACATGTTCTTATAAAGTCACACATTAACTTGGGGATTACCATAGTCTCACCCGGACCAAGACTGTCATTGAGGTTGACTTTTAACCTCAGCAGAAGGCCTGTGCATGCCTGTGCACTGAGTCTCTCCCAAGTTTATTCTAGTTTCACAGCATGGAGGGTTTTGATTTCTGATCTGGCAAGGATGTTCCACTCCATGCCTTCTAGGGGATGTTTACTGAGATCCACCCACAGGTAAGGGAAAGAAACTTCCGCACCTAAAAACATAAGGAAGTGGTGCACTCTGCAGGACAAAGTGGCAATTGCAGCCCTAGCGATTTTTTTTTTTTTTTTTTTTTTTTTTTTTTTTTTTTTTACGACAGCGACCTGCACTTTTTGTAGCACTAGATTATTTTTCTCCACCATGTGGCGCTGCTGTTCTCAGTGTCACTTTCCAGCTAGTTTAGGGTAGAAAAATCCGGGGACAGGGAAGAGAAAGTACAGGGTGGGGGCACAAGGGATTAGGAAGTGGGAGAGGTTAAGAAAGAAAGCCAGTTCTTTCTGCCAGACAGAACTTCCCTAGCACCTCAAATAAGATTCATTGCAGTAAAGAAAGTCATTCCCTAACCCGAGTATCTCATTTTGGATCATTTAATTCAATAGTTCTCAAAGCTGGCTGCCCAACAGAATCACCAGGGGGAACACTTTAAAAGATTCCAATTCCCAGATTCAATCCTACCCCGAGAAACTCTGACTCATAAATTTGAGGAAGGGTCCGGTCATCTGTCTTTAAAAAGCTCTCCTGAAGATCAGTGATGGTTCGTCTACACAAAATTTGGAAGGGAAAAAATAGTCTAAGAGGAATCAGTTCTTGCAGGACTCTGCAAATAGCACTTCTATTTTTCAGTTCAATAACAGCAAATGGTGAGAATCTATTCCATGCCAGTGATTTCTCTAAGAAATAAGAGCACTGTTTAATGAGTAAACTCATCTGTATCTTTTAGAAGCTTACTAAGCAGACCTCTGTTTGGCATTTTCTCTTGCCCATTTTTGGCAAAAACTCTGACACCACAGATTCATAGTTCCCTAGCACCAGCGCCCCCACTGTCTTCCTTTTATGTACCAATCATCCCAGTTAGGGAATAGGGGCGATCTGGCTATTTTTGGTATCATTCAGAACTGAGTTTGAATCCTCATTTAACAAGTCATCAATGATGGGACATTTAATAAGGTAATCTAACCTTTCTGAACCTTTATTTATAATAGGAGGTGGTCATACCTGCCTCTGACATCTGTTATAAAATTCCAATGAGATTAAAGTCCTTAGCAACCTGCCTGGTACATGGTATTTAATAAATATAATTTATTAATAGTAGCAGTAACCTGCCACCTTGATCTCTAGAACTTGTCTTAAGCACCTGTGTCATCTAATGACTCTCCATGTTCATGGTTTTTCCACATCCCAAAGCGCTGTTTTAAAGAGAACTGCTGGCCTTGTCTCTAAGAACCTGTGAAGAAAGTACAGTAGGGAAAGTGTGCTTCCCACCCCAGAACTGGCACAGGTAGATACAATAACTATATTCATCTATCCTAATTCCTTTTCTTTTTCTTTCTTTCTTTCTTTCTTTCTTTCTTTCTTTCTTTCTTTCTTCTTTCTTTCTTTCTTTCCTTCTTTTTTTGATTTTACTCATTTAGGGCAGCCCCGGTGACTTAGAGGTTTAGCGCCGCCTTCAGCCCAGGGTGTGATCCTGGAGACCCGGGATCAAGTCCCACGTCAGGCTCCCAGCATGGAGCCTGCTTCTCTCTCTCTCTATCTCTATCTCTATCTCTATCTCTATCTCTATCTCTATCTATCTCTATCTCTATCTCTCTATCTCTCTCTCAAATAAATAAATAAATAAATAAATAAATAATATTTTTTTTAAAAAAAGATTTTACTCGTTTATTTGACAGAGAGAGAGCAAGCACAAGCTGAGGGAGTGGCAGAGGGAAAGGGAGAAGCAGGCTCCCTAAAGAGCAGGGAGCCCAACGTGGGGCTCAATTCCAGGACCCCAGGATCACAACCTGAGCCAAAGACAGATGCTCAACCGACTGAGCCACCCAGGCGCCCCTCTAATCCCCCCCGCCCCGCCCTTCTCTCTAGCTGTTAGAATGATATAGATGGAACTTACCTGAGCATGAGTTTTCAGACTTTGGTGAGCAATAGGATAATCAGGAGCATATATAAAAAGTGCAGTTTCCTAGGCTACTCGGCAGGATCCTGATGTGGAGCACAGGGGTCTTCACTTTAACCCCTAGTTCACATGGCGCTCTCTCTCTCTCTCTCTCTCTCTATATATATATATATATATAGAGAGAGAGAGCCCTTGGGGAGTGGGGCCTTAGTGCTTCCTCTGCACAATACGGGTCTCAGGGAGGATGCACTGTGGTGGAAACCAGTCCCAAGATGCTAACACACCTCTGAGGTGATATTGCCCCTTGGGTCCAGGTACAATCATTAGAATTGCCTGGAGCAAGTTTAAATATACACATCTTGTCACGAAAGCTGCTGGGCTACATTGCTTTGTATCTAGCAGCATCCAGGCCTGAGGCTGCGGCCACTTGACACCAGGAGCCACTTGGTGCTGGTTTGGATCTTGAGCAGAGAAGCAAGTCCTCAGGGAGGGGGGTTTGGGAACTGATACTGAGTGCCTGCAGCATCTACTCTGTCTTCACCATTTAGAACTTGTAACTAAAATATTTAAATAAACTGATTTTAAATGCAAATTGAAGGGCAAATGTTCTCAAAAGGAAAAATAATTATATATATATACATATATATATATAGCAAATCACATGGTGTGCCTTAAATGTAAACAATGTTTATATCAATTATATCTCAATAAAACAGGCAGGGGGCCTAAGAATTACTTAGTCCCACTACAAATTCAAAAGCTCTCAGAGACCATGGAGATCGCACACATGTTTGAAGAGGAAGAGTGTAAGGTAAAAAGGTATGATGCTGACCCAACAGAATTGGAAAGTATGAGTTTCTTTCTTTTTAGAAATTAAATTATAATGCACCAACTGAAATAATTTTCTAGATAGAGAAAATCTGTCTTGAAGCACAGAAAAGTGAAAGGACTTGCTCAATGATACCTGAGTGGTGGTAGTGTTAGGCCCAGAGCCTCACTCTGTGATTACTCTGGTCGCCAGGTATATTATTTCACACGTGGACTCAATAGCCTCCTTCTTCTTTGGCCCACTAAAGCTCATACCCAGTTGGAGAAAAAAAAAATAGCATTGAGGAAGTCCAGCTCAGAGGATTACTCTAGCCTAGACTATTTGACCAAACAGAATTTTCTTAGAGAAAAGCAGTAAAAGCTCATGGAGGGGGCATTCACCCTGGGGCCCTGAGCGCCCAGCTTTATCAAACTACAGACAGGTACTCTCAATTACTTTGTGATAGATCTTAGCACTCCTTAAATGTTTATTTTCAAGGCAACCAAAAGCAGTTTGTATCCTTCCTGAGAGAACTATCCACCTGGTAATGGTGATCAATAACAAAACGATCAAACTCTATTAGTTCTTAAAGATGTCTCCAACATGTCATTAAGTGGAAAAACCAAATTGCAATAAAAATGTAGACTGTAGGGGATCCCTGGGTGGCTCAGCGGTTTGGCACCTGCCTTTGGCCCAGGGCGTGATCCTGGAGACCCAGGATCGAGTCCCACATCGAGTCCCACATCAAGTCCCACATCGAGTCCCACATCGGGCTCCCTGCATGGAGCCTGCTTCTCCCTCTGCCTGTGTCTCTGCCTTTCTCTCTCTGTATCTCTCATGAATAAATAAATAAAATATTTTTAAAAATGTAGACTGTAAAGCAGTGGGGGGAAATACATATAAATATATGGTGAAGGGAGAGAAAAATGTTTGGAAGGATATATACCTCGTAACAGTAAATACCTCCAGAGAATGGGACTGGGGGAGAGCATTCCCTTTTTATTTTATATATCTCTAAATTTTTTTAAAAAATAATTGGAATGTCTCATTTTGTACATCTTCTCAAAAATCAAATATAGATAATAGATAAGTAGCAGTGATGACAACATAGTTATTTAATCTCGCTAAATCCCCACATAAAAACTGAGAACAACAGAAGGCAAAACCAAAATCCATGGACTACATTTTGCAAAGCTAGGTGACAAGGTACTCCATGAAAGCCAAGCAGGGGAGAGCAAATTAACAATAGTCACAATATTTGCATAATTTCAGCATCTGTGTGAGAAAGCACCAAGACATCTGATAGACACCCCAAAACGGAAAACCCCAAAATAGCCAAGAGGAAAGGGAGGTGAGTCAATTTGAGAACAGGAGATTAAATTGAGAATTTGGCCTAATCCTATTAGTGGATGAGTGCATGGGGCCCAAAGTAAAATCTGAAGTGGTTAGAGCAATCTAACTGACCAACCAGGTTTCCATTCCAAGACATGGCCACACACTTAGAAAAACTTCTGAGGGTAGAATAAAATTTAAGCAAGACTAGGATAACAGACGCAAGGAAGAGAAGGTCCAGACCAACTGGGGGAGGGAATGATGTCAGGAAGCTTCAGTCAGCAAGCCACCATACTTTTAAACTATACTTGTATCTCCTAAAATTTTAGGAAGTCAAACAGCACATAAAAATAAACAAGAGAGGGGATCCCTGGGTGGCGCAGCGGTTTGGCGCCTGCCTTTGGCCCAGGGCGCGATCCTGGAGACCCGGGATCGAATCCCACGTCAGGCTCCCGGTGCATGGAGCCTGCTTCTCCCTCTGCCTGTATCTCTGCCTCTCTCTCTCTCTCTGTGACTATCATAAATAAATAAAAATTAAAAAAAAATTAAAAAAAAAATAAACAAGAGAGGGGCACCTGGGTCGTTCAGTTGGTTAGGCATCTGACTCTTGATTTCAGCTCAGGTCATGGTCTCTGGTCTCATGGTTATGAGATTGAGCCCCCATCGGGCTCCTTGCTCAGCATGGAGTCTGCTTGAGATTCTCTCTTCCTCTGCCCTTCCCCCAGCTCAAATGCCCCACGCACACATTCTATTTCTAAAAATAAATAAATCAACCTTTAAAATAATTAACAACAGGAAAGTATCAAGGTTAAATCTAATAAAAGAAGGTATTCTCTTGGAAAGGAAAATAAGAAGCAGAATAACATTTCTACAGATAATGTAAGCACACCAGAAAGACTACAATTGTTAAACTCCGCTTCAAAACAAAAGAAAACCATTTAAAAATAATATAAGACATAAAAGAATAATAGAAACCAAAAACAGAAAAACTCAGAAATAAAGTGATAAAACCCGTGGAAGAATAGAAATAAAAGAAAAATTCCACAAAGATTAAACAACCAGGAACATCACAGCAAAAAATACCAGCGATGATGCCTTAAGATAAAGAAAAGTTGAAAAGGAGGGAAATTAACCCCCCCCCCCCAAAAAAAATCAGGGCATCTGATTGGGTGGTTCGGTCAGTTAAGTGCCTGACTCTTGATCTCAGCTCAGGTCTTGATCTCAGGGTCAGGAGTTCAAGCCTGCACTGGGTTTCATGCTGGGTATGGAACCTACTTTTAAAAATTAATTAATTAAAAAAAAAAGAAATAAACATAAAAGAGAAAGTGACACATACCAAAGGTAAAATAAGAACATTCAATGTAGGGATAACGAGATAACCACACTCTTATAATTGGGAGAGACTCCAACTATATTGGGAGCATAAATGTTTAGAAATTCTTAACATTTTAGCTTAAACTAAAAAAGAGTAAATGTTTGTTTAATGTTATTGAAGTTGTTTCACTAATTAGAATACAAACCCCCTTTTCTAGAGAAGGTATCCTTCAGCTAATTAGAAAAATGAACACTCAGGTCTGAAGAGTAAAATGAGTCAGGATCTCTTCCATCCAGATTTTACGGGTCCTTATGGAATGTGGGGAGCCCTCTTTTAGAAAACAAATACAAAAAAGCCTTCTCTTCTGCAAATTTTACAAAAACATGGCAGTTCAAGGGGCTCTAATTTAGCATGGGAAGTCCACCTCTGCCCATGCCTACTTCTAATACCAGAATAGGATGTCATCTAGCTTTTTTGAATGATTTTTTTTCAAAAATACTTTATTTTTCCAGAGCAGTTTTAGGTTCACAGCAAAATTACAAGCAAAATACAGAAATTTTCCATATACCCCTGTCCCCACACATGCGCAGCTCCTCCCATTATCAACATCTCCCAGCAGAGTGGTACATTTGTTACAATCAAGAACCTACACTGACACATCAAAATCACCTAAAGTCCATAGTTTACATTAGGGTTTATTCTAGGTGCTGAATAGTCTATGGATTTGCACAAACATATAATGATATGTGTTTATCATTATGGCATTGTGCAGAGTAGTTTCACCGGCCCCAAAATCTCTGTGCTCCACCTGTTCATCCCTCCCCACCAACCTCTAGCAATCACGGATAGTCGTCTCCATAGTTTTGCCTTTTACAGCATTTCCTTTATTTCCTTTTTTATTTTTTAAAGATTTATTTATTTATTTATTCATGATAGACAAGAGAGAGAAAGAGAGAGGCAGAGACACAGGCTCCATGTCGGGAGCCCGACGCGGGACTCGATCCCGGGACTCCAGGACCGTGCCCTGGGCTAAAGGCAGGCGCCAAACCGCTGAGCCACCCAGGGATCCCCCTACAGCATGTCCTTTAGCAGATTGCTGTTGCTGACACAGAATAGCTTGCCTTTATTTTAAACTTTATCCTATTTTCATTTTTTTTATTGTGGTAAAAAAATATATAACACAATATTTACTATCTTAACTTTAAAAAAAAGATATTTATTTGAGATAGAGCATGCTCACAAGAGAGCACAAGTAGAGTGGGGGCGGGGAACAAAGGGAGAGGGAGAAGCAGGCTCACTACTGAGCAGGGAGCCTGATACACAGCTCATTCCCAGGACCCTGGGATCATGACTTGAGCCAAAGGCAGACACTCAACCAACTTGAGCCACCCAGATGCCCCCATCTTAACTATTTTTAAGGATAAAGCTTAGTAGTGTTAAGTACATTCACATTTTTGTGAAATAGATCTATTCTCTTTCCTCTTGCCCCAAACTATCTCCTTTTTTGTACTCTTTCTCTTAACAGCATCCTCATCATTCAGATGCAAAAATCTCAGAACCAATGAACAATCTCTGACAACTTCTAGTCCGCTAACTCCAATCAGTTCCACCTGTAAATTCAGTTGATTGAGTCAGCCTCCAAGATGTTTCTCATCTCATCAGTCTCTTCCTTTCCAAGGTAATAATTGCAAGGGTTTTATAAGTGATTCTCCTATCTTTAGGATCTCTCCCCAGAAACATTTTTTTTACCCAAATGAACATTTTAATAAGTTTTTAGTCATGTTATTCCTCTGTTCAAAAACAAAACAAAACAAAACTTCAGTGACTCCCCCTAAAAATAAAATGTTGTCCTTAGCCTATCATACCAGGTTCTGCATAATGTATCATAACTTATCTTTTTAGCCTCATTTTAGCCTCATATCCAATAAGCATGGTGTGATTTCAGGCAACTGGCAAGAGGAAAAGAGCCATTTTAAATGTACAAAACAGACAATACATCTCCATTGAGATCATTCCATAACACTACTGTGACAACGATTTTATCAGTGCTTTCATTTCAAAGAAGGCCTTTCCTATCCCCAAACAATGTAAGAGTACATACCATTGTGAAATCACAGGCAATAAAAGTAAAATGTTCATATACATCTTGCATGTCTGCATTATTTTTCTTTTGGAAATAATAGAAATACAACTCCTTTGGAAAAATCATGGAACCAAAGTACTGAAAAAAAATCTTCTGATCTGTCCGTTTCTCTTTATGTCTGCTGGACCATCCTTGGTCAAACCCCATCATCTCTCACCTGGACTACCACAGTAGCCTCCTAAATTGTTCTCCCTGCTTCTATTCTACACCCCTTGAGTCCATTTTTCACACAACAACCAGAATACATTTTCCTTCAATATAAGCCATACATGATACTCCCCTGACTTCCCGTTGCCCTTCAAATAAAATCCAATCACTTTGAAAGCCCTTTCTGATTTAGTTTTTTCTACCTCTATGACCTTATCTCAAACTATTCTGCCCTCTTTGCTTACTTTGCTTCAACCATACAGGTCTTCCTTGTGCTCTGTACACCTGCCTAACCTGTTCCTAACTCCTTCACTGGAATGCTCTTCCCTGATTTATGCCAGATGGCTCCTTCTTATCTTTCAGATCTCATTTCATAAATCGCCTTCTCTGAAATGCCTTCTATGACCACACCATCCAAATATGCCTTTTGGGGCACCTGGGTGGCTCCGTCAGTTAAATATCCAACTCTTGATTTCGGCCAAGATTGTGATGTCAGAGTCCTGGGATGGAACTCCAAGTAGAGCTCTGTGCTCAGGAGGGAGCCTGCTTGAGATTCTCTCTCTCTCTCCCTCTCCCTCTGCCCTTTCCCCACTTGTGTGCATGAGTGTGCATATGCATTCTCTCTCTCTAAAATAAATAAATAAATAAATAAATAAATAAATAAATAAATAAATCTTAATAAATAAATAGGCTTCTGGTAATTTCCTATTAATTACCTTGTGTCATAGCATGTATCATCTGAAATTATTTTGCCATTTGTTCATTATCTATCTCCTCCTCCACCTCTGTAATAGAAGTTCCATGACATGAGTTGGTCTCTGTTTTCTTTACAACTGTATCCCTGTCTATAGACCATTTCTAGCATAACACAGGCACTCATTAAATACATGTTGAATGAATGAATGAATTACCTTCAAGCAATCTGAAAGCAGAGCAGCCTGTTCTCTCCTTAAATATCTCCAGAGAGGATTCCACCACTTTCTGAAAATTAATTCCAGGATCCAATAACTTTTAGACCTAAGTCCTTCCTAAGGCAATTGCTGTCTCTTCTCATTTGGTCCTCAATGAAATCATTAAATTGCCTTTTTATAGTCGTAGTAGATTTGTTATTGGCCCTCTTAACACTAGTGCTACTTCTCATACTTTCTAACACCATTTTCTTCTGTCCTTGTCACAATTCCCTGTCTCAAGTTTCATTTGTGAGCCCAATACTGAATATGAATATTACTGCTTGAACATGCCTATGTAAGGAAATCTCAACTTAAAAAGAGAAGTCCTTACATCACCCCACCTCTTTCTTGATCTCTTTTTCTACAGATTCTGCATATGAATTCATAAGGGTCTTTTGTGAGGATGCTTGGACCTTCTCAAGAATCTGTAGGTGCAAATGAGAAGTCGCAAAATAGCTAAAGGACATAGATCCTAGAAAAAATCTCCTCAAAATGACTGGCCCACATGTGTTTTGGCCACCTTCATAAAGCCGGTCACAGGTACAAGATCTGAAATCCCAACAATCCAGAGGATGGTTGAATGGGTAACTGTAAAAAACAAAACAAAACTGAAGATTAAAAGAGGGCTTTGGGGGTAAATCTCAAAGTTGAGATGCAGGAAAAGGAAAAGCAAGGACCTCGTCTTGGCTGAACTAAAGGGAGAACAGACTTTTTCATACTTGGGTCAAGATGACTAGGGGGACTGGAGGATATTGAGACATCAGATGTGATGATAGCATCAGCCATCATGTGATGGCTATATGATGATCATGTGATGATTGCATAGCCCTCTGGGACAGTTCAAACTCATGTATGAGGAAACAGGCAACCAAAATTACTGGTTGCACAATAGATTCCAGTAAGTCTTTGTATGAATATAGACAAATGTATATAGAAATATCAGTTACAGAATATGGCCTGAAATGAACAGAAGTCATAATGATAAAACAAAACAAAAAAATCATCACTTCTTGGAATGTGTTCACAAATTTTCTCACAGTATCCAGGTGAGTGACAATCCTACTGGGAAATGAAGAAGACAAAAAGGATAAATACCCTAACCTAGTGTATAAGACCAAGACAAAAGGTGGACATATAGTCTACTGAGAGGTAAGAGTACTTACCTAAAGATGTATCTCGAGTCTCAACTTATTCTGCAAGAAGCAAGGCTGACACTTAAAAATCTCATGAAGTGACGAGGAGTGGGGAGAGAGACTAAATCCATATCAGCATGAAGAAACAAGAAAGAACATCACTCTTCCATGAGAAATGTTAGGGTGATTTGCAAAGATAAAAAGCAGCCAAGAGGGCAGCCCGTGTGGCTTAGAGGTTTAGCGCTGCCTTCAGCCCAGGGCGCGATCCTGGAGTCCCAGGATCAAGTCCCATGTTGGGCTCCCTGCATGGAGCCTGCTTCTCCCTTTGCCTGTGTCTCTGCCTCTCTGTGTGTGTGTCTCTCTCATTGATAAATAAATAAAATATTAAGAAAAAAAGCAACCAAGATAGTCACATTGAGATGAGTGAGGTAGCAAGGGAAATAAAAACACTCTAAGGCTGTTATCTTGTTTGAGAAAAGGATACAGACACTGATAACCTGTCAGTAGAAAAATATAAATTAGGGGGCACCTAAAACCACCAAGGGATCCTTGGAAAAAGAAATGGCTGTTCTTTTTTTTTTTTTTTTCTTTTCTTTTTTTAACGGTTGTTTTAAGACTGGGACAGAAAGTACACAAGATAAGCCTGCAGCTTCTTGTAGTTATGGGAAGTAAGACAGTACTCAAAACAAACAAGCAAACAATAACAACAAATCCACAATGATGGATGTATGTCAAAGGGACACAAGAGCCAAATGAAAGAGCTCCCAGCAGCCAAATGTGAAACAACTTGAGCAGAAAAATAAATAAAGCATTAATGACTTTATAACCCAAGGTATAAAATTCATATCTAACAGTCCTTGCTGATATAAATAAAAATTGATTGAATGAATGAATAAACAAATAAATACATAAATAAATAAATCCTATCCCCCTTGTAGAAGATTTCCATATAATTTATATAACTATTCCACCTTCAAGAAGTAGATGAAAACTCCCCTTTCCTTAAATGCAGACTGCAAATAGTGATTTCTTTCCAAAGATTACAGCATGGAAAGGTGGGGCAGGTGATGAAGAACAACCTTACAATTGAACACGAATACTACTAACAGACAGTACTTCAGTCAAGAGATCAAGGTCAACATCAACAGTGATAGTCATGTTGACAGTGTATGTTTTCTTAATATGTGATGAAAATGGCACTTCATCCTCTGTGGTCTTCCTCCTTCAAACCCTTATCTCTAATATAATCATCAGACAAATTGGAACCAAGGGGCATCTTACAAAATACTTGACTGCTACTTCTCAAAACTGTCAAGGTCATCAAAAACCAGGAAAGTCTGAGAAACTATTTCAGCCAGGAAGAGCCTAAGGAGGCATGAAGACTAAATGTAATGTGGTATCCTGGATGGGATAGTGGAAAAGAAAAGGGATATTAGGTAAAAATTAAGGAAATCTGAATAAAACATGGACTTTAGCTAATAGTAAATATCAGTATTGATTGGTTAATTGTAACAAATGAACTGTACTAATGAAAAATGATATTAGGGGAACCTGAGTGTGGGGTGTATAAGAATTCTCCATATTATCTTTGGGCTTTTTCTGTAAATCTAAAACTGTTCTAAAAAATAAAATCTAGGGACACCTGGGTGGTTCAGTTGGTTAAGTGTCCACCTTGAGCCCAGGTCATGACTCCAGGGCCCTGGGATTGAGCCCCAAATCAGAATCACTCCTTGATGGGGAGTCTGCTTCTCCTTGTACCTCTGCCACTCCCCCTGCTTGTGCTCTCTTTGTCAAATAATAAGTAAAATCTTTTTTTTTCTTAAGATTTATTTATTTATTTATGACAGACATATATATATAGAGAGAGGCAGAGACAAAGAAGGAGGGAGAAGCAGGCTCCATGCTGGGAGTCCGATGTGGGACTCGATCCCGGGACTCCAGAATCGCGCCCTGGGCCAAAGGCAGGCGCTAAACCGCTGAGCCACCCGGGCTGCCCTAAGTAAAATCTTTTAAAAAATAAAAATAAAAAATAAAATCTATTCTAAAATTAAAGGAATGATAAGCAGACACAAATACAAGAATGAAAAATTTGAATAATTAAACCATTAAAAAGCTTGATCTAGAACTTCCATTTCTGTAAGGCAGACTAATACCCTGAACAACTACAGTGAAAGCCTCTAAATATGCGAGATAAAATATTTTTAAAAGGGGCACCTAGGTGGCTCAGTCAGTTAAGCATCCAACTCTTGATCTCACTTCAGGTCTTGATCTCAGGGTTGTGAGTTCAAGCCCTGAGTTGGGCTCCACTCTGAGTGTGGAGCCTACTTTAAAAAAATAAATAAATAAAATAAAATTTAAAAATACATCTTTATAATTATATACATATTTAAAATATCTTTAATAAATGAATTCTATGAGTCAGCAAGATAGTAAGGACCTCTTGAGGGCCAGCTGCTCGGACTGCTCCCACATGAGCAAGGGGCCAGACATGGATCCTAGGAAAAGGCCTAGACTGTACCAAAATTACCCAAGTACCACTTGTATCAGCAAGACCCAGTACCACCAGCTGAAAGCCTGGTATAGTTAACAGTAAGTCCTGAGAACCAGGATATGCTCCAGCCTAGGTTGCAAGGACCTGTCTTGTCTTAGCTTGGCTGTCTCAATAATCCAGCCTGCACTGAGGTGATGACTCCACAGCCCAAAGTTGGGATGCCAGCCCTTCTTTGGCCTAGGACTTGGGCCCCAGAAGGAGCAGGCAGTTGAAAGCTGGCCTCTCCCCTGTAGAACCAAGTTTCGGATATCTTCCCAATTGTATATCCCACAAAGACTTTGTCAGAAGAAAGAAGGAAAGAAAGAAAGGGAGAGAAACAGAGAGAGAGAAGGAAATGAAAGGAAAGGATAAGAAAAGAAAGAAAAGAAAAAAGAAAATGACTGTTGTTAAAGAAGTTACTGCCTGTGTTTTCTTCTAGGATTTTTATGGTTTCAGGCCTTATATTTAGGTCTTTCATCTATTTTAAATTTATTTTTGTGTATGGTGTAAGAAAGTGGTCTGGTTTCATTCTTTTGCATGTTGCTGTCCAGTTTTTCCAACACCATTTGTTAAAGAGACATTCTCTTTCCCATTGGATGTTCTTTCCTGCTTTGTCAAAGATTAATTGACCATATAGTTGCAGATTAATTTTTGGGTTTTCTATTCTGTTCCATTGATCTCTGTGTCTATTTTTGTGCCAGTATCATACTGTTTTGGTTACTACAGCTTTATAATATAACCTGAAGTCCGGAATTGTGATGCCTCCAGCTTTGTCCTTCTTTTTCAAGGTTGCTTTGGCTATTCAGGGTCCCATACAAAGTTTAGGATTGTTTGTACCAGCTCTGTGAAAAAATGTTGGTGGTATTTTGATAGGGATTGCATTAAATGTGTAGATTGCTTTGGGTAGTATACAACTTCTTTATAGCTATGTCTCCTGAGGCAAGAGAAACAAAATAAAAAACTACTGGGACTACATCAAAATGAAAAGCTTAGGTACAGCGAAGGAAACAATCCACAAAACCAAATGGTAACCTACGGAATGGGAGAAGATATTTGCAAATGACATATGTGATAAAGGGTCAGTATCCAAAATATATAAAGAACCTATAAAACTTAACACCCAAAAACCCAAATAATCCAATTAAAAATGGGCAGGAGATATGAATAGACAGTTTTCCAAAGAAGACATACAGATGTCCAACAGAGACATGAAAAGATGACTCAACATCACTCATCATCAGGAAAATGCAAATCAAAACTATAGTGAGATATCACCTCACAGCTGTCAGAATGGCTAAAATAAGAAACAACAAGTGTTGGCGAGGATATGGAAAAAGGGGAACCCCCTTGTACAGCTGATGAGAATACAAACTTGGGCAGCTACTCTGGAAAGCAGTATGAAGGTTCCTCAAAAAGTTAAAAATAGAACTACCCTAAGACCCAGCAATTCCACTACTAGGTATTTACCCAAAGGATACAACAATCCTAATTCAAAGGGATACATGCACCCTGATGTTTATAGTAGCATTATCTATAATAGCCAAATTATGGAAAAAGTCCAAGTGTCCACCAACTAATTAATGGATAAAGAAGAGGTGTTCTTGCACACTTTCTGTGGGTCAGAAATTAGAAGTAGCTTAGCCAGGTGGCTCTAGCTTAGGGTTTCATAAAAATCCTAAGAATATTGGTCAGTAAGGCAGTCATCTGAAGGCAGGATGGGGGCTGGAGAATCTTCTGAGGTGGCTTACTCACAGAGCTGGAAATGGATGCTGGCTGCTGGCAGGATGCCTCTCTGCCACATTGACTCTCCCAGAGGGCTGCATAAGTCAAACTGCCATTTACTTAGTATCCTGTGACACAGGTCCTGTTCAGGAATTGAGCTGTGAACATCCATAGACAGAGATTGTTTGGGGGCAATCTTGGGAACTGGTTATCACAACACCATGCTGAATATCTTATTTTATAGTAAAACATTCAAACTATCCCCTTTAATTTCATGAACAAGACAAAGGTTGCCACTACCATCACTTCTATTTAACATTGGACTAGAGGACTTAGCTGACATAGAAAAAAAAAACAAGAAAAAAGAAACAAAAGGAAGAAATAGTCACTATTTTCAGACTATATGGATGTATCAACATAGAAAAAGGCAAAAGATACATATACCACAAAACATGGGAATTAAAATGAATAATGTTTCTGGATACAAAGCCAATGTATTAAAAATCAGCTGAGTTTTTATATATCAGCAACAATCAGTTAGAAAATGAAATTTAGGGGATCCCTGGGTGGCTCAGCGGTTTGGCGCTTGCCTTTGGCCCAGGGCGCGGACCTGGAGCCCTGGGATCGAGTCCCACATCAGGCTCCCGGCATGGAGCCTGCCTCTCCCTCTGCCTGTGTCTCTGCCTCTCTCTCTCTCTCTCTCTATGTCTATCATAAATAATAAATAAAATCTTACAAAAAAAAGAAAATGAAATTTAAAAAATGATTTCATTTACAATGGCATAAAAAATATGACATACTTAGGAGTAAACCTAACAAAATACATCTATGACCTTGGCGGAAAATATTATAAAACTTCACTGAAAAGCATTATAGAAGACCTGACTAAATGGAGGGCTTTATCATAGTTGTGGACTAGAAGATCAGTGTTGGGAAGATGCCAGTTCTCTCCAAATTGATGTGCAGATCTGATAAATTTCAATCAAAATCCTGAAAATGTTGGGAGGAGAGAAGAATTGACAAGGTGATCTGAAGAACTAGATGGAGGGACTTGCCATACAAAATATAAGGAATTATTATAAATCCCTAGTAATTAAAAATGTATCTTACTGATTCAGAGACAGACAATGTAACTAATGAAATAAAATAGCCCATTCATAAATGGAACCTTGGCTTATGATAGAGCTGATAGTGAAGAGCCATGGGGAAAGGATGATAGCTTTTTTGATAAATGGTACTTGGTGACAGATGAAAAATAACTAAATAACTACCTTATCCCATACAAAAAAATCTAGTCTTAGTGAACCAGGAAGCAAATGTAAAGAGTAAACTATAACATTTTTAGAATACAGTATCAAAGGCTATATTTACAACTGATGGGTAGGAAAAGATTTCTTAAATAAGACACAGAAGGCACAAGTTAATAATAATAATAAATTTGTTTGACTCTCAGATGCCAACAATTCTATAATACACTTAAGAAAGGAAAAACATTGCCAATTAAATTATGGGGCAAAGTTTTCTTACTACTTAGAATTTGTAATGTTACATTATTAAAAACATTTTTAAATTTTATTTTTTTCTAGATTTTATATGCATGCACAAGAAAGAAAATTTGAGGGCAATAAACTAGTCAAAACATTCCTAAAATATTTTCATATTCAGAGCCTGAATCTTAGAAATAGTTTTTGATTCCATTCTTGATAGCTATGTTCTCCACACAGTAGCACCCTCTACCATTAGGACTCCTAGTGATGACCACCTTCTTCTTCTTCCTCTCCTCCTCCTCCTCCTCCTCCTCCTTCTTCTTTTTTTCTTCTTCTTCTTAATTGAAGAGTATTTTGCTATGATATTGGATATTTATTTAATAAGATCTGTTTTCAATGTGCACCCTTCTCTGCGATTAGCTGTGGAGAATTTGTTGTGTCAGTCTTTGGGTCGTTTTCTGCGGGTTATTGACACTGATGGGGTTGTTATCGAGTTGTGTCAGTAGGACAGGTGAGCTTTGGGTCATCCTACTCTGCCATCTTCCCTGGAAGTCTGAAGTGCTTCTTCAAGAGTGCTACATACTGTCTTCAGGATTTTCTCCCAAGCCACTGGCACCTATTTTGCAAATTTTGACATAATATTTCCTTGATTTACAAGGACTTATCAACAGAATATTTCAGACAATAATCAGGACTTGTAGTCATTTTCTGTAGTCTTTAAATAGTCTATTGTTTGATGGGGCGCCTGGATGGCTCAGTTGGTTAAGCATCCAACTCTGGATTTTGGCTCAGGTCAGGATCTCAAGTTCTTGAGATTAAGTCTCATGTCAGGTTCCCTGATGGGAGTGGAACCTGCTTAAGATTCTCTCTCTCCCTTTCCCTCTGCCCCTCCCTCCGCTCCCCCTCTGTCTCTTAAAGAAAAAAAAAGAGAGAGAAGAGAAGAGAAGAGAAGAGAAGAGAAGAGAAGAGAAGAGAAGAGAAGAGGAGGGGAGGGGAGGGGAGGGGAGGGGAGGGGAGGGGAGGAGAGGAGAAGAGAAGAGAAGAGAAGAGAAGAGAAGAGAAGAGAAGAGAAGAGAAGAGAAGAGAAGAGAAGAGAAGAGGAGAGAGAGAAGAGAAGAGAAGAGAGAGAAGAGAAGAGAAGAGAAGAGAAGAGAAGAGAAGAGAAGAAGAGAAGAGAAGAGAAGAGAAAATATCTGTTAGAAATGTCAAAGAACTGCAGTTGTCCAGTATGAGATCAGGAGTCCCACAACCAGGTCCCTGGATGGGCAGGTAAGAACAACTATATCGGGATCCCTGGGTGGCGCAGCGGTTTGGCGCCTGCCTTTGGCCCAGGGCGCGATCCTGGAGACCCAGGATCGAATCCCACATCAGGCTCCCGGTGCATGGAGCCTGCTTCTCCCTCTGCCTATGTCTCTGCCTCTCTCTCTCTCTCTGTGACTATCATAATTAAATTAAAAAAAAAAAAAAGAACAACTATATCATGACTTACTGCCTGTCTGGCAAGCATGGAAGACCCATCAATTGTAAGAGATGCTGTATTAGTTTCCTATGGCTCCTATCACAAATTGCTGCAGCTGTGGGGCCAAAACAATGCACATTTGTGGAGGCTGGAAGTCTTCAATCAGTTTCACCAGGCCAAAAGCAAGTATGGGCAGGGCCATGTTCCCTCCAGAGGCTCTAGGAGAAAACTTATTTCCTTGCATTTTCCATTTTCTAGAGCTGCATTCCTTCGCTCATAGCCTCTTCCTCCTTCTTCAAAGCCAGCTGCAAAGCATCTTCAAATTTCTCCATACTTTCATTGTCATGACAAATCTCCCTTCTGTCACTGCAATCAAACTTCCCTCTGCCTATCTCTTATAAGGACACTTGCAATTTTAGGCCCTCCCAGATAATCCAGGGTAATCTCTCCATCTCAGAATCCTTAATTTAATCACACTTGCAAGTAACATTAGCCATATAAGGCAACGGTCACAAGTTCCAGAGTTTTATTTTTTATATTTATATTTTACTTCAATTCAATTTTTCAACATATAGTAGTATAACAGCCAGTGCTCATCCCATCAAGTGCCCTCCTTAGTGCCCGTCACCCAGCTACCCTCCTTCCCTTCTGCAACCCTGTTTCTTTCCCAGAGTTAAGAGTTTCTTATGGTTTGTCTTCCTCTCTAATTTTTCCCCACTCAGTTTCCCTCCTTTCCCTGATAGTCCCTTTCACTAATTATATTCCACAAATGAGTGAAACCATATGATAATTATCTTTCTCTGATTAAGTTATTTCACTTAGCATAATTTCCTCCAGTTCCATTCATGTCAAAACAAATGGTAGATATTCATCCTTTCTGATGGCTGAGTAATATTCCATTTTATATATAAAATAAATATATATATATCACACCTTCTTTATCCATTCATCTTTCAAAGGACATCATGGCTTTTTCCACAGAAGTTCCAGGGTTTTAGACATGGATGTCTTTGTAGAACACTATTCAGCCTACCACAGATGATAAATGTGAAAAATGTGTATCTATGAATTGATGAGATATGATAATATCAATAATAGCTAATTTGCTTTTGGGGCACCTGGGTGGTGCAGTTGGTTGAACTTCTAACTCTTGGTCATAATCTCAGGGCCATGAGATCAAGCCCGAGTCAGGCTCTGTGTTCAGCATCCTGAGTCTACCTGAGATTCTCTCAGTCTCCCTCTGCCTGTTTGTGTTCTCTTTCTAAATAAGTAAGTAAGTAAGAAGGCAAGTAAATACAGAAATAAATAAATCTTTTAAAAAATAGCTAATTTGCTTCCTTTTTTTAAAAAAAGATTTTATTTATTTATTCATGAGAGACATAGAGAGAAAGAGAGGCAGAGACTCAGGCAGAGGGAGAAGCAGGCTCCATGCAGGGAGCCTGACGTGGGACTCGATCCTGGGTCTCCAGGATCCCAACCCTGGGGTGAAGGCGGCGCTAAACCTCTGAGCCACCTGGGCTGCCCCCCACGTACTGATCTATGAGTTTCACATATAATTACTTATTTGTTAAGTTCGACACGAGAGACTACCTTTACAACCTGGGGGCAAGGAAGGATTTCTTAAATAAGATACAGAGGCATGAACCAAAAGTGATAATGATAATAATAGTAATGTGTATAAATTACTGTCAGTAATAATACTAAATTATTACATTTTAATAAGACAAGACATAAAGAATATAATATACATCATTAAAAGAGGAAAGAGGGCAGCCCCAGTGGCGCAGTGGTTTAGCGCCGCCTGCAGCCCAGGGCGTGATCCTGGAGACCCTGGATCAAGTCCCACCTCAGGCTCTCTGCCTGGTGCCTGCTTCTCCCTCTGCCTGTGTCTCTGCCTCTCTCTCTCTCTGCGTCTCTATGAATAAATAAATAAAATCTTAAAAAAATAAAAATAAAAAAATAAAAGAGGAAAGACAATCTAATAAAAAAAAGTAGGTGAAAGATTTCAACATATACATCATAAAGTGCCTAAAGGGGTACAAAATGCTAGTTGGAGTGTAAGTTGCTGCAATTGCTTTGGAAAATAACATCATCTTGTAAAATAGAAGATGCACCAACCCTATGATCACAAATGCCACTTTAGGTATATACACTAAAGAAACTGTTGGAATGTGTGTACCAAAAAACATGTTTAAGAATTCTCATAGCACCACTGCTAAATACTAGCAAAAGGTCTAACACAATCCAAATACTATCAACAGTAAAATGAATAAATCTATGCAACTGAATACTCTGTATCACATGGAAAATAAATTCATTACAGCTACACATAACAGCATGGATAATCTCAGGAATGTAATGTTAAATGAAAAAAAGCAAATTGCAGAAGAATACATACAGTACACTTTCATTAGTATAAGTTCAGAAAACCAAACCAAACAATCTTGTTTAGGAATAAAACATGTGAACAGCAAAGGCATGCTAAAAAAAAAAAAAAAAGTAGTTTTCCCTATCAATTTTTCTTTCTTAGGCTTGGTATATTTCTTCCAATCTTGGCATCCAGTGGAGATGGCACAGTAGAGTAAAAAGGAATGGTTTAATCAGGATCCTGGGTTACTGATGCTTCCTGCCTAGCCTTTCCTTTTTTTTTTTTTTAAGATTTTATTTATTTATTCATGAGAGACACAGAGAGAGGGAGAGAGAGGCAGAGACACAGGCAGAGGAAGAAGCAGGCTCCATGCAGGGAGCCTGATGTGGGACTTGATCCCGGAACTCCAGGATCATGCCCTGGACTGAAGGCAGGCACTAAACCGCTGAGCCACCCAGGGATCCCCCTTGCCTAGCCTTTCCATTTAAAGACTGGGAATTCTAAGTAGAGGTCATTTACTGTGAAAGAGGATCACTTCCACAAGTTACGTTATTCAGCATTAAACTATCACAGGCAGGAATCAACTTAAGTAAGTTGCTGTCATCCTTTTTTGGTTGTACAAAAGCTTATGTTCAGTCTTGGCCCCTTCCATCCACTCTTACAGGGCTTCTAGATTCTCTAAGTCATCTATTTTAGGAAGCACCTTGCTATCCTATACTTATCTTTTCTACCATCAGCATTCTTCTTCTTTTGAAAAAAAAAATATGTGGAATATTCTCGAATACCCTGAGAAGCTCAACTTGGCTGAGATACCATTTCCTCTTTGTCATTTCGCTTCTCATCCAAATTCTCAGGTAAAGAAAACTATCTCAGCTGGGTAATATCAGCTTATAATCATTTGTGGTGGGAATGGCAGAAGGCTGCTATGTGGCACAAAATTGCTTCTGAATATCCCCCACTGGAGGTAGGATAGCCCATAAAAGCAGTCATTATAAGCTGGGTAGACACTCCAAAGTGTTCTACTAAAGCTATTATTTATAACAGTTCAGTGAATATCCTTGTATATATGTCCTGATAAACACTGTCTGATTGCTTTCTTAAGATAAAATCATAAAGTTGGAATTATTGGATCAAATGTATTAATATGATTGAAATTTTATTTATTTTTAACTTTTTTATGATTGACATTTTATTTTTTGAAGATTTTCTTTATTCATGAGAGACAGAGAGAGATACGGAGAAAGAGAGGCAGAGACACAGGCAGAGGGAGAAGCAAGCTCCACGCAGGGAGACTGACATGGGACTTGATCCCAGGTCTCCAGGATCACACCCTGGGCTGAAGCCGGCGCTAAACCACTGGGGCTGCCCTGATTGAAGTTTTATTTTTTATTTTTATTTTAAAAAAATTTTTTAATTTTTTATTTATGATAGGCACACAGTGAGAGAGAAAGGCAGAGACATAGGCAGAGGGAGAAGCAGGCTCCATGCACTGGGAGCCCGACATGGGATTCGATCCCGGGTCCCCAGGATTGCGCCCTGGCCAAAGGCAGGCGCCAAACCACTGCGCCACCCTGATTGAAGTTTTAAATTCAAATTATCAAATTGCTCTCCAGAGCATTGGATTAATTCACACTCCTACCATCAGTGTGTAAAATGACCATTTGACAAAACACAATATTCTTGTCAAAGCTGGGTCTCATTTTTAAAAAAAATATTTTATTTATTTGAGAGATAGAATGGGAGGGAGAGGGAGAGAGAATCTGAAGCAGACTCTATGATGAGAACAGAGCCCGATGTGGGGCTCAATCCCACAACTGTGAGATCATGACCTGTGCTGCAACCAAGGATCGGATGCTCAATCAGCTGAACAACCCAGGTGACTTGCATCTCATTTTAGAAAAACTTTTGCCAGATTTTTAAACATTTTATTTATTTATTAGAGAGAGAGAGCATGAGTGTGGGAGTGGTAGAGGGAGAAGCAGACTTCCCACCTAGCAAGGAGCCAGACATGGGACTCTACCCCAGGACTCCAAGATCATGACCTGAGTTGAAAGCAGACACTTATCCAACTGAGCTACCCAGGCACCCCAAATTTTTGTCAGTTTGATAAATGAAGGTGGTATCTCACTATTTTAATCTGTCTTTTCTCTTATAATCAATAAAGCTGAATTTTTTCATCTGCCTTTTGGATATTTTTATTTCTGAACTTTGAAGAGCTTACCCACATAAGTTAGCTGTTTTTAAATAGGGCTGTTTTTTTCATCCTAATAGTTTGTAAGAGCAACATAGATGTTGAAAATATTTCTATTTCTGGGCAGCCCGGGTGGCTCAGCGGTTTAGCGCTGCCTTCAGCCCAGGGCCTGATCCTGGATATCCTGGATCAAGTCCCATATTGGGCTCCCTGTGTGGAGCCTACTTCTCCCTCTGCCTGTGTCTCTATCTCTGTGTGTGTGTGTGTGTGTGTCTCATGAATAAATAAATAAAATCTTTTAAAAAAGAAAGAATATATTTCTATTTCTATTAGTCTTTTTATTTTGTTTATAGAGAGGTGTTTTTTTTTTTTTTTGATACCTGGTTCAATCTAAAAAGGATACTTTTGCCTAAATATTGATTTCCTCAGATCAGTGTGTGTGTGTGTGTGTGTGTGTGTGTGTGTGTGTTTAAAGAGGGATAGAGAGGACAGCCCGGATGGCTCAGCGGTTTAGTGCCACCTTCAACCCAGGGCGTGATCCTGGAGACCAGGGATCGAGTCCCACATCAGGCTCCATGCATGGAGCCTGCTTCTCCCTCTGCCTGTGTCTCTGCCTCTCTCTCTCTCTCTCATAAATAAATAAATAATCCTTTAAAAAATAAATAAAGAGGGAGAGAGAGAGCACCCATACACACGGATGGGTGGGGGTGTGGGTAGAAGCAGAGGGAGAGGGAGAGAGAGAATCTTAATCAGGCTCCATACTTGAGTGCGGAGCCCAACTCAGGGCTCAATCTCACAACGCTGAGATCATGACCTGAGCCAAAATCAAGAATTGGACACTTAACCAACTGAACTACCCAGGCGCCCCTGCCCTCAACCTTAAGAATAGATTTTTAAAAAATACTCTAGAGAACAACAGATTAAAATATTAACAAATAAATATTAAAACTTAATAAGCATGAAGCACTAAGCAGATATTTAATCATAGTGGCCTCTGTTATATTAAAGAGCTAATTCCATCTTCTTCTATTCACTTAACATGGTTCAGTATTTGTCTCTTCTCACTTGGTTTTCTGCAACTGGCCCTAAATTGTCTCTGCCTCTAGTCTCATCCATGCCATCTTCCATCATTGCTAAAAAATAGTCCCTTTGGTACACAAATTTTATGTCACACATCTGCTATCACCCTTTGGTGGTTTCCAGTTGCCTTCAGCATAAAATCCAAACTCCTCAGCACAAAGTCCTTCCCCACCTGCATCCTAACTAATTTTCTGGCCTTCCTTCTATTTCCATGTTACACACACTGCAGCCAGAGAGAATTACTTATAGTTCTGCGCATGTACCCTGTTGCTTCACAAATTTGTTATTCCTTCTGTGTGGGACCTCCTTTCCTCCTTGTGACTATTGATGAACTATTATTTATTTTTTGGACTCAACCAAGTCTTTACATATGCTCAGAAACCTGTCTGCCCGCCCCTGTTTCTTTAGGTACACGGCCATTATGCTTCCATAGCACCTCATGCATTTCTTTCCCTTAGCACTTCTGAGTGTTTATTGGTCTGTTTCTTCCAGACTATATATGTGGTGACAGATATTATAATTCAGGGTTTTACAGAGGGCTTGACACATCATAGACCATTAAGTTTTTGCCAATTAGACAAATGAACATTTCTATGTTTTCTCAGGAAAAAGTACAACAAAGCAAATGTGCCATTATCAAAGTTTTAAATAGGGATTTAAAGATATAGAATAGTGTTAGGACATTAATAATCATTTAAAAGAGTTTACCACTCAGGTGCCTGGGTGGCTCAGTTGGTTAAGCATCCAACTCTTGATTTTAGCTCAGGTCATGATCTCCAGGTTGTGGGATCAAGTCCTGTGTTGGGCTCTGTGCTCGCGAGGAGTCCGTTTGAGATTCTCTCTCCCTCTCCCTCTTCCTCTGCCCCTCCCCTGGCTTGCTGTCTCTTTCTCAAATATAAAAATAAATTAAAAAAATTTTTTTAAAGAGTTTACCACTTAGAGTACCTAGTATATTGTTTTCCTGCCCTGTGTTTTTATCTCCACATTTTTAGGTCTAAAAGGATATTAGCAAGCAAACATCTTATCTCTGGATAAACAAGGGTAGAAGAAGATTCAGAAATTTGATTGTAAAATGCTTCAATATACCAGTTGTTTGTATAAAATCCCAGGAAACCTAAAAAAAATCTTTTCAAATGTCTACAATGTTAAAAGTTATTAAATAATGCAATAGAGTTCATTTTTAGAGGAATTATGCAAGTGCAGTTTATTTTACATAGAACCCTCTCTTTGAGGACATCGAGAGGAAATTCCAATCATAGGATCTGTAGAGATGAAAGATTGAGAAAATTACAAACTTCAAAGTTGCTAACAGGCTAGATCTTAAATGTTTTCCCCATGAAGAAGAAATGATAATTATGTGAAATGATAGAGGTGTTAGCTAACACTACAATGGTAATCATATTGTAATGAATCAGACCAACACATTGCACACCTAAACTTACACAAGGTTATATGTCAATTATGTCTCAATTTTCAAAAAATAAGGTTATAAAAACCCATAACACACAAACCAATCAACCAGAAACAGACTCAGGAATACAGAGAACTAGCTGGTGGTTGCCAGAGGGGATAGGGAGGTGGAGGGGGGCATGGGTCAAATAGGTAAAGGGGATTAAGAGGTATGAAAATATATGCACATATATAATCCATCACACCTAAGACATTGAGATAACTCTGTTCTCCAGGAGCATGGTGAGCAAAGCACAACATTTAAAATAAAATAAAATAAGATATAACTATGTAAAAAAAAAAAAAAAGAGCAACAACACCCAAGTCCAAATTGGAATAAATTTAAAAGTTGTCAATTCTTTGGCTAAGCTGAAAACAACCCAAATGTTCTGCAAAATAAGAGCGCCAACAATTTATGTACAACAATTTATTCAGTCTTGCTCCTTAAAAAAAGAAAAGAGAGATCTTTAGGCCCTACTATAGAAAGCTGCAATAATGGGATCCCTGGGTGGTGCAGCGGTTTGGCGCCTGCCTTTGGCCCAGGGCGCGATCCTGGAGACCTGGGATTGAATCCCACGTCGGGCTTCCGGTGCATGGAACCTGCTTCTCCCTCTGCCTATGTCTCTGCCTCTCTCTCTCTCTCTCTCTCTCTCTCTCTGTGTGACTATCATAAATAAATAAAAATTAAAAAAAAAAGAAAGCTGCAATAAATATTATTAAATGAAAAATAAAATAAAAAATAAATTTAAAAAATATATAAATATTATTACATGAGAAAAGCAACTTGCAAATATAATTTATATAATCCCATTTGGGTAAACATTTTTATATACATATTTATATTCAATTATGTATATTTTAAAACCTATAAGATCATCTAAAACTTAACAGTTGTTATAATAGAGTATAGAATAGGAGGTGGATCATCAAAGAGGATTTACACTCTCTATATTTTTATCACATTTAAATTTTTACAGTGAGAATGCATTAATTTTGTACAACAGGTATGAAAAGTTCCTTTTGTGGGAAGTTTTTCACATAATTAGGAATTAGTTCCCTAATAAGATAAATGGAAAGAACCTTGTCCCTATTATCAGGGAAGAATAAAGATTGAAATTCAGGAATCATTACTCTTTACCTTCCTAGGACTTGGCTCTAGGTCTTAAATAGACTTGGCTGCTTGCTTTCTTTTTTCTTTTCCTTTTTTTTTAAAAAAAGATTGATTTTATTTATTTATTTATTTATTTATTTATTTATTTATTTGAGAGAAGGAGAGAGAGAGAGAGAGAACAAGGGGAGAAGGAGTTACCAAGGGAGAGAGGAAGCAGAATCCTTGCTAAGTCAAGGAATGCAGACTGAAATCCAAGAGCATGACCTTACCTGAGCTGAAATGGAGAGTCAGATACTTAACCAACTGAGCCACCCAGGTGCCCCTGGCTCCTCCCTTTCTGAATGACAAAGGACAGAAAGACCTACAGAGGGTACAAACTTTCAGTTGTAAGTAATAAGTTCTGGGGATCTAATGTACAGCATAATGACTATAGTTAATAATACTGTATTGTGTACTTGAAATTTGCTAAGACAGTAGATCTTATTTTTCTCACCACATAGACACACACACATGTACACTCACACATGGTAACCATGTGAAGTGATAGATGTGTGAATTAACTTGATTGTGACAATCATGTCATAATATAATATACACATATATCAGACCATCACATTGTATACCTTAAATTTATACAATTTTTATTTGTTAATCATATCTCAATATAGCTGAGGGAGAAAAGAAGAGAGAGTGAGCAACCTGAAGTTGAGTGGAAGTCAAAACTGACCAAGCTCATCTCACCCTTAGGAATCCCAAATAAAGGCCTGGTCTGGAAGATTCCAGGTGGTCAACAAAGTTACCCAGTCAAAATATCCAGCTCAAGAGTCCTTAGTCATCCAGCCTGAATAATTTGACAATAAATTAATCTGATAATTCTTTATTTTCTAGTTGAGTTTTCCAGTGTAGATCTGGCTGGGAAGGGTTCTGAAAAGGGAGCAACAAGGATAAAAAGAAGAAAACAAAGACAGACCATTGCCTCTGGGGAACACTCAGGAAAGATGATATGGATGCCAAAGCAGAAGACATGGCCGTATGGAAGTAAGTTGGGAGCCCTTCGAGGACCCCAGCACTGTGACTGGGGTGACTCTTCCTCCCTAGTGGACAGAAGGGACACCAACTCAGAGATGTGTGAGCAAGAAGCTTCAGTGCCCTACTTGCTTCACCACCGGAGTTTTAAGAGGGTAGGGTTTTGGCTGCCTATTGAAATCTCAATCCTTCTTTCTAGTTCAAATTCTCCCGTCTTTAGAAAACCTTCCCTAAATAAGCCTATATGACTTATAGTCAGTTTGTAGCAACTTAATACCTTATTAAATTACATTCTTATATTACTACCTTCCTGGGCTGTCAAGGTCTCTAAGGGCAGAAATCATGTTTTTTTTTTTTTTTTTTAAATAATGTAATTTCATGTCCATTTAATGTCCACAATGCCTAGTGTAGGGTTGAGAATGCAATAGGTGTTCAACAAGTGAGTGTTCCATGGAAAAGTTGAAAGGAAGAAACCATCAGGTTCCCTAAAGTATCCTAAGCTTCTTTCTAACTTATAGAGGTGGTTGGGTTGAATCCTCACATTCTCAAATCAGGGGGCTGAGGTTCACCCAGTACATAGTATATTTTTCTCTGAAGAAAGCTACTCTGAATGCAGATTAAGTCTCAAAGCCCTACAAAGGACATCGGGGAAAGCAAAGTCCCTTCTAAATCCCCTTGGGGACCAGGCTCTCCTCTCTGTGTCTGGGTCTGCGGGTGAGTGTGCATGGGTGGGGGAGGTTGTGGTGGGCGGGAGGGCATAGGCAAGAGGGAGGACAGAAACTCCAAGCGGTGATTATGTGGAGGGGATTTGCTATGTCTCTTTTCCTCCCCCGCTTCTTTCTTTGTCCTCTTTCTCCGTGTTCCTCTCTTTGTCCCCTTTTCCTCGGTCTCCTTCTTCTGCATTTGTCTGGGAGGATCCTGGAGTGTTCTTTTGATCGACTCAATCTTTCTCTAGCACTTGAGTTCTGATTGGCTGAAGGACTTAGAAGGGAAAAAAAAAACTTTAATTAAGTAGATAATCTCTTCTTTGGAAGTTTGGCAGCTCCATTTCACCTCCTCTTAACTCTGTTTGGGATCGCTTACACACCAGGAAAGTTGGGGCTTGAGGGGGAATTCCATCCCATTACCACGGAGGAGTATATTTCCCCATCTTGTCTGTCTCCCAAGTTTTTAGAATTTTCTATCTCTGCTACTCCAGAGGATTATGTTGCTTACGAAGCCTTCTGTGTGCATCTTCCTTTTCACCTGTATCCTCCGACTTGGCTACACCTGGTAAGTAACCTGGACTCGTACGTGGAACTGAGACTAGGTCAATGTATGTAATATATAGTAGAGAGCTCTTTTCATTTCCCTAAATGTAGAAAGATTTGGGATCTCTCCTAGGAAAAACTGTTCTATAGAGTAGAGGCTCTTCCTAAATTTATGGCTGATTTCAGCAAATCTTTAGGACACTGACCAATAAAGTAAAGATTTAAAAATAGATTAATAAATTGCTGTAACACAAATAATTCTAAGTAGTTTTGGGGAAAATGGACAGTACCCCCCCTTTCTCTATAACCAAATCCTGATATCAGCATTGTGGAGAAAAGGAAGGTGGTTCAAAGCAAGTTCTACTGTGTTTGAATCTGATGAGATGAGGTGAAGGCTGGAGACAAAATGCAATGGAATCTTATTTACTTTGCACTTTCTGACTTAACTTTACTTTTTGCAGAATATTCCAAGTAACTGCTCACATCATCATGTCTTAGAAATAAAAATTAGCTTGATCTGTTGAGTTAGTATTGGGTTAACAAACACATTTTAAGTGAAATATTTTAGGAATCTAAACTTCCTACAATTTTATTTAATGTATACAATTCACAAACATTTCTAAATTACTCAGAAAATGAGGCGATGTTGTTGAAAGTGCTTTGGAAACTATAAACCACCTCACAAATGATAAATGACATTATTGTCAGTTTTATTTAGCTCTTGGAAACCACATAAAGTATCTGTACATGGAAATGTTAACAAGTAACTACGCAATGAGATACAGAAAAAAGACCTGGGAAGTGCAGGTTACTAGGGTATGTGGAGTTTTCCCCCCAATTGAGATATATAAGCTCAGTCTCTCTCTTTATCAGTTTGCATTTTGACCGTCTGTTTAACCAAGGTATGAATCCAATTGCTACATAAACTGTTGAGGAAGCAAGGACAGGGATTTCTTTGCTGAAATCAGCTTCCTATGCCAAGAGTATATTCTTATTATAAATGAGTATAGCCGTCTTTATTACAGAGTTGGTAAGAAATACGCCAAATTTATATAATGATTGGCAAGTAAAGGCAGTAATTTGCAACACTTCTGATTACAAAATGAACCACCAAATAATTGGTCAATTTTTAATTGGCATTTTAATTAAATATTTCATGTCTTTTTCCCCCTCATGAGAACAAAAAGACAAAAGAGAGCAGAGACTATTTCAGAGCATTTCTACTGATGCTCATGGTATTCTTCAGCTGATTCAGTATCAGCAAAAGAGAAACACGAGATTCCTTTCCCCAGTCACCAGGGCAGTGTGAAGAATTGTTCTATAAAAAATACCTTTACTGTGTGTTCCTTCCCTGCTGGAGGGGGTCATGTTCATTTCATTCCGATACTGACACAGCCACAGTGAAAGGTGGCTGGGTTGCTTGTCTGTCCAAATTCAAGTGTCTGGATTCAAAAAGAAAAAAGAAAAAGAGATGTGAAAGAAAGTTCTAATTTGAAAACAGGGTTTAAGAACCCCTTCTCGTCTTGCCTGACTTAGAGGAGAAAATGTACAAATCTCCTGTATAATGCAATTAGATTTTAATTGCTTTTTCTCTATAAGCCCCAATTTGAATTAAACATTTGTACTTTGCCAAGAATCTGTTTTTGGTAGCATTTTAGGAGTGATTTTTAAATTTAACATTAAATCTTGATTATTCTTATAATGGAACTATCAGGGTTCTGCACAAGGTCATCTTCCCCTTTTGTGCCACGCAGAGAAATTTGACCAACCACAGCCTTTCACATGTTTCTCTTAATACTTCATTATCAACCTTTTATGTAAGGACCTCAAAAGCATTTAACAAATAGAGAACCACAATTTCTGCTTGGCTGTTCAATTGTAGGCTTGCCTGAAATTACTGTCAAAAAAGTCCATCAACAGAAAGTCTTGGGCTGGAAAGGAGGAAATAAAGATGTCACTCACAACATGCAGTTTTACTGGGGTTCTCAAGGCAAGATGACTGGAAAAAATTTTAAAAAGGATTCTCCACCATTTCTTCTTGTTGGAACAATTCTGCAAATTATCCTTTAGTAACTTAAGAAAAATATTTTGAGTTTGCTTTCCTTAATCCCAACGGCTCCCCCCAAAAAAAGAATGGGAACGCGTGATACAGCCAAGCAGATGGTGATGGTTATAATGGTGGCCAGAGATGAGCCAATTTGACTTTTCATCTCCAGTACACTCACTCATCTGGCATGAATGGGCCTAGAACGCATTTTTCCTTAACTTTTGCCTTCATTTTATTTCAAATGATGTCTCATAATGATCCTAGGTTTTCTCCAGTTCTGTCCATTTCTCTTCTCTTCTCTCTCTATCTCCCTCTCTCCCACCTCCACCTCACCTGCCCAATTTGATGACCAGATCAGAAGGATGCACTGGAAGACAGAGGTTAACTATGGCTCTGCTCTCATTCTTTACAAAGATCACTGCTTCTACTTATTTCCAAAGGATTAAAACAGAGTCAATTTCTTTTCTTCAGTGGTGCAAGAATTTATCTAAAATCTTTGGGTTTTAAGGCAGCCTTTGAAAAACATTATTCCTTGGTTCTGTACATTTATGTTTTTAGAGTAACCTTTCTATGAATTTCTCTGAAATTTCACCTGATAATTACTTGCAGAACCCCTGATTAGCAAGGGCTTCATGTAAGGGGGTTGTCTTGCATCCACACTCTCTCCGGGCATCTACAGTTAAAATTATTGTTCTCGACATACATGTGCTACTCTTTCTCAAATGTATACTATGAACAATAAAATGCACACTTAAAATTACTGAATTCATGATAATTTGTTGTCATGTTAAGTTTCTGTTAAGTTTTTCCCACTAACAGATACAAAAAGAATAAGTGCAATCAAGTGAGGATGCACTAACTTTTGTTACATTAAAAAAAATTCTCATCCTCAGAGAGGCTGGGAATCTCCGAATTTAGGGAAATAAAAGGTAAGTGAAAAATTGCTTTGGAATGTGGAAAATAATATGCAAATATCATAATTACATATTATTAGCTTCTCTGATCAATAAATTCATAACCCATGAAAAAACTTGGGATTCATGGGGTAACTGAAGGGGATTAGGTTAGTAGCTGCACTGTTGGAGGTCCTTATAAAGGCTTGAGACATGATCACAGAAGTTTAATTTCCAGTTTTGTCATTGATTTGTCAACAACTTAAGCCCTACATTTTTGCTTTCAGAGTCTCTATACTTCCTGCCATGAATAATAATGATTGGTTAGCTAATAATAGTCAATCGGTTAATGATATTTATTAGTATCATCATCATCATCATCATCATCATCATCATCATCATCATTTACAAAGGCTAAGAGGTCCTGAGAAGAGACAGCTTTTCTTAATGAAATCAGTTTGTATAAGCAATAAGGCAGATGCTCTGTGATACATGTTTATTTTGTGTGTGTGTGTGGATGACAATATGACACAAAGAAGGATCTCCTTTTTGTGATATTATGTAAACAGAGATATTAAAAAAGGAGTTTCACCTAACTCTGGGAAACGAACTAGGGGAGGTGGGCGGGGGGGGGGGGTGACTGGGGGATGGGCACTGAGGTAGGCACTTGACGGGATGAGCATCGGGTGTTATTCTATAAAAAGAAAAAAAGAAGGAGTTTCAATTCAAACCCTCTCTCTTCCATGGAAAGAGTTTACTTTTTTCTCTTTTTCCCGCTGGGACAATTGGTTTAATGCTATATATTGGGCAATGCTATTTTCTCTTGGGACTATAAATACAAATCCCTTTTTCCTGGGCTCCATTTACTCCTAGCTTTTTTCTTTTCCAATTGATAAGATCAAATTCTCTTTCATCTACTGGGTGTTTACTATTATTAAAATCAGGACATTTGGGAGGATCCCTGGGTGCCTCATTGGTTTAGCGCCTGCCTTCAGCCCAGGGCATGATCCTGGAGTCCTGGGATCGAGTCCCACATCAGGATCCCTGCGTGGAGCCTGCTTCTCCCTCTGTCTGTGTCTCTGCCTCTCTCTCTATCCATGTGTGTGTGTGTGTGTGTGTGTGTGTGTGTGTGTGTGTGTGTCTCATGAATAAATATATAAAATCTTAAAAAAATAAAATCAGGACATTTGGATGAAATGTTTTTCAGCTAAAAAATTCCAAAGATTCCATAAGAACCTTGCCATTTACTCATCTTTGAAGACTTACTTTAGGTATTCCCTTCTCCTGGAAGTCTTTCCAGGGTAAATTAGCTACCTCTTCTCTCTGCCCCCATGATATCCAGTGGCAGGTTAAGCCATCGTGGCACCTAATACATTTTATTAGAATTCTGCCTTTGAATCTGTCTTCTTCACTAGCCCAGAAACTCTTCTAGGATCAGACATCTTGCCTTATTTGTCATTGTGTCTTTTATGTGAAAATTAAGCAAAATTGTAATAATGGGTAACTTGCTATATAGGCAGGCACCATTCTAAGTGCTTTACAAATCCTTAAACTGATCCTCCAAAGTAGATACTATGGTCATCTCCATTTTATAGGCGAGGGAACTGACACCCAGAGATCTTAAATAACTTGGCAAGATCACCTAACAACTAGCAATGATCCAGGTGGCATTTGAACACAGAAATCATGGTTGTCAAGGCCCCATGCTGAACCACTATGCACACTGATGAATGTGTTTTGAACTGAACTTTGCATACAAAATATTTTACATAAGGGAAGAGCCATGACAGGAAATTTTAACCTTAAGTTAAGCTCAGACTTTTCTTAAGTTCAGCAACTTCTGTAGGTGGGTATCAGTTCTCAGAAGTAGAGCTTTTTCATATTTTCTAGTTTAAAAGTAGAAGTTTCCATGGTTTACTTAAGTCCTTACTTCTGTATTACTATAGTCTTCTGAAAAAGGGTAACTTAGGATTAGCTTTAGCTCTGCCCCATATCCTGGGGCAAAATCTATCTCAGGAATAATAATAAAGTGAACCAACAGTTAGTATATGTTCAGTCTGTAACTGGCCAAATACACAGAGCTTGTAGCGGTAAGACAGGAATTTGAATCTATAGTACTCACAGCTTTTACCACTAAGCCCTCCACCTTCAGACAGGACCTTGCTTTGTTTTCCCTGCCCACGTTTGTAGCTCAGGAGCCAGAACACTGGACCACTGACCTTTCTGGCATGCCCATCCCTCTTTCTCTGGCATTCAATTCTTCTGAGGATTTTAATGATGTTAACAGTAGTCTGATACACATTTAGAAGTCTGGCATTAAGAAACAAAAGCTTATGTTAAAAAATATTAGTTCTGTTAGCTTATTTAAATTACCTCTTACACTTATTTATCCAGTGAATTTATATTATTTCATTCTATTATTTCATTCATCTCACTTCAAGCTGTCTGCAGACTCTTCTATTTGGAGTACATGTGTAGAGTACTGTCTTTTGCTAAAAACCTCAAATCACCTGTTTTTGTTTTTGTTTTTTCATTGTAGTAGGTTGTGCTTGTTTGGAGATCATTCAGAAAACTATCTGTACTCTGTGCTTCTGATGTTCTGATGTTAAGATTTTATGTATAGCAGAAGAAATCTAGTTCTGATGATATTTTCCTAAGGATAAAGACCCGTTTTTATAGCACATCTTAGGATTTGCAGGAGTCCAAGAATTATTGTGGTGTCCTCCACTTCATTGTTTTTATGTAACAGCCTTTAAAGAGACACTTGGAATCTTTAGAGCTGTTTTGCCTTTTGATTCCCCTTACATTCAAAGTAAAAGTCAGTGGCAAAAACAAATTCCCCAAGAACCCTAATTCAAGCACGTGACAGGCAGATGTAGTGAATAAACATACAGTGTTGGTCTAGAGAGGAAGGAAGGAAGGAAGGAAGGAAGGAAGGAAGGAAGGAAAGAAAGAAAGAAAGAAAGAAAGAAAGAAAGAAAGAAAGAGAGAGAGGTAACTCTGTTCTGTCTCCATCAGAAAGGCAGAGAATTCATAGGCCTTGAAGAGAGAGGTCAATATAATTTTTCTTAGGATAAACCCTTGCTTTTCAGAAAGCAGATTTTTTATCCTAAGTAGAAGACTAGCCTGGGGGAGACTGAGCTCAATTCACATAAATAACATTCCCCATTGCTTGCCACTAAAATATACCTACACTCTGAGGGCCTCTCGAAAGAAACTACCATTCACTCTGGACAGACTCTCCAGTCTCATTATAAGCCAAACTTTCATGGCTTGTTTTTCTCAATCTTTATTGTAGGCCCTTGTTATTGATTGTATCATTTCTTTGTATGCTTCTAAGGTCAGAGTTATCTTTAAGCCAAGAGCAATCAGACCATAAATGAATCACTTAAATTCACCATTACCTGACCAGTCCAAATTCAGTTTTGGTTGTTTCCCCAACTTCATCATCCCCTGGAACCAGCACAGTATGAAGCTGTGTTCCAGTCATCCTCATAAGGTCCTATAAGTGGGCCAGTAGTTCAGTCTTTCTGTACCACTCCATAGAGGAAATCCTTAGGTTTTCTAGGCCACGCTTTTCTTAGGCCACGATCCTGCATTGTGAGAAATTTCCTCTTCGTTCTCTTTTGTTGCCATAAATCTCAGTCTTTTTCCTTTACTCAAGCTCCTCAGGCTCACCATATCTGACTTTAAAGATTCTATTACACACCAGTAGCCAGGATAATAAATAGTGAACCACAGTATCCTGTTTGACATTTCTTCACGTTAATCCAAGGTATCTGGTGGAGCCAACATTGCATACATGGTTGGTTCAGAAGTAGTTCATTATTTAATTTTATGTTATGGAAAATTTCATTTTTTCTTAAAGATTTTATTTATTTATTTGAGAGGGAGAGGGAGCATGAGCAGAGGGAGAAGTAGACTCCTGCTGATCAAGGAGCCTGATGTGAGGCTGGATCTTAGGCCCCTGGGATCATGACCTGAGCCAAAGGCAGATGCTTAATTGACTGAGCCACCCATGTGCCCCCAAAATTTCATTTTTTTCAACAGAGAGAACAGTTTATACAAGGGACCCCCTATAACTCTGCTTTAATAGTTATCAACTGCTAGCTCATCTTGCCTCATCTATACTTCTGTAACATTTTCAACTACATATCTTTCTCTTTGTCTAAATTTTCCAAATACTACCAGGGTTCAAAATTGGAAGAAGAGGAATAGGAAAAGAAATCTCCTATCTTGTGTCTGAGAGATCTAAAGTCAGTGATTAGAGTGACTCTTGGAGAACATCATATATATATGGCCAACTGTCCTTGGTGAGAAAAATCAAGAATAAAAATTAGTAAAAAAAGAGAAAATTCATTCAAATATATATTTGAGTTTATTTCTGTTTGAGCTGTGGTTGATTAGCAAAGGCAACAGAAGTTGATAGTTGCGTTGGACTGAGGACAGATCATTTTTACCTTCTATTTAGATTTAGTTCCATTAAATAGTAAAAATGACAAAGTGCCAAAACTTGTCAATTTCTCACCTTGAACTGTGTTCACTTGTTTTGTAGGATAATTCTTAGAGTTACCATATACACCTATCTTCTTGATCCTGAAATAAACTGGTATTGTATCCATCAATGCAAATAAGAACAGGAATATTTTCTAAAGTTCCTTTCTACAGGGACCAAAGTAACAAAATCAACAAACAAAACAAAATTCTCTGCCTCCACAAGGATCACGGAAGAGGTTCCTGTAATCCCAGGCTTTCTGGGAATAGTAGCTTGAGCTATTCCTTAGCAGCTTTCCCTTAGAGGCCACAGAACAGAGAAAGCATACAGCCTATTCCCAGTTAGAATCCTCATTTAAATGCTAAGTGTTGAAGTGCTTTTTTGTAGCTCAGCGTTTCTCAGCCATTTGTTACAATACAAAAAGAAGGAAGGAAATAAGGACAAGGAAACACAGCCTATCACTTTATAAAATATCCTGGAATACAAATGACATTTTAGCTTCAGAGGAAAAGATTGTCCTTTCAAAATTTGTGATTTGCTCAGGAAAGAATCTGCCTAGGATTGTTTTATAGAGATCTATGATACAGAGTTGTCCCATCAGCTATTACAGGGTGTTTGCCAGGAATTATTGGCATGGCCTGGATTTGAGATGTGGAATTTTATTATAAATTTTAATATGACTACTACTAAAACTGGTACATCTGCTTAATTTTTTTTTTTTTAGATAAGTGGTTTACAAGACTTTTATAGTATATTTTAGGGCACTACATTATAATATGGAAAATTCATATTTATAAAAAAGTTTGAGAATTATTTATAGGCCTGAATTACCTTGGAAGAAAGAGATATAGATATGAGAATAAGACAAAAACTACATGTTCTTTAAATTTTTTTATACTTATCTTTAGAAAAAACCACGTGGCCCCAGTCTTCACTGCAATTACATCTTTCTTTCCATTCAATGCCATCCTTCCTCAGTGAGTCTACATTGGCTGCTTTCATTTCATAACTGCTCATTTGCTGTAGTCTCATTTCTGTTCCTTTGCTCTACTGAAATAGATCTCTCCACTCATATCACCTTTGTCCCTTTGGGCAAATTTTTAAATAGAAGGCAACTTGTCTTTGAAATTCTGGATATTTCTCTTCCCTTCAAGACTTCAGATATCTGTGCCTTCTACTTTCTAATCCCTTCCCCCAGCTAAATGGGAAAGAACCTGATTTCAATTATTTAGACTTGACAATGGATAAGAATTAGTCCATGCTGTTCACTCCTTAAAAATTTTTTTGCAAAAAAAAAAAATTTTTTTTTGCATCTTAAATTTAAGTTTTTCTAATTGTACAACGAATTGCTCTTAGCTTAAATATCCTTGGGTATTATCGGAGGGGGTTAGGGAAAACTTCAGACCAATTGGATATTATTTCACAGTGATTAGTAAAGATTGCCTTCTGTGTAATTGTGTGTGTGTTGGTGTGCATGTGTTCTGTGAGTCAGATGCTGTAGAAGATGGAGAGAATCGCACGGAAACTTGCTCAGAAAGAACTTCTTTGGGCTCTCTCTGGCTCAAGACATCTTGTGAGTTCTAGGTGAAAAGCTGGCTGTCACACATTCATTCTAAGAGAAGTTGCTTCACTGAAGCACCTTCTAGTTACAGCTCCAGGCAGCTCCACCACTCTGGATTCTCCCTTTAACTTTTTTTTTTTTAACCCCTTTCCCATTCTCTCCTCATGCTAGATCATCAGCATCTGCATTCATTCACTGCAACTTCTCTTTTTCCCCAGGCTATTCCCCCCAAGTTGTAATCAGATGGTTTCCCCTGAAGTAAGCCAGCTAGAGTTTCAGGATCCAGAGACTCTCTATGGACCTCAAAAGATGAGATTAAAGGGTAGGGAGAAGCCAAACCTATTATTCAAAGACTTGTGAGGAAAGTGAAGGGAGGGTGCCAAACAAAGAAGGGGACCAGAGTGCATGGATATCAAAGTTTTGGGCCCTGAGAGGAAAACACTAAATTCTGGAGATTCACATTCAGAATTTTACTTTTTAAAATTATGGCAGTGGGGTGGGGGTGGTAGGGGCAGTGCATCTGGATGGCTCAGTGGGTTAAGCATCTGCTTTCAGCTCAGGTCATGATCTCAGTGTCCTGGAATCGAGCCCTGCATTGGGATCAAGTCCCTGCTCAGCAGGGATTCTGCTTCTCCCTCTCAGTCTGCCCCTTGGCCCTCTTGTGCTCTCTCTCCCTCTCTCTCAAATAAATAAAAACTTAAAAAAAAAACCTAGACAGGTTTAAAAAAATATATGTGTGTGGAGAAGGAAAAAAGGGAATCCTAACTTAAATCTAAGCTACTACATTAACCACTGGGATTCTAATGTATCAGGGCACACTTGGCAAACTAGAAGCTTGCAAGAAGCTTGCTGCATGGAACTGGGTTCTTCACTGGGAAAGGATCCTTATACTGAGGGGAAATAGAGTACAGCACAGGAACTTGACTTCATAACAAGGTCTAGTCATGCAAAGGAAGTAAATCTGAAGAAAATATTGTGTTTGGTACTGCTGGTCCTGTGTCCATCTCTGTCCCAGACTATACAGAATCAGGCATGTCTTCTTACCACAGCTGCTAAACTGCTAACTATACAATGTGATGTGCTATAGATGGCCTCACGGGCTATGCTGGTTTGGAAAACATCCCCAAATAGGAATAAATTGTTGAAACTAATTGGACAGCAGTTTAAACTGCTCAGCCACAATTAGACATAACTACCAGAGAGTAGGAACTTGCAATTTTCTGTGAACTTCCTAAAGTGGTAAAATAAATTCCTTCAAATGGTATCAAACAAAGAGGAGCTTTGAAAATTAGGGTGTATGGATCTATGGATCATAAATGTTAGGTAAGAAAACACAAAGAAACAAAAGAAACTTGGAGACTTTCCAAGAACGAAAAGAGAAGCTATGGTATTTGTATTTGGGTTGATCCAAAGTCCCTCCCCTCCTGTCCCAGATCCCTGGGAAAAATTTTTGCGGTGATCAGGCTGATTATGGAATAGGCAATTCAGGGGGCAATATAGCTCATGAGAGAAGCTGCATAATGCTGAAAGCTGTGGGTGTTTGAGGAGCTATAGTGCCCTAGATCAAAGAATTTTGAATTGTGGTTAGAGTGTGGCTGATTATATCCACTGAGGTGTTACATGGTTATCTATGGATAGAGCAGAGAAGCAATGCGAAAATGACACAAAAGTCCACAGGACTCTGCTTTAGCATTACCCATAGCTTCAAAACTACAACTGTATCTGAATCTGGATGGTTGTTTAACAAGAGATAAAAAAAAATTTAGTAATTAGGATAATAGCAAGGACTTAGACACACACTGAAATGAAGGGGCAAGAACTTATAAATGTTGACAGTAGAGGAGCCAGGCAGAAGGCAGTAAAAACAGAACAAGAGGATGATTTAGCTAACTAGCCTAGATGGGGGAAGTGACAGCAAGAAGGTATGCTGAAACATTATCATGAGAGCTGAAAAGGAATGATAGAGACAGATCATTTCTCTCCCAACTTCTTACTGTGGATAAATTATCTTGGGAGAAGGATGAGTGGCATTAGAAGCTTGTAGGAAAAAGTACAAACCAAAGACTGAATTACAAGCTCATCGATGACAGTGGGTTGATGACAAGAATGTGGAGATGGTCTAAGAATAAAAAATCATAGCTATGGCACTGAAGACCTCCATGAATAGGGTAGTTAGCATGTTTCCTAGAGGATAGCTGGACCCTAGACAAACACTCAGAATCCTTGTGGGCACATTCCACCCCCAAAATATTTTATTCCTGGTATGAAAAAGGTAAACATAGACAGGTCAGTTAAAATTGCTAGGGGAAAAACATAGTACCAAGAAAAACTGCAGGGAAGGAAAGAGATACCCATGATTTTAAGGCTTAGTGCAGTCAGAGACCTGGCTCGTCAAGGCAGTGACCAGAGAAAGCTGTGAGAGCTACCAAAACCAGAAGGTACTCCACCCAGAAACAAAATAAGAGAATGTCCACCAATTTGTTACTGTTAAAATTGGAGCAGCCATTTTCTAGAAGACTGAAGCAGTATTTTAAGATTTCCAAGCCCTCTGTTTATTACTTAGGTATTCAATGCCTGTTCTCCCTCTGAACCAATGTTTCTCAAAATAGACTCTGGGGGTCATCTTAGGAATGTGTATATTGAGATTCCTCCCATCCATTTCCCCCATCACCACTGCCCAACAAGAGTCTCTAGAACTGGGGCCCAAGAAACTTGATGTTTAATAAGCTCCCCAGAGGATTCTCATGGACTCTACCAACTAATCCATGTGGATTAATTTTCAAATGCCTACACTGAAGTCTATTCTCCAAGTCTCTGACATCCCAAATCATGTATCTATGTATGTATGTATGTATGTATGTAACATTTTATTTTTATATACTTTTATACTTTATATATTTAAATTATAAATATATTTCTATATAAGTAACGTTTTATAGACTTACATTAGTTTGCAAAGAACCATGGCAGGGAAGTCCTATACACCCTTTCTCCAGCCTTCCCAGTGTTAATATCTTATAACTATAGTACCTCTTCCATAAAGCTTATTTAGACTTGACAGTTTTATAAACACCAAAGAATGCACCAAATGCATACCAAAGTATGCACTCCATAGACTGATAGAACACTTAAAAAAAAAAAAAGCCAAAGCAAGTCTGACACCAAGAGACAGGAGATGGGAAAAGAATCCAGTCCTGTCTAGGCCAGGCACTATGACCACCTGAGAGTTAAAGGGAATTGGTGGAGCATGATTGTTGCTTACACCCTTGACCATTGGGACTCACAGAAAGGCCAGGAGCACATCTGGGGAGATGTTTTCACCAAAGCCACCTTCTTCAGACATCTGGAGACAGGAGCTGGGCTAGCTTCAGTCATAATCTTATTGAAGAATTGTCCTGCTTATCTGGCCAGACTGTAGCCCCATCTATTTGCTTTTGAGTCAATGGAAACTGCCAGCTCCCAAGGTAACAAAGAGTCTCTCCTCAGTCAGAAAGTGCACTGGTACTTATTTCTTTAGGGAATTGTTACAGGGATGGAAGAGGTCCAGTGTGGGTAAATCAACAATAGTCAGTGTGTGAAGGTCAAGGATATTGCTCTTGAGTGGACAAAGGCAATTTTAGCATGAGGTCACTGAAAGCTAAACCCAGAAAAGGTGTCAACAAACTGTAGTTGATACTTTTCTTAATCACCCATTTCTTCGTGAGGATGGCACCCTTTGAAAGGGGCACCCTTTGAAGGGGCTCCAGGCTGGGCCCACCACTTGGATTCTGCATATATGGGAAGGTTGAGAGAATTGGCAGGGCTGAAGGCTCCAGAAGCTTATCTAACTGAGTGGTTATGAGTCTTCCTAGGATAGCATTCATTCTAAGGGAAGGGAATCAAGAAGATCCAGAATGAAGATTGTCAAAGTGTAAGCAAGCCCCTCAATTTTAGTCCAGCAAAGGAGGTTGGAGGGTAACTAGGAGGGAGGGCATGTTACAGGCAAATCCTGAAAGAACTATTTTACTAAAACCCTATAAGACCTTGTACACAAATGGCAGTATTGACACCTAAGTGGAAAAGCAAAACTCTAAAATGGGTTAAAAAGACATTTGTCCCTGTATTTAAAAAACTTAATAGTTGTTTTAAGAGAAGTTAGGTTCACAGAGAACTTGAACAGAAAGTATACAGCTTCCACAAATCCTCCCCTTCCCCCCTACACATTTTCCCCATTATTAACATCCTAAATTAGTGTAGCACATTCCTACCTTTTATGCATTGAACCCGGCCTAAGCAGCAACAGGCCCTCTCCAAAATGTGCCCAGGGGATGTGGTGGTACCCAGATAAAGCAGAGACAAGGCCTGGTAGATACAGGTGCCTGTCAGACATACAAACAAAGGGAAGGTTGGAGCAATGGAAGAATGGAAAAGCATCAGAGACAATGTAATATTAACTGAGTTTGTTTATGAGTGTGTGCAAAACATCACTAAGACCTCTAAGAAATACTAATCAAGAACTTTTCGGGGATCAGGAGTACTGGATTAGCAGGTGGAAATAAGAACAAGAGAAATATGGGTTGTAGAAAAGCATAGCAGTGAAGGAATACATGCTCCAGAATCACACCGACTAGCTTCCAGTCCTGGCTTTACCACTTAACTAGCTGTATGATGCTGGTTAACCACTGTATATTTTAGTTTCTGTTTCTGTAAAATAGAAGACGTGATAGTTTCTACTTCTACAATTGTGACAATTACATGAGCTTAAAACATGTGAAGAACATAAAGCATTTTGTGTGAACAGGATAAGCATCTAGTAAATAGTACAGTATCTACCCCATGGGGTTGCCTTGGAAATTGAAAATGATGATACAGGTAAAGCACTCTTTCAGAAGAGACATACTCAAATGTCAGCTATTATTGTGTGACAGAAATTAAATTTTATATATCAGTATATATAGGAAGACTGTCAAAAGGAGAAGAAACAATTACACAATTTTTATTTGGCAGTATAAAAACAAAACTGCAGTTATTTATGTAAATTGCTTACCACTTAGGTCTAATTACTATGAAGCACAATAACAATTACACATAACATTAAGTGTGTGAGACTGAATTTGCTAAAACTTTTGATTATAACACCAACCCGTGTACATATGCTCAGCGTTCACTGTCGTTGCTCTTGTGGTATGATCATCTGCTAATGTAGCACGGTCATCTGCTCACAGTGTTAGAGAATTGGGAGCACTGGTGTGCCAGACGTCCTTCTCATATCCTCCCCCAGATCTTTTTCAGTCCTTATTATCCTACAATTTTCTTTTTTTTTTTTTTATTTATTTATGATAGTCACAGAGAGAGAGAGAGAGAGAGAGAGAGGCAGAGAGAGAAGCAGGCTCCATGCACTGGGAGCCCCACGTGGGATTCGATCCCAGGTCTCCAGGATCATGCCCTGGGCCAAAGGCAGGCGCCAAACCGCTGCGCCACCCAGGGATCCTATCCTACAATTTTCTGTTCTTTCTGATGATCCTTCCTTCCATCCTTTTTTCAAAACCCTATAATTCAATCTGGTTTTAAAGAGCACTTATTTTGTTCAAGGTATTATAATAGGAGCTGGGTAGGGGGGATACAAGGATAACTAACCTCTACTTACAGTCGAGTATTAGGGAATAAAGGGAAACCTTAATGTGAGGCAGAAGAAAGTTGCTGTGAGTCTTCAAGAAATGCTGGTTGTGGTTTTTGAACTAGATACTTATTTAAACATAAGTAAGATTTTATACAGAATTGACTATTCTGGACATTTTATATAAATCAGATCATACGATTTATGAAGCAGAGAAATAGGATGGGGGGAGTTGTAATTTTAAATAGGATGATCAAGGAAAGCTTTAGGGAAAAAGACACACTGGATTTAAAGGCTGAATGCAGGTTAAGAAACAAACTACTTGGACATCTGAGTAAAAAGCATTACAGGCAGAAAGAGCAGCAAGCACAATGGCTGGTGGCTGGAGAGTGCCTGGTATATTAGATGAATAAGGAGACCCATGTGGCTGGAGCGAAATAAGGGGAGAGTGGTAAGAGATTAGGTTAACAGGGGCCAGGTTGTGTAGGATTTTATAAACCATGCTAAGAGTTTGACTTCTGCTCTATGTGAATAGGAAATCATTAGCGGATTTTGAGCAAAAAGTAGCAAAATCCGATTTATATATATATTTTTAAATTTGTTTATTAGGGCACCTGGGTGGTTCAGTGGTTGAATGTCTGCCTTTGGCTCAGATAGTGATCCTGGAATTAAGTCCCACATCAGGCTCCCCATAGGGAGCCTGCTTCTCCCTCTGCCTATGTCTCTGCCCCTCTCTCTGTGTCTCTCATGAATAAATAAAATATTTTAAAAATAAATAAATAAATAATCTGTTTATTTATTTGAGAGGGGGAGGAGGGGCAGAGAGAATTTTCAAGCAGACTCCCCACTGAGCATGGAGCCCAATGTAGGGCTCCATCTCATAACCCATGAGGATCATGACCTGAACCAAAACCAAGTCAGGTGCTCAACCAACTGAGGCACCCAGGCACCCCTGATCTATATTTTAAAGGGACTGTTCTTTTTTTTTTTTTTTAAGATTTTATTTATTTATTATTTGACAGAGAGTGAGCACAACCTAGGGGAGTAGCAGGCAGAGGGAGAGGCAGAAACAGGCTCGTCACCAAGCAGGGAGCCTGGTGTGGGGCTCAATCTCATGACCCTGGCATCATGACCTGAGCTGAAGGTAGATGTTTAACAGACTGAGCCACTCAGGTGCCCAGGACTGATCCTTAAGTGGAACAATCATTTTGAGAACAAAATGTGGGAGAATAAGGGTGGAAGCAAGGAGAACAGTCAGTAGGCTTAAACAATAATCCAGGCAATGGAGTGTGTGGCTATCTCAGTCAGTAGAGCATGCAACTCTTGATCTTGGGGTTATGAGTTTGAGCCCCACATTGGGTGCAGAGATTGCTTAAAAATAAAATCTTAAAAACAAAATCCAGGCAAGAGACAGTGATAGCTTGGACCCAGTGATAGCAGTGAAGGTGTTGAAAATTGATTACAGTCTGAATATAATTTGAGCTGGAGTTGGCAGGATCTGTTGACAGAATGAATATGGCAAATGAAAGAAAGGAGCCAAAGGTGACTCCAAGGTTTTTGTCTGACAACTAGAAGGAGGAACTGTTCCTTAGTTAAGTGGGGGAAGACTACAGAAGGGGCAGGTTTGGGATGGTGGCAGCAAAGGTCAGGAGTTAAATTTGAGATGTATTATGTTTGAGATGCCCATTAAACAATGAAGTGGAGATGTCAAGAATATAGTTGGATATGCAAGTCTGGAGTTCAAAAAAAGGTCTGAGAATTGTTAGGAGGGTAAGGCACAAGCCTTGTGAATGACACTCAATCTGTGTACTATCTTCTGCAACTGTCCATATGGGGAATGGAAAGCTTGTACCCCATCTAAGAGCATGCTGACTGTACCATGTTCTATAGAGCTGCCTCCACCTGGTAAAGAAATTTTATCTTTCACTCTTTGTTACCATCTTGCCTTCGATCGTAGAACTGTCCCTAGGTAATACCCGCACAAACACTTAAATTCCTTCCTCTTTGACTCTCTTTCCACTTCTTAACATCACACACTCAACTATGCTTTCTGTAATCCATATTATGTTTTACTCCCCAATAAAAAAAATGTTGCCATTGTCTCGTTAATTAAGAACAAGATCCTGTGGTGTCTGGGTGGCTCAGCAGTTGAGTGTCTGCCCTCAGCTCAGAGCTTGATCCTGGGGTCCCAGGATTGAGTCCTGCATTGGGCTCCCTGCATGGAGCCTGCTTCTCTCTCTGCCTGTGTCTCTGCCTCTGTGTCTCTCATGAATAAATAAATAAAATCTTTAAAACAAAACAAAACAAGATCCCCCTCCTTAGGTGTTCACAAGGACATACAGTTATTTTTAAAGTGAGATATAGTCAACATATAATATCAGTTTTCAAGTATACAACAGAATGATTTTATATATGTACATACTACAAAAATGATCATTACAGTAAGTCTAGCTAACACCTATCCCAATTCTTAATACTGGATAGTCTGGATATGAGGAAACCAGTCATAATGGTTCAAATATGTCTGCAAATAACTCTGGGGTTAACAAAGGTTAATTAATGGAAATGTCCACATAAGGCCTACAGTCTTGTTCCATGACAGGTGTTCAATTAAATCCAATTGATTAATCATTTCAACTCAACCAGCAGATCATACAAATCTTGATATATAGGATCTTGAGATAAGAATCCTCTACCGTCTCCCCCCATGGCTCCCTGTGATTCCAACTTAGTATCCTCTCACAGGGTATCTCTTCCTCCAGGCTCATGGTAAAGCTTTCTCTTTTGTCTGCCACCTGATTTTTGTTTTGTTGCTATTTTCTCTCCTGACATTCTATCCTCTTGAAGGGAACTAGCCTCCATCTGGCCTGGTAAGGTTCAAAAGTCTTTGCAAATTATGCCTAACCTAAAGATTGCTTTTATGAGCCAGAGCAAGACTCTCTGGCGTTATCCCATTATAGCTACACCCATCCCCTGTCCCTAACCCCTGGCAACCACTCATCTATTCTCCAGCTCTATAATTATGTATTTCAAAATTGTTACATGAATAAAATCATGAAATATGTATCCTTTTTTTAGAGACAAAAGGGAGAGAGCATGAGTGGGGGGAGGGGAAGAGGGAGAGAGAGAACCCCAAGCAGGCTCCACACCCAGTGGGAAGCCCTACACTGGGTTTGATCTCACGACCCGGAGATCATGACCTGAACCAAAATCAAGTCGGACGCTTAACTGATCAGTCACTCCAAAGTATGTATCCTTTTTAAATTGGCTGTGATCACTCTGTATAATTTCCTTGAGGTTCATCCAAGTTATTGAATGTATCACTGAGTAATGCTCCGTGGCATGGATGTACCACAGTTATTTCATCTACCTACCCTTGGAAAGATATTTGAGGAGTTTCCAGTTTGGGGGTATATAATGAATGCACTGTTATAAGCATCCATATACAAGTTCCTGAATAAGGATAAATCTTCATTTCTTCATTTATCCTTATTCAGAAATGCTAACTTGAATGGCAAGTCCATTTCTTTCAGAACTGAAATAAACTATTTTCCAGAGTCAGATTATTTATTTTTGGAATTTAATTATCAGTTCCTAGAAAGACATTCTGTTTACCTCTTTCTGATTAGAGAACTATCCTTCTAAGAGTCCTATAGAGCCAGATGGACTTGGATTCAATCCCACTTTAATCACTTATTAGCTGGGTGGGCTGGAACAATATATTTACTTTTTTTGAGTCTCCAATTCCCTACTTAAAAAATAGGAATAATGGCCAAGACACTAAGAATTTAATAAGATCAACATGTAAAATCCTCACAGTAAAGTGTCTGGTACAAACTAGTGAGTTACTGCTCTCTTTTCCCAACCCATGGCAAAATAATGATCAAATATTACTCCTGACATTTTTGGTATTTGAAATTTTAAAAATCAAAAGAAAACATAATGTTAGCTCCTCTTTTTTTTTTAAAGTAGGCTCCATTCCCAGGTTGGAGACCGATGCAGGGCTTGAACTCACAACCCTGAGATCAAGACCTGAACTGAGATGAAGTCAGACCCACTGAGCCACCTAGGCACCCAATGTTAGCTCCTTTTGTACATATACTATTAGATAAATCATCTTTAATAGATTCTTTATGCACCATTTTTCCTTGGCAAGACCATTTTCATTTCTTCCTATCAATTATGTTTACTGAGGTAATACTTATAATGCTTGGCAACAGAAATGAGTTGGTATATCCCCATTATGATCTGTGGTTTTTGTCTTCTAGGTCAGTGAACAATTTCCTGATGACTGGTCCAAAGGTAAGAAAAAAAATCCTTTGATTTATTTGAATTTCACTAACTTTAGCTTCTTGACTGAAGACTATACATATCAATTTCTTTTCATTATATCCACATTTTTTATTAGCTGTGTATATTACAGAATAAAAAACCATGCAGAGAGAGGGTTAGAGATGCACCCAAAAGAACACAGCAAACTAGTGTCAGGGCCAAGGCAAGAACTCAGGAGTACTGATTCTGAACTTATGGACAGAATTTCCAGAGCCAGAAAAGTCAGAAGCCTTTCCCGGTGTCAGGTTGCAGCCATACATCCTTCTCAGTGCAATGGCAGGACACAGTTTTCCATCTTTAAAATGCTGGAATTGTATTCCATGATCCCGAAGGACAGTTCCAGTCTCAAAATATTCTTTTTAAAGACAGTAATGGGATGAGAACAGCTGAAAATCCATGAAGTATGGATTTGGTCTCATTTTGGAAAGGTAGAATAGTATAGTGAATAAAGGCTAGTGAGGTCTAGAGTCTGGCAACACTGAATTTCATTCCTACGGTTATCATCTGCTAGCTCTGGGACCTTGAGCAAACTGCTTTACTTCACCTCTGTAAGCTTCAGGCTCCTAATCTATAAAAATGGTACCTATCTCACGAGGTTATTTGTGATGTTAAATGGGACAGCATATTTAGAGTGCTTACTCCGTCATTATTTTAGGAGGGGAGAGTGGGCATGAAAAGAGATGCTTGGCCACTTCGGGGCAAATGCCTCCCAAGTTCAGCTGGGAGTCTGAATTTTGACCCCTGTGTTTCTGTAGGCTTACCTGATCTATTCCAGCAGTGTGGCAGCTGGTGCCCAGAGTGGTATTGAAGAATGCAAATATCAGTTTGCCTGGGACCGATGGAACTGCCCTGAGAGAGCCCTGCAGCTGTCCAGCCATGGCGGCCTTCGCAGTGGTAAGGAAAGCCTTGGCCAAAGTTCCCTGGACCCCCTGGCCACAGGTTAGAGCCCAACTCTTCAGGGATGGCCCCCTGCTGCTTCTATATCCATATTCTAGTCCTCACCTGGTCTCTACTCTCAGGTGATCTTGTCTCTGGGATCTTCTCTGTCCCTTCTCCATCACCTCCTTCCTACTTATAAAGCTTTTCTTTCTTTCTTCCCAAAACCCTCATTGCTCAATGAATGGACCTTGCCTCATCCCCAACCTTAAGCCATCCTTGGCCTCCCAGTTGGCTAAAGGCTTCCTCACAATATAAAAAGCATCAGGAGGTAGGTGGGGGTATTAATTCTTCAAGCCTCTTAGCCCTCCCTTCAGCAGCTCAGCGGAGAGGTACAGGATGAATGGGGACTGACTTGGACACCAGATTCCCAAGAAGAAGATAAAGAGTGGCCATGCCACTAAATGAAATAGCTGCCAACCAGAAGTTCTTTTCAGGACTAGCTGGCACGTGCCTCTCAGGCTTTAGTATTTTAAGAAAAAAGAAACATGGGTTCTTTACAACCTGGCCTTCAGATTCATCTCCTTCCCCATTTCTTCCTCTGGCTCTTCACCACCTAAGTCCTTTATAACCATGTATGTCAACAATAATCAAGCCACCTAGTCAATGTGTGACCTGAAAAGATGGGAGGGGAGAAGCATAGCACTGAGACCAAGGCTGGAACAGACCATGGAAGCAAGTAAGGTATATTATAAGGGTGGGGAAACAGGATGGAGCCAGAGATGGAGAACATAATGATGGCATTAAAGGCAGATAGCATGACTAGTACTTCTTTGAGTTGCAACCCCTCCCTCTAATTCACCCATCTTTGGTTCCTGCCAGCTAATCGGGAGACAGCGTTTGTACACGCCATCAGTTCTGCTGGGGTCATGTACACTCTGACTAGGAACTGCAGCCTTGGAGACTTTGACAACTGTGGCTGTGACGACTCCCGCAACGGGCAGCTGGGTGAGTAGTGGTACTGTGGGTTGCCAGGCCAGGCCAGCAAAATTCACTATGCATGAAAAGTTTGGTGAGTAGTTTGATGGGGTGAAGAAGAGTTGTATTCTTCTAAATCTGAAGAAAATCAAGGCCAACCAGTTTAAGCCAAAACCCTAGAGTGACAAACTAGGCTCAGTGTAGCTTGGGGCCCTCCTCTCCCAATTGAGTGGTTTCCTTACTTTAAACACGATAAAGGAACAACACCCTGTGGCTTCAATTCTGTTACTCTCTCAAAATAGAGTATTATTCCATATTGCCTGTCCCTGTTTCCTTCCCACTCCTTACCTCCACTGTCCTCTCGAATCCTCTCTGTCCTCCAGCTCAATTTCCAATTTGTTTGTTAATATTATTTCCATTGTGCCTCTCTCTCCTCCTCAATGCTGGCACTTTCCCTTCTGTTTTCCTGCCATTTTGTGGACATCAATCGCTGATCAGGCATATACACACTCTGCTCAAAGGCCAGCAACAGGGGCATGGCACTGGCAGCTCTGCACTACTAACCTCGTGGAGTCCTGAGCAGGGGATTGGCTGAGGCTGGAAGTGGAAGTGCAAAAGTGGCCCAAACAAATCTAAGCTGAAACTGATCTGGAGACAGGGCACTTGCCCAAGGCCAAACTCAATTAGAAACAGTAGCCCAGGAGCCCAAGCTCGCCTGTTCAAAGACCTTTCCTCCTTGCACTCATCTCAGGTGGCCAAGGCTGGCTGTGGGGAGGCTGTAGTGACAACGTGGGCTTCGGAGAAGCAATATCCAAGCAGTTCGTCGATGCCCTAGAGACAGGACAGGATGCCCGGGCAGCCATGAACCTGCACAACAATGAGGCTGGCCGCAAGGTGAGTCTTGTAGCCCTTGGGGTTAGGCAGCTGGCTCCGTCCTCTACCAGCCCTAGGTGTGGACAGCTCTTCAGTTCATTTAACAGATTGGAAAAGCGAGGGACAAAGCCCGTGAGCCATATGGACTAGCTAGACGCCTCACAACCCCCCAGAGGCCGACTCCCCACCACTTAGTCCCTGGCCAGCTCACTCCTGGCTCTCTCCCCAGGCGGTGAAGGGCACCATGAAACGCACGTGTAAGTGCCACGGTGTGTCTGGCAGCTGCACCACGCAGACCTGCTGGCTGCAGCTGCCTGAGTTCCGCGAGGTGGGCGCACACCTGAAGGAGAAGTACCACGCAGCTCTCAAGGTGGACCTGCTGCAGGGCGCTGGCAACAGTGCTGCCGGCCGGGGTGCCATCGCCGACACCTTCCGCTCCATCTCCACGCGGGAGCTGGTGCACTTGGAGGACTCCCCGGACTACTGCCTGGAGAACAAAACGCTAGGACTGCTGGGTACTGAAGGCCGAGAGTGCCTGCGGCGTGGGCGGGCCCTGGGCCGCTGGGAGCGCCGCAGCTGCCGCCGGCTCTGCGGGGACTGCGGGCTGGCGGTGGAGGAGCGCCGGGCCGAGACCGTGTCCAGCTGCAACTGCAAGTTCCACTGGTGCTGCGCCGTCCGCTGCGAGCAGTGCCGCCGGCGGGTTACCAAGTACTTCTGCAGCCGCGCTGAGCGGCCGCGGGGGGGCGCAGCGCACAAGCCCGGGAGAAAATCCTGAGGGTCTCCTTTCTCCCCACCTCTCCCTCATTTGTCCTTGGCTTCTTTTAGAGACCCCAGTAATAGAGGCACCTAGGGAATGCTCCCCACCCCCCTACCCTGCCCTGCCCAGGGATCCCAAGAAAGAGAGACGCTGCAATCTCTCCAGAGCTCTCCACTTTCCAACTCTTCCCCCCAATTCCTCTGAGATCTCCTCAAACTCCATCTGAGTCATCCTCATAGTCCACACTTAGGTCTGAGGACTCCCAGTCCTGAGATTTTGAGCTATTGATCTTCCTTGGACTAGGATGAGAACAGGCATCCCTCTTCCCCTTCCTAGCTGCCCTAATGCCTGACCTAGCCTCTGGAGCCTTAGGAAACCAGAAAAACACTTCCTGGATATGCAGGGTCAGGGTAAAGCCATGCTTTTCTCTTTTTTACAATTTCCTGCACCCCTCCCCCATTTTTCTGCTGCCATGTCTCTACCATAGCCACATCTTTTTTCTGCAGAGCTCCTCCCATGCTTCTGTTAGCTCCCTGCTAACTGTTGGCAGACACTCCAGCAATCTAATGCTTTTTCTCTTGTTCCCTTTTCCTGAAGAAAAACTGTGACAAAACTGACCCAGGAAAAAGCACGTCTTTGGGGACTATTTCCTAAAGGCAGGGCCTGAAGATGGAAGAAGTGGGAACCCTAGAGGGCCGACTTGCTCGTGATACTATGTCTTCAGTGGACTTCACCAGTCAGGCAGTGATCTTCCTAGACAATCACCCGAAGAGCTCCAGACATACCCATAATGTCTAGGAACTATGTAAGGGCAGATTACCAGTCATTTTCTATCCCTTAAAGGAAACTTCTTGCTCAAAACCTATTTCTTCCTAGCAACCAACTTTACCTCTCCTCCTGCCCCAAAGGATCCTTGTTCCTCTGAGCCAAGACTGAGCTAAATAAAGCCAATTTCCCATTCAGACCCCAGTTTGCACCTCTAAAAGCAGGTCATAAGGAAGGAGAAGCTGGGACCCTTCCTTTTCACAAAACTGGATCTCAAATAGGCAGGATTCAGAGCACTGGATACTTTTCTTCAATAGGTAAACTTCCTGCAATGAAACTTTCCAAATGGAAGCTCAGCACCTTGAACTTTAATTTATTACTGGCACTGTGGTATGTGCCTTATTTTCTAGGTATTGAACTTATTCTTGGGGACGTAAGGGAGGGTGGGTGGAAGATACGTCTAGGCCCTCTCTTCCCTCCCACCTTGCCAGAACATGCCTTACTCCCCCCAAGGCCTAAGTAGTTATGCTGGCCTGACTGAGGCTAATCTGCCAACAATTAATGAATCATCTACGTAAATCTTACACCAATACATTCACTCAGTAGCTAAGACTCACTGCTTGTGGTGCTTGAGACAGAAGCAGTATAGCAGGGACTTGCTTCTTAAAGAGGGCTCTGGAAAGGGAAGAGTCAATCCCTGACAGACTCTCTGTAGCCAAGGAGCTTCCCAGCCATTTCCCTTCTCCTAAGCTGGTCATGGCTCTGGACACAGAACTACTCTTTAGGAGAACTGCTCAGATGCCAGACCACCTCATCCTACCTTCCAGAGTAGAGAGAACACAGAGATGTGGCTCTAAGTAGGTGGGGGGAGGGGAGGCTGAGGCTTTAGGGGCTGACCCATGAGAATGGAAAGACTCCTTTTATTCCAGATTGGGACAGTGGCTGGGTCAGACCCCAAACCCCTGGCCTCATCCCTACACATCCTCTGGTCGGCTAACACTTACTGAGGAGAGAGGTTGCTTGCCCTTCCTCACAGGGGACACACTTCCCTTCAGGGTCTTTTGGTGCTTCATTTCCAATTCTATCAGCAAAAGGCCTTTTTTGCTCCATCCCTCAGCTTTGATCTGGGCCTTTTGAATCTCCCAATGTGTCCTTCTTCCCTAATCAAGCAGCAGCATATACTAACCTGGCTGTCCCACTTGGCAGAATTACTTGATAGTGTTCAGTAAGAAAATCTGGCAAGACAGCTAGAAAATATAAAAGTACAGAGTTGTAAAGGAAAACTGCATTCTCCAAGAGGTCTCTCAGCATAAAAGTAGGAATACTATTGTGCTTCATATTTGATCATTCCAGGTCAGTACTTGAAACCTGTCATGCTGCCAGAAAGTTCTTTCATAGGTTGTTGTTCTGTATTCCCAAATGGATATGATTGATACCAGATTCATCTGAGTTCTATAAAGAAAACTTTATTGAGCTGCCTTAGATCTGTATTGCTTTTTTTCCTCTCTTGTATTATCCATTCATTCATTTGGTCATTCAACAAACACTGGTGGGCAAATAGAGTGGTGAACAACACAACAACCTCCCTGCATTCATGGAGTTTAGGTTCTCTCTTATACTCAATCACCAGGGCTGTGTTCCTCTTTGCAAACATGGACAACTCCAGAACAGTTGCTTGGGAGGACACTTTGGAGGTCAGCTAGACAAACCTTTTGTTTTACAGACTAAAAGTGATGCTAAAAAAGATGTCTGTCTTTGTTCAGCCAACTAGTAAGTTACCATGGGGTACATACTGGAACCCTGGTCCCTTCCCTCCTCTTGTGTCCTCTTTAAGGCCCATCTATCTCCACCAGAGAGAAGCAGAAGGAGATCCCGAGAAGTGACAAGGACACTGGGTGGGGGAGGAGGGGCGCAAAACACTGTCCTTCCTGTCCCTGGCCTGTGAGCCTACACACAGGCAGGGCTTTCTTTCCTTGAAAAGAATCTCAGCCTCAACTGGCCTTAGCAGCAGGTTAGGGCAAAGACAGAGCCAGGGTCGCGCTCAGCCCTGGTGGTGCTGGCGGTGGTGGGAGGGGAGGGCAGGCCAGGGCACCCTCCTATTGTGGGTCTGGATTGGATGCTTCCACTCATTCATTTCCTTTTAATTAACCCGCATTCCTGGAGGAGAAATATTTATGTTGGCTCCCATAGAGGCAATCCGCAGACTGGAAAGAAGGGGGAAGAAAGCCTGCCTTAGCAAAACAATATCTCTAAAGAGCTCAAGAAGAGAAAATAAGAGAACAAAATGCCATTAAAATAGCCTTCTACCCCCACTGGAGTCAATGAAAACTTCATTTCACATGCTAATCCCCCCACTCCGCCCCTTCTCTTCTCACAACACCTTTCCCCGAAAGTGTTTGGGAAAAGTCTTCGCAGTCAGTACACAGCTCCCTGCAGCTCAGACTTCTCCTTGTGTTAGTTCAGGGCCCCAAGTGGGGCTCTCGCTCCAGCAGCGGCTTTTTTCTCCCCCCCTTTAATTTAAACAAAGACTTCGGAGTTCATCAACCTCCCACTGAAATTCACAGCTGCTGAACAAACTAATCCCCTCTCCCTGCCTTTCTTCCCTTCAATGGGCTCTTGGCTTCAAAGACACTTTGGGAAAGGACTTTGCTGGGGCTCACACTGCTTCATCAATAGAAGTTAGTGCAAGTATTATCTGAAGAGCAAGTGGCTTTACAAACAAATACTGCCTAACAATCCCTTCCTCCCAAACACACACATCTAGCCCACAGACATGATGGGATCTACAACAGGATTAGAGATAGTACCCCCGGCTTCACACCCAGCCCCTTTGTGTAGCTGAGCTCAGCCCTGAAGTGTTGTGGGGAAAACCCTAGAGCTGAACGTCAGGCACAGATGGAGACAGACACACACAGACACACACACACACACACAAACACACACAGCAGCAGAGTGGCCACAGAAGCTGCAAGGCTTTCTCCTTGCATCCTCCTTTCTTCAACTTTCTAGACTCCCCATCTGTCCTCAAGCCTCTCTCCTGCTTTATTGGGGTGCAGGGAGCACAAACAAAGAGGCTAGGAAGAAAGATAAGGGCAAAATAGGATCTAGAAGAGATAATAATTGGAAGAGGACTGAGGAAACCAAATCAAAGCAGCTTTATTGCCCATTAAGTACATCAGTGCTTCAAATACAAAGTCCAACCATGAAAAGTACAGCCAGAGAAGGCAGCCCTGAGACATGTAGGGGCTGAGGAGAAGGGCCTCCAACCCTTGAGGAGCAGTGCTAGAAAAGTCTTTTGTTAATATGGCTCCAATTCCAGAACTGGGCTTATGATCACAGAATGAATGGTTGAGGGCCTTGGGCCAGGGCCCAGACAGGTCAAGTCAGGACCATTCCCTGCAGGCAGTGGTCCCTCTGCTCCTGTTTCACAGCCTAGGACAGCTCCCAGCAAAAGGCAGTGCATCCTTTCTATATTCCACCTAACCTAGCCCACCCTTACAATACTGGTAGAAGAGAAGGTCCTTGTAAAAGGCCAAATTTCCTCCTTTTGGTTCTGCTCAGCACCAACCCCTCATAACCTTGACTTGTTCAAAAAATGAACAAGAGTTTACTCTACCCCAGCCTCTGGGGTCCAGAGTATAAAGGACCTGGAAATATGAAGTCAGAGCCAAGAAGGTAAGGTCAGGCTCATAACCCAGAGAAGGGAAAAAACAAAAGTCCCACAAGATGGGTACAGCAGAGGTAGACTTGGAGGTACTGATCCTGCTCACCTCAGAAGCCACTTAAAACAGAATATCCCTAGGAGAGAAGACGAACTGTCCTGGGTCCTATCAGAGTACAGCATCAAGGCAAGTGAAGAGCCAACTCTGTGCTCTGCCTCAGAGGCTGAGAGAGTCTTGGGCAGATTCTAGAAAGCCAGGCATAAAGGGGTGGAAAGCAGGCACTCTGCTAGTTTAGAGGCAAGCCCATAGCATCATATACCTGGCAACAAGGGAAGAGGGGTGGGGGAAACAAAAAATCTATTCCAAAATTCCCCCTTTTCTGCAGGGAGGAGTTAAGTAACAGCAGAAGTAGGCTCCTCACAAGAGAGGCTGCCTGGTTTACACGTGCAACTTATGAGCAATGCTGAGAACAGACTTCAGGACAAGCATGAAGCTGGAGACCTCGCTGAAGCTGCTGCAGCCCACCACCTGGGCATGCACCGCAAGGCCCTGCTCAAAGTTTCCTGCGTCCACACATCGGGCAACCTCATGGAGCCCAGCCAGGACATGAGGCGAGAGCTGTGGAGGGATGCACGCTTAGGTCAGGGAGCCCAACCCAGCCCCTACCCTGGGAGCATGGAAGGGTAAGAGATGATTTGAGTTCTGGAGCCCAGTCTGGGCAAAATGTGTATGTATGTATTTTGTGGGGAACCAGGTCGGTGAGACCTATGGGAGAGGACACTGGGGTCCCTTTGGCCATGGTGATAGTGGAGGGCAGGGGGCAGAGGAGTACCACTAAGTGTACTTACTGTGCCCTGGCAGAGCTTATCATATAGACATTCTAGACGTTGGGCTGCATTATCCAGCTTCCGTTTTGTTTTCTGCAGGGAGGAAAATGGATTCTGACTCCAACCCCTAAAACTAACACTACACAGGACTATAAAGAATTACAGTGTATCAGAGCTGGAACCACTTAATGCTATTGCTTTCATTTCACAGGAGAGGAAATGAAGGCCCAAAGAGGATAAGTGACTTGCTTAAGTTGACACAGCCGGTGCATGAACAGCAGGTCTCCTGACTCCTAGTTTCACCCTCCCTCCAGTGCCCCGTACTGCCTTTCTAAGAGGTAAGCCTCAATGTTGCTGGGGCCCTGATACCGGCTAGCTAGGCTCAGACCAGATAAGCCCCTCCTTGCCCTCAAATAAGTATAAGATGCAAACAGCAGGCCCAGAGACCATGAGAAAAGAGTCAAAAAAGGAATTGATCTACAGCTCAGGAGTCTGGGGAACAAGCTAATGGTGTGAGGAGGACATCATGGGGAAGGCTCAGACTTACTAAATCAGTGGCAGACAGGGAGCAGCACTGTAGAAGCTTCTCAAAGCTGGTCTTCAGGGACTGATGCTCTGGAGGCAGCTCCTTCCTTCCCACCTTCTCAGGAGGCCACTGCTGAAGTTGCTAAGGAAGGAGCAGGGAGACAGGATAGACAGGTAAGCTGACCTTCTCATAGCTGCCCTATGGACTAGTCCTCAGTGAGTCAATGTCACACTGCTCCCACTCAAGCAGAGTACAGCTGGGGAGTGGGGTATCCCCTCTTCTCTGCAGTAAGGACATTTGGCACCTGCCCACACCTGTTCCCCAGTGCAGAATCTGCCTCCCCCCCCTTGAGGAATGAGGCCCAGCCACCATGCTCCCTGTTTTTCTACACTCAAGGAAAGTTGGTGAGTTTCCAAGAGGAGGGGAACATGCTGCTCCTGTCACCTGCAGGCTGAGTTCTCCTGGTGCTCCCGGAGGAGCATGGCCCCCAACAAGGACAGAAGGCTGTGAAGAAAGGACTCCTTGTGGCTCAGGGGTGAGGCTCACAACTGGAGCAGTAATCGGTGCTGGGGGCATAAATGTCCCTGGAAACTAGAGACAAAGAAAGAAAGGCATATGAGTCTAAGTTGAGCGACTTCCTAGACCCTGCTTTGAGAGAGTAGCAGAAGATCTGAGTGAGCAAGGGAACAGAGCAGCATGTCGGGAACCAGGAGAGGGAGAGACTGATACATGTATGCAACAAGGAAAGAGGAGAGGGATGAGGGGAGAAGAATGAGTAGAGAAAGGGACAGGACTGTGTGTGTCCCTGACTAGGGGACAGGCTAAATGCTGGAAGAAACTAGAATACAGGTCATTGGTGAATGTATGAGGGGCAGGTAGCAAGAGATACACTGACCTCTTTCCTCTGGAGGTTTGCCCTGGGCATTAGGGCATTTTTCAAGGAATCTTGAAGTCCTGCATAGCACAAAGATAACATAGCACATGAGGTATATAGGGGTACAGTTAGGAGCACTTGAAATCATCAGTCTGAAGATCAGCAAGATCATTTTAGTTGGAGTTGATCACACTTCCCTCTGCAAACCAGCCATACTCTCAGTTGACATTCTCCAACCCAAAGGCCCCCAGTTCATTGGCTTAAGGAGAGACTCCTAAGGTGGTAGTGGAGAGGGAAAGAGAAGGAGGCAATGACCCAGAAGAGAGAAGCCATGGAAAGAAGACTGACCTTGTTGAGCACTCGAGGGGCCAGTGGTTGGGAGGACACTAGAGCATGTAGTACCGGGCCCTCCTGGAGGGTGTGTCATGGGGAAATTGACAGGTGGGGCTAGAGACTGGAAGCTTGTAGGGCTAACACCTGGTAGTCTCACAGGAAGCAGAGGGAATAGTCGGGTAGTCTCAGCTATAGAAGTAGAGCCAGGCTGTCTGATGTCTGGAGTTGCCATGGGTGGAGGTTGACCAGGAAGAGGCCATGTTCCAGGGAAACCCATGGGATTAGGAACTTGGGCTTTTTGCCTTAACAGAGGTGGCTCAAATAAAGCTGAAAAGGAACAGAAACAGGTCATTTGCCACCAAACTTCAACTTGGGAGAGACTCAGAGCATATCAGGTAAGAATAAGGCAGCAATAAAACAAACCTAATAATGATAATAAAAAATTAATATTTGTGTATGGAGATCTACCATACACAAAGTACTTTTAACTATTCCTCACTTGACACTAAAAGCAATCCTGTGGGATTGAAATGACCAACATAACTACTCTCACTTTTCACAAGAAACAGAGTGCCTAAGTCTATTGCCCATAGATACAAAGCCAGTAAGTGATAGTACTGGGGATTCAGAGCTCCTCTCACTACAATGTAGATGTAATGCCCCCAAATCCATTCTGGTCATGCCAACTCTTTGCCTCTGTGTTCTGCCCAAACAAATCTTCACTTACTCACCAGGTCTTACACCAGGGCACAAGGGCAAAGGCGGGGCTTCCTGGGGCCCAGGTGCCCTGTAGTCACTTCTATTCTGAGTTTGGGAGATTTGATAAGGGCTAGGATGGGAAGGAGTCAAGGGTGTCACTAGTGATGACTGAGGTGTGAAAATCCTTGGCCTTGGAGCTGAAATTGGAACCTGTGAAGAGAAAAAAGGGTCAGCACTTGGAAAGGAAAAGAAAGGTAAGTAACTGAAAATAGAAGAACAGAATATGAAACAAAAAGCTAGCTCCTAAAATAAAAATCAACAAAACTGATAACTCTATAAAAAGCGACAAAGATGAAGAGAGAAGACTCAAATCATCAAGATCAGGGATGACACAGGGAATATTACAACAGTCCCTGCAGCCATTAAGGAGATAATAGAGGAATATAAGTAATAAAGTTACAAATTATTGTTAATATGTATTATTAACAAATTATGTTAATAAATTTGACAACTTTGAAGAAATGGCCAATTCCTCAAGAACCACAGACTACCAAACCTCGTCAAAATTAAAAAGACAACTAGAATAGTTCTAAAATTATTAAAGGAAGGGACACCTGCGTGGCTCAGTGGTTGAGCATCTGCGTTTGGCTCAGGGCATGGTCCTGGGGTTCTGGGATCAAGTCCTACATCAGGCTCCCTGAAAGGAGCCTGCTTCTCCCTCTGCCCATGTCTGCCTTCTCTCTCTGTGTCTCTCATGAATAAATAAATAAAATCTGGGCAGCCTGGGTGGCTCAGCGATTTAGTGCCGCCTTTGGCTCAGGGCATGATCCTGGAGACCTGGGATCGAGTCCCATGTCAGGCTCCCTGCATGGAGCCTGCTTCTCCCTCTGCCTGTGTTCTGCCTCCCTCTCTCTCTTTGTCTCTCATGAATAAATAAATAAAATCTTTAAAAAAAATGTTTAAAGGGGATCCCTGGGTGGCTCGGCGGTTTAGCACCTGCCTTTGGCCCGGGGCACAATCCTGGAGTCCCGGGATCAAGTCCCGCGTCAGGCTCCCGGCATGGAGCCTGCTTCTCCCTCCTGTGTCTCTGCCTCTCTCTCTCTCTCTCTCTCTCTCTCTATGTCTATCATGAATGAATGAATGAATAAATAAATCTTAAAAAATGTTTAAAAACAAAACAAAATTAATAAAATGATAATAGTAAAAATATATGACAAAATTTGACAATAATTCATAATTCAGCATATCAGGAATAGAGGGAAACTTGCTCAGCCTTATAAAGAGTATCTACAAAAAACCTAGCTAACATCATAATGGTGGAGGACTGAATATTTTTCCTTTAAGATCAGAAACAAAGCAAGGATGTTCACTGTCACCTTTCTTATTTTAGTACTACAATAAGAATAAGGCAGAGAAAGAAATTAAAGGCATATAGACTGGAAGAAAAACTATATTTGCAGATAACATGACTGTCTACATAGAAAATACCAGGGATCCACAAAAAACTCCTAGAACTAATAAATGAGTTCAGGAAACTCATAACTGAGCATTGAAAAGTCACAGGATACATAACACAAAAATATCAATTATATTTTTATATACTAACAATTAACAAATGGCAACCAAAATTCAAAATGCAATTACCATTTGATTGCAAACTGCTCAAGAGAAAATTAAATACTGACGTCTGAATTGAAAAAACGTCAGGATATGTATGATGAAAATTATAAAATGCTGATGCAAACAGCATTGGAAAGACATACCAAATTCATGGATAGGAAGACTCAATATAGTAAAAATGTCAATTCTCTATAATTTGATGAAATTCTTGCCAAAATTTCAGCAAGTTTCTTTGCAGATACAGACAAAATTACTTTAAAATTTATATGGAAAATGCAAGGTCCTAAAACACCCAAAGTAATTTTGAAAAAAGAAAACCAGGGGTGCCTGGATGGCTCAGTCAGGTAAACCTCTGCCTTCAGCTTAGGTCATGATCCTAGTGTCCCAAGATCCCGGTGTCAGGCTCTCTGCTCAGTGAGAGTCGGATTCTCCTTTCTCCTCTGTCCTTCGCCCTGCTCATGCTCTCTCTTGCCCTCACTCTGTCTTTCAAATAAATAAAATCTTTTGAAAAAAAGAAAAAGTGCGAAGAATTATTCTTCCTCATTTCAAGACTTACTATATAGCGGTAGTATTGAAGTCAGAGTGGTATTATGAGGGAAGGACACACAGATCAATAGAATAGAAGAGAGATCTGAGAAATAAAGCCATACAAATATGCCCAGTTAATTTTTGACAAAGGAGCAAAATTGATTCAGTGGAGAAGAGACAGCCTTTTTATGCATATCCATTGGGGCGGGGGGGGGGGGAAGCAGCAGCTTAACCTAAACTTCCCACTATATGCAAAATTTAACTCAAAATAGAACATGGACTTAAATGTAAAACATAAAACTATAAAACTAAAAAAATAAAATAAAATAAAATAAATAAAATTATAAAACTTTTAGAAAAAGAACACAGGAAAACTTTAGGGGACAGTGGACTGACAAAGACACAAAAGGCATGATCCATAGAAGAAAAACTATAAATTGGACCTTATAAAATTAAAAATCTTTGCTTTGTGAAGGGCCCTGTTTAAAAGATGAGTAGACAAATTCTTACATAGTTACACACACACACACACACACACGCAGGTGAAATTTGAATCTATGGATTGTATTAATATCGGTTTCTTGGTGTGGACATTGCATTATGGTTGTGTGGGACACTGGCATGAGGTGGGATAAGGATGTGATGCATGAGACTTCCCACTACATTTCTTTGCAACTTCCTGTGACTCTATAATTATTTCAAAATAGAAAGGAAAGAAGGAGGGGTGGAAAGATAGAAAGAGAGAGAAGGAATTGGAGTAGAAAGATGAGGCAGGAGAAAGAAAGAAGAAAGAAAATTAGGGTGAGAATTGAAGGTGGGACAGGATGAATCATCTGATAACTCCATTTACCATCTTTCTGGATTTTGTTCCCCAGTCCCTCCAGTAGGATCCTGGTATCTTAAGTTAACAACACCCTAACCAACTGGGCACTGTGGCCAGGAACCTAGGAGTCAGTCCCACCACTTTACAGATTCCTCTGTAAGCCATCACCAATTTTTGTCAATTCTACCTATTAAATATCTTAAATGTAATCTCATTCTCCAGCTTTAGGTCATCTCATGTTCTTATCATCTCTCACCTCCTAAGTACCTCCAGCCTTGCCCTTCTCCTAAATACATAGCAAGTCATTCCCCTGAATAAGACCATTCAATAGCTCCTGACTGGTATCAATTTTAGGGTCAAGTCTAAGGTCTCTAGCACAGAATTCCAGGTCCTTCCTGATCTATCTCCTACCTGTTACTCCAGCTTCATCTGACTTTACTCCCCTACCACAAACACCTGTTTTGCAGCCCCATTAAAATATCAGTAGTTCCTCAAGTGGGCTTTGCTTACTCTCCCTTCAATGTTTACGTACATGCTGTTCCCACTCCTTGAAATAGCCTTTACCTATTCCTTCCCTCGCCTAAATATTTTTTAATCTTCAATACTCAGATCAAACACCATACTCATTCAGAAACATTCCCGAAACTTCTCCCGATCCCCCAAAGACTAAGTTGCTTTTTCCTGTGTGATCCCATAGCACCTTATCATACCCCAATCACAGAATTTATGAATTTTACTGTACTAATTTTTTATATATCTATCTTTCCACTAGACTATGAGCTAATTAAGGGCATGAATCATGGTTTGTCCCCGTTTCTGGTCTAAGAGCCTAGCAGTTGTTTGATAGCAGTTATTTGAAAAATAATCTATGCTCTACAAAGTTGGGAATTTTCATCATTTTTGCTCACTAGTATATTCCAAGAGCCTAGAATCATGCTTGGTACCTAGTAGACGTTTAATAAGTATTTTCGAATGAGTGAGCAAAGGAATGAACAAACCAAACCATGTCTTACCTGATGAGAAGGCTGGAATCCCAATCTGTAAGATGATGCTTCTTTAGAGTGGGGGGTAGCTCCCACAACCACACGAGGGAAAGGGAAAGTAGGACACTGTTGGCCCAAGACACCAGAACCCTGAGCATGAAAAAGCCGATCTCTCAGCTGCTGAACTGATGGCTACAAAAGTTATAATAATGAACTGTGTTAATTAAAATTAAAACAAGTAAACATCTTTTCTTATAAGCCTAGCCCCATATAGCATCCAAACTTCAGTTGACCCTCTGCACTTCAGCCACCTTAGATGACTCAAAGGTCCCCAATTCCTGCCAAGCCTCCCTGCCAAGCCTCCCTCTTTGCTGTTCTTTCTGCCTAGGATGCCCTACATCTGCTGGTAAGCTACTTCTCTTTGAAGGTACAGCTCAACTATTTTAACCACTGGGAAGCCTTCCTTGATTGCTCTGGGCAAAACCAGCTCCTTTCCTGGAGTCCCACAGTGTTTACTATAAGCTTCTAACACTATAAGTTATTGAGATCTGATTTCCCTAAACAGACTGTGAGCTTCCTGAAGGACTAGATCTCATTTACCCTAGAATTTCAGCATTCGCATAGTGCCTGGAATATAGACGTGCTCAGCCAGTGTTAGATGATTGAAATGGTTTGCTCTTTCTACATGGTCCCACTCACCTGAGTACAGTCACTGGGTAGATAGCTCATGGCAGTGGTCAGGTTGCCCTGGGCTGCCAGGAGATTGGCATACTGACTGACCCTATAGATTGTGGCAGGGCCTGAGATTACCCCATCAGGACCCCGCAGTAGCTCCAAGCTCCTATTAAGGACCATCACCTTCTCCATCAAATCCTATAGGAACAGGAACAAGGGCAGTCAGATCTCTTCAAAGCACATCCTGCTCTCTAAGTCCAGGCAGTTCATCTAGGGACTTGGTGACAAGTCATATCACATAAGAGATGTGACAGTTACAGAAGGGCCATTTGGCTTCACCTCCCAAGCTGTTAGCATTTGCTTCAACTGGGTTCATCTGGGTCTTAGATTCTCATACATTTCTGCCTCTTTTTTTGCTTCCTTTACCCTTTACTCTGCTAGTACATCATCAATTTCAGTCTCTGTTATGCTATTGTTTCACCTGTGACTTTGTCTTCCTATGAGTCTTCTCTGGTTACCTGCAGAGTGTCTGGTACAATTTAAATCCACAGAAGCTAATAGAAGGCCCAGGCTCACAATTACTCAAATAGAGAATAAATTTGTATAACCAAACCTAAAGTGGGGAAAAAAATTATGAAGGTTAATACCTAAACAGTTGTTGCTCAGCTTCCCCTGGCTGAGAAGGAGAGAGGGAGGTGCTAGCTCATCCATGGGAGAAGGTGCCAGATACTAAAGGCCTTTTTCTACTCCCTAATATACTGATTTCAGCCTGGGGACCTCACTGGAAGACTCATCTCTGATGTCCCTGCACATCTCTACCACTAGCTTCTCCTAACAGCCCAGTATGGAGTGACTAGTGCCCTGCAGAGAAGGTGTACCTGTAGAGCCAGGGGGGATGAAGTCTGGTGGCATTTTGCCCAACACTCCACTAGCTGCTCCACACTCCCTGAGCATACATAACAGAGTCTAGCTTCAGATGTTAGTGCTCTGCTACCCTCCTGCTCCATGCGAGTACCCAGCATGTCTGCAGAGAGATGGAAAGTTCTTTAATGGCATAGCTTTCCTGTGCTTCTTCTCATTCTCCTGTTTGAAAATAGGTGAAGGACCATGAGCTACAGTACAAGTAATCACAGTGGCTTTGGACAATACTGAGGCCAATTTTGCTCTACAAGAAAGGGCAGAGCTCTTGCATCATGATGGAATGAGAAAGAGTAAAACAGGACAAAAAATTATCCCTACTGAAAGTAGGAGCAAGCACGGTAGTCCCTTGCCTCCCAGCTGAACCAGACCTTGACCTTGACAACATGGCCTAGCCTCCCAGAGTTCAGGCTGCTCCTCTGCCCCCTCCCTCAGCGTGTCCATTAACTCCATGCTGGAGTCACACCTCTCCAACCTGAAACCCAGGGCTACTTACCACAAAGCTCAGGAAAGTTCTCTGGCCCACAGTATGTCAGTAGCAAGGCCAGTGCCTCTTTCCAGTTCTCCAGGCTACAGGCACACACCATATCCTTCCAATTCTTCTGTACAACACAGGCTAGCAGCTATAATGGGCAGAAAGGGAAGGAGGCCATCAGCCATGCATCTAGCACAGGCAACCAGAGTCACGTACAGGGGGATATGCTAAGAAAAGCTACTCGTGAGCAGGTTTCCTATTAGATCACTGACTAGGGGTGGGGGGTGAGGTAGGGATAGTTGGAGTGGGAAGAGAGAGAGCCTGGAAGATCTTCTGAACACCAAGGTATAGGCATCCACCTGACAAAGTCCAAGCAATCCCCTCCCCTCCTCTCCTACACAGTGGACAGTTACCGAAGAGATTCTGGTTTTCCTCTTGGCCCAGTAGCACTCCTGTGTTTGCTTTAGCAGATCTGCACCCCCAGCCTGGGCCAGGATGATGGCATCAGCAAAGCGCTCTTCCTTCAGACACAGCTCCACAGCAGGGCGCAGTTCTCCAAGCAGGAGAGCCTGGCTCAGGAGTCCATCAGTGTCTGCAGGCAGAGACATCCTCCATGTTTGCCGGCCCTTGGACCCTCGCTTCCTATCCCCTCCAGGGCCCACAGTACCCTTTCTATCTCTGTATCACTAAGCCTCTCTTACCCCAAACAAAACTCCCAAGTTTCATTCCTCAACAAAATGTAGTGGGGTGTCCCAGCATGCCAGCTCCAGTGGTAATTATCTAAGGACAGGGCTTAAGGAGGGCTTCATATGGCAATATCGGAGGTATAGTGTGTGTTGCTCAGCAAGAACAGGGTCATAGTCTTTTAAGTAAGAAAATAGAAGGATAGTGACACCTGGGTGGCTCAGTAGTTGAACGTCTGCCTTTGGCTCAGGGTGTGATCCCGGGTCTGGGGGGATCAAATCCCATATCGGGCTACCTATGAGGAGCCCGCTTCTCCCTCTGTCTGTGTCTCTGCCTCTTTCTCTGTGTCTCTAATGAATAAATAAATAAAATCTTAAAAAAAAAAAAAAGAAAACAGAAGGATAGAAAAAAAATATCTTGCCAGAAGGTCGTATCCATAAAAATCCAGAGAGAGCTCTAACCAGTAACAGAACCACCCAGCATCTGTGATGGTGGGAGGGAGGCAGGAGGCAGGGAACAAGAAAATGTTCTCAAGTCCAAGAACTCTGAGCCCACCTACTCCCACACAGAACATTTCTCTCACTCAGGATCAGGGTACCTTCTGTGATGGGGATCTCCCATGGAGCCATATTCTGAGGGATCAGTTCATCAAAGAAGGTTGAGGAGGCAGAGGCTTCTTCTGTGATATGTTTGGAGGTCTGTGACAAGAAAGGACAGAGGTGGCTATTTTGGAAATGAACCCAAAAACAGAGAGCTGGCTTAGTAGCTCTCTCTGGGACCTCTACTATCTGGCCCCTAATAGATAAAGTTAAAAGAATAAACCAGATAAGGTTTGGGAAGGGCTCTAGTTCCATGGTTAAAACATAGCTCCTCTCTCATCCCAAAAGCTTATGCATTCTGTGTCTCACTGTGGTTCCAAAAAGTGAGTAGTTTGAAGGCCTCTAGAGATGCTGAGCACTTTATGAGAGCAAAGCAAAGGGCCAGAAAGGGGCAGATGCCCTGAAGGCAGGTCTCCTGTGGTACCCTAGGTCCAGCTACCTGGGCTCCAACCACACCTGGCTGCAGAAGGCCTGCGGTCTGTTACTGTGGAGATCATCTCTCTTGGACTGAGGGCTCTCACCCAGCAAGTCACTCTTCAACCACACGGCCACCTGCAGGAAAAGACCTATGAGTACCCTCTCCCCAGCACATGGTCAAACACATTATTATGCTTTCTTCCCACCTCCACACCCCACTGACTGCACTCTCTGAGATCCTTGGACTATTTGCCTGAGGAAAAGCCTACCTCCAGAAAGTAAAATGTTTGTATATACATTAATGAAACCCAGAAAGAGATCATAGAGATAGTTTCCACTGACAGCATTCTCTTCTTCTCTGTCTCAAGAACATGCTTCTTATGTGAAAGCAGCTTACCTTCTTCTGAAGCTCATCTTTACTGTATCCTAATAGTTTTAGAAATTTCATTCTGGAGTCTTCCTCTAAGGTCACCTAAGGAACCACAGAACACACAAGTCTCCATTAAACCATCGTGAATGACCTTCTCCTGCATAAGCCAACACGTGCCAGTGTACCCTCTAATATAGTTCTTCATACTACCAGAAGTACCCTCCTGAGGCCAACACCATCTCTCCCCTTTTCCTCCCCAGAGTTGATCCTGCTGGGCTGGATGCATGGTGTTAACAAAACCTTCTCCCACTTCTACATGAGAATAGGGCCTTCCATTGACTTACTCGATCTATTTAGCCTGGTTACCTGGTAAGAGTAAAATGTCAGTTATGTTTCCAGGCAACATTGCTTGTAATGGATAAACTGCATCTGGTCTGGAACTATACAAACTATAAACAGCCTCTGTGAACACCATGCTCTAGGCTTCCTGATTGCAAGGACCTTGTAACTGAATAGATCTCTTGTAGGGACTCTAGAACCTACATTTTTGGAGCCAATGTCTCTTGTAGCATGAGTCTTCTAAGCCAGGGCCACTTACACACCTGCCTTGTGCATCTCATCTCTTGCACCTGAGCGGTCTTCTTCTGAAGCTCATCTTCTGGGGAGGTGGAGAGGAGAACTCTGAACCACTGCATGGCTGCTGCAAAGACGCCCCCAGAGGAGAGCGCCACCTACTGCTACGTCATGCTGCCTATAAACTGTGGTTCCTGTCCTATATCCTGAGGAGACTGATGCCAAGTGAACCTACAGAGTCATGTGAGTCTAAATACCTAGTTGAAAACAGTTCATGATTGAAGCTGCACAGATACAGTAAACAAAGTCAGCTTACCCGGATACTGGGGGACAAGCCTTCCTGAAGCCCTACCCTAATCTGGGTTAGGTGATGGGGCCCTTCATTTGCCCTACACAGACCCATGAATTCTGACTGCTATCTATCTCACAGTCTCTCAGGGTTCCTTCCTTCTCTCATATTCATCTTTTGGAAATGTTCAGCCACATTCAGCTTCAGGACCATCATGACAGGCAGCTCTTAGGTAGCTTTTCAATCAGACTCCCTTCTATCCTTAGGGACTGCTGCCTCCTTTATTCAGAAGAGTAAAGGTTCAACTCCTGATGGTACCCTCTATTCTCTTTCTCATTCTACCATTCCTGGAGCAGTTGCCTGTATCCTGCTTACAACAAAAGTATCACTTCTTATTCTCATCTTCCCACACTTTTTTTCTAGCTTCACTCTGCAGTTGAAGATCTTTCTCAAATCCTCTCTCCTTCCCAGATTCCTGGTGTCTATCATCACTAAGTTCTATTGTTTGAAGCATAGACCCCAAGCTTTTCTCAGACTCCCTGGGGCCGGTTCTGTCCTTTTTGCGTTATTTGCTACGATCTCAAAGTTTTGAATAATCCTCCCACTGCCTAATTGGTTATTTCTCTTTCTCCCTTTAGTTCTCTCCTCTCATCTACTCAATTCCTTTGACAGGTGGAGCACTCCTAATGTCATGCACAATTTGAAATTTCACTAGTGAATGAAACTAGACCACTCTCTTTCACCATACACAAAGATAAACTCAAAATGGATGAAAGATCTAAATGTGAGACAAGATTCCATCAAAATCCTAGAGGAGAACACAGGCAACACACTTTTTGAAATCAGCCACAGTAACTTCTTGCAAGATACATCCACGAAGGCAAAAGAAACAAAAGCAAAAATGAACTATTGGGACTTCATCAAGATAAGAAGCTTTTGCACAGCAAAGGATACAGTCAACAAAACTAAAAGACAACCTACAGAATGGGAGAAGATATTTGCAAATGACATATCAGATAAAGGGCTAGTTTCCAAGATCTATAAAGAACTTATTAAACTCAACACCAAAGAAACAAACAATCCAATCATGAAATGGGCAAAAGACATGAAGAGAAATCTCACAGAGGAAGACATAGACATGGCCAACATGCACATGAGAAAATGCTCTGCATCACTTGCCATCAGGGAAATACAAATCAAAACCACAATGAGATACCACCTCACACCAGTGAGAATGGGGAACATTAACAAGGCAGGAAACCACAAATGTTGGAGAGGATGCGGAGAAAAGGGAACCCTCTTGCACTGTTGTTGGGAATGTGAACTGGTGCAGCCACTCTGGAAAACTGTGTGGAGGTTCCTCAAAGAGTTAAAAATAGACCTGCCCTACAACCCAGCAATTGCACTGTTGGGGATTTACCCCAAAGATTCAGATTCAATGAAACGCCGGGACACCTGCACCCCGATGTTTATAGCAGAAATGTCCACAAGAGCCAAACTGTGGAAGGAGCCTCGGTGTCCATCGAAAGATGAATGGATAAAGAAGATGTGGTTTATGTATACAATGGAATATTACTCAGCCATTAGAAACGACAAATACCCACCATTTGCTTCAACGTGGATGGAACTGGAAGGTATTATGCTGAGTGAAGTAAGTCAATCAGAGAAGGACAAACATTGTATGTTCTCATTCATTTGGGGAATATAAATAATAGTGAAAGGGAATATAAGAGAAGGGAGAAGAAATGTGTGGGAAATATCAGAAAGGGAGACAGAACATAAAGACTCCTGGGATCCCTGGGTGGCGCAGCGGTTTGGCGCTGGCCTTTGGCCCAGGGCGCGATCCTGGAGACCCGGGATCGAATCCCACATCAGGTTCCCGGTGCATGGAGCCTGCCTTCTCCCTCTGCCTGTGTCTCTGCCTCTCTCTCTCTGTGACTATCATAAATAAATAAAAATTAAAAAAAAAAAAAAGAACATAAAGACTCCTAACTCTGGGAAATGAACTAGGGGTGATGGAAGGGGAGGAGGGTGGGGGGTAGGGGTGAATGGGTGACGGGCACTGAGGGGAACACTTGACGGGATGAGCACTGGGTGTTATTCTGTACGTTGATAAATTGAACACCAATAAAAAATAAATTTATTATTAAAAAAAAAGAAATTTCATTAGTACTGGAACTTGATCCATGCTTCAGAGTAAACTAAAGTCCCATCATAATAACTTGTCTTGGATTATCTGAAAAAAACTCAAAGCCTTCTCATGATGATGCCCCCTTCCAGCCAATCCTCTTTTCTTCTTTTTCCTTCTCCTCTCTTCCCATTACCTTATCTGCCCTTTGGAATTACATAAAGCCTTCCCCTTGTCCTTGGTAAAGTATCTAGGATGTTAGCAATAGAAGCAAAAAAATGCAAATGTCACTTGTACCCCTCAGCTTCCTTAACTGCAAAAGGTCTCTGAGCCACTGGTATAAGGTGAAGATTCTGTATCCAAAGGGTGATGTGGTATAGGAAAAAGCCTGAGAGGTCAGGGCCTCTGTAACCTAGGTCACAGTGTGGTTGTCCATCTCCTGGAGTTTCTGGCTCCGGGGAAATGCTTCAGAGTAGCCAGCCTTCAGGCTTCCTACCTTCAAGAATTGCCAGAGCATTTTTTCACTTTGCAGTGACGTTTGTTCTATCTTGTTTTGGCAATAATTCAGGAGATTTCCTGATCCCAGGGCCTCCTGCAGCTCAGCTGATCGTCTCAGGAATTCAGATTCTGTGGTAACTTGACTGATGAAGACAAGGCGGAGGCAAGGCTGTGGCACCTGATGGGCAGGGGTGTTGGGGAGGCCAAAGGTAACCAGCTTCCCCCCAAACTGTTGAAGAAAAACAAGAAAGGTAAAGGTTGTATCTTCAAGCTCAAAATTAACACCAAGTCCACATCACAGGGAAGGCTATTTATTGGTTCACCCTAGAATAGGAAATCAACAATAAGAACTCCTGGGGTGGAAGGGGATCAGGAAATGAGTAGCAAAAGTGCCTCCATACCAAAACCACTTCCACATTTTTAGCACCATCATCTTAAAACTCTAGCACACAGTACTCATCTTTTCACCTGTGCTGGTAGCACCATTCTCCCAGTCACCTTGGCTACATGCCTTGGCATTATCACGGTCTTTATACCCCCCACACCTACAAAACAGCAGTCTTACCTCTTCTTGTGCAGTGTCTCTCATGCAGGGCCCCTCTGTCCCATTCCCAGTGCTAGCACACCTAGGTTACTGGAGTAGGCTGCTAGCTTCTGGATTTTCCTCCTTCCAAACCATCCTCCAGTCCAAGCCTTAGACTACCACCCTGTACCTATTGCTGCTCAGGAGTGTGTTATGGTTTCACAAGGCCACAGAAGAGACCTTAAGCTCCTCTGCCTGTAGCATACAAAAGCCTCCAAAGTCAGGGCCAGACTCGCTAGCCTCTCTCTCCCTGCTCATTTATGTAATTGCTCCAACATCCCCAAAGTGCCTAGTTCATTCCTGCCTCTGAGCCTTCACCCATCAAGACATCCCCCACCCGAACATACTTCTTGCCAAATTAACGATCCTACATAAAGCATCTGTCACCAAGCAGAGCTCAGTAAAGTACCTTTATTCCATCAGTTCTCCACCTTGAATGCTCATTAAAACCACCTGAGGAGGGATCCCTGGGTGGCGCAGCGGTTTGGCGCCTGCCTTTGGCCCGGGGCACGATCCTGGAGACCCGGGATCGAATCCCACATCAGGCTTCCGGTGCATGGAGCCTGCTTCTCCCTCTGCCTGTGTCTCTGCCTCTCTCTCTCTCTCTCTCTCTGTGACTATTATAAATAAATTAAAAAAAAAAAATTAAAACCACCTGAGGAGCTTTCCTGCATCATCAGGCTATACTCCAGACAATAAAATCTGAATCTCTCGGAGCGGGACTGGATATCAGTATATTTTAAAGTTCTTCAGGTTGAAGCCATAGTTTACTACTACTGCTTACTCCCCCAACCCTTCACTATTTCCCTTCCTAAGACCTCTTCCTTAATGAACTTTCCCACTTGGAATTCTTCACTTGACTCCTACAGCGCAAACCTATACTACAGATTAGTGCTAAACAAAACAATCTCAACTTTTGATTTGTTAGCATTTGATAGTCTTACAAAGTGCTTATATATATTCCTATTTGATGTTCATGCCAATTCACTAACATAAGCTGAGCAGGTACTACTATCCCTGTTTTACAGATAAGAACACTGAAGTCCTGAGTTAGTAACTTGGTCAAGGCTACCCAGCTAATAAGTGACAGAGCTATGATAAGAATGCAGGTCTCGGGCACCTGGGTGGCTTAGTCAGTTAAGCTGACTCTTGATTTCAGCTCAGGTTGTGATCTCAGGGTTGTGGAACTGAGCTCCATGTTGGCTCTGCACTTGGTGGGAAGTCCACTTGAGATTCTCTCTCCCCCTCTCCCTCAGCCTCTCCCCACCCCCCAGCCTATGCATTCGCTCTCTCTCTCTCTCTCTCAAATAAGTAAATAAATCTTTTAAAAGAATGCAGGCCTCTCCAGACAGACTCATAAATATAGAGAACAAATTGGTGGTTGCCAGAGAAGGGGGTAGGAGGATGGGCAAAATGGGTGAAGAGTGGAAGGTACAGGCTTCCAGTTATGGAATGAATAAGTCATAGGGATGAGAGGCACAGCATGAGAAATATAGTCAATGGTACTGTAACAACTTTGTATGGCAACAGATGGTAGCTACCCTTGTGGTGAGCACAGCATAATGTATAGACTTGTCAAATCATTACATTGTATATATTGTACACCTGAAACTAAATGTAACATTATGTGTCAACTGTACTTCAATTTAAAAAGGCAGAAAATTAGCATTGGGGCTGATATACAGAAAATGAAACTCTTAGGCATTGCTGTTGGAAATATTGTACAGCTGCTGTGGAAAATGGTATGGTGATTTCTCAGAAAATTAAACACAGAATTGCCTCTTGAAACAAAGAACCAAAAGAATGTACCCCTTTCAACATCAGAATTCTTCACTGCACTGCCTCCTGAGAATGTTAGCCTTCCCTCCACAATAAAACTGGTGGCTCCAAACACAAGAACTACTTTTTTGATACATCTGTTTTCAATTCAAATCAGAATTTAAAGCACTGCGTTAAGTGCTTTAGGGCCCTGCCACTCCTCAGACCAGCAGCAGGGGCATCACCTGGGAACTTGTTGGAAAAGTAGAGTCTTGGGGATCCCTGGGTGGCTCAGCGGTTTGGCGCCTGCCTTTGGCCCAGGATGTAATCCTGGAGTCCCAGGATCGAGTCCCACGTCGGGCTCCTTGCATGGAGCCTGCTTTGCCCCCGGCCCGTGTCTCTGCCTCTGTGTGTGTGTGTATGTGTCTCTCATGAATAAATGAATAAAATCTTAAAAAAAAAAAAAAAAAGGAAAAGCAGAGTCTTGGGCCCTATCCTAGACTGAATGAATCAGAATTTGAATTTTAATAAGATCCTCAGGTGATCTGTATGTGCATTAAAGCTTAAGAAGCAGCTGCTTTAGAAAAGGAACAAAATGAGGTCCCTATCTTCAAGGAATCTATTACTTAGTAGGGTCTCCACACATATATATAAATAACCTTAGTACAGTTAGAATGTATCATTCTAGGACTAGAAATCTTTGAAGTGAAATTTGATTTGGGTTTAAAGACAGGCATTGTGGAGGGGTGGTATTTAAGACAGTAGAAGTCTGTAGTAGGATTCAATGGCTCAGGAGAGAGGTGAAGGGCAGGGTATGGGCTGAAGCAGCAAAGCTGAGTAGTTATTTGTAGAACAGAAAGAAGTCATATGTATCTGAAACCTAGGGAACACATAAGAATTAGGTGGGAATAAAAACTGGAAGGTGGGCAGCCCTGGTGGTGCAGCGGTTTAGTGCCACCTGCAGCCCGGGGTGTGACCCTGAAGACGTGGGATCGAGTCCCATGTCAGGCTTTCTGCATGAAGCCTGCTTCTTCCTCTGCCTGTGTCTCTGCCTATAAATAAATAAATAAATAAATAAATAAATAAATAAATAATACATAAATAAATAAATAAATAAAATCTTTAAAAAAAAAACTGGAAAGGTAAGTGAAGCCCTGTGTACATGTGGTCTGGAGTCCATAGGGGGATGGGGGCCAAAGGTTTTGAGCAAAGGAGTGACAAGATGGAACCTACATTTTTTTTTTCTTTTCTGCTTTGTATTCTAACCCTTACATGTCTGGACTCACTACCAGTCCAGACATGTAAGGGTTAGAGAAAAATTAGGCAGAATCACAGGAAGTTCTCTATAACTGAGCAGTCTAAAGCAACCAATACCTTTTATTTTTTATTTTTAAGATTTTATTTATTCATGAGAGAGGCAGAGACACAGGCAGAGGGAGAAGCAGGCTCCATGCAGGGAGCCCGATGCAGGACTCGACCCCAGGACCCCCGGATCACACCCTGAGCCAAAGGCAGATGCTCAACCCCTGAGCCATCCAGGCATCCCGCAGCCAATACCTTTCAGGCAGGCCTGGCATAGTAAGCAAGGTGAAGTGGTAGAGAGAAAAGCTATAGAAACTCTGAGCACTAAAATGGGACCTGATCTGAGACACAGACAGTAGGAATAAATCTCTTATAGAACATAGCTATACACTAGGCATATGAGAGGCTTCACAAACTTATGCATAACCACGCACACACACACCCCCACACACTACACTTACAGCAAATGAAACACCTGCTGGCCTTCTCATCCATTTGGGGGGTTTTTTTAGAGGAGGTATCAATGATGCTTGGGACACTTGCTCTGGTACCTGCAATGGTGGGAGAGGCTGGCCTTTGCTGAAGGAAGAATAGATCTGAGGGCAAAAAGACACCTGTATCACCAACTCAAAGTGGTGCTGCATCTATAAACATTTATTCTGGAAGAAATCCTTGAGATACCCAATCTAGCCTACAAAGCCTTGATTCCTGTTTTCTAGGGAACTGGTAGTGAGGGTAGGATTCCCAAGGCTCTTGGAAGGCCTACTGTATCCAAGGTCTACAGTGGAGGGTAGACACAAAATGGATCTATAGGAGAAAAGGAGATAAGACAGTTCATACTTCCAAAGTAATGGTCCCAGCATGGAGGTCCAGTATCCCCGAAATACCACAGAGAACATCCAGGAGCAAGAGTCAGTCAACATGAGGCCTCTTTTGTACTATGGCAGGAACTGACATCCTCCCAGGAAGATGGGCACTAGAGCAAAGGTTGCAGCTCTCCCAACCCAGGGCCCTGGCTTCCCAGTTTCCAAAAGTTCCCACTTCTTTCCAAGCCATCCCCAGTCTCCTCTTTCTCTACCCCCCCACCCCCCCACATAGAGATAGCATTCTCCACCAAGCCATTCAAACCTTGTCAGCATGTCTCATCTGCTGGACTTCCCAGCTCCTACCCATCACAGAGTACAAACTGATCCAGCCGTCAAAGGAGGCAGCAGAGAACACTGGAGGGTCCCGAGGGCACCACTGCACATCAAAGCACCAGCTGCTCTGTGTGGGTAGCTTATATACTACCTGTGAGGGAACCCGACCGTTAGGGAAGCCCTGACCTACATGAGGCAACCCAGAACACACAGCTTATTTCCCCACAGAGGGGTCAGCCTACCTCACTGCTCCCCACGTTCCAGCACAAGATCTGGTTGTCCTTGGCACTACTGAGCAGCAGCTCAGCATCAGCCTGGCTCCACGACACAGATAAGATCCCCCTAAAAAGGAAGGAAAAGAGGAACTAACATTTGTTGAATGCCTACTCTAAGTGGGGTACCTTAGAGATCTTGGATAAATTTCATCCCTATAAAATAGGCAGTCTGATTTCATTTTACAAACAAGGAAAATGAGACTTTGAAAAATTAAAAGCAATCATGCAGCCAGAATCCAAGTCAAATCCCAGAGCCCATGCACTACACACTGTATCACTCTGCCTCCCATAGGTCCCCTCACAATGGCCCGTTCTTTTTCCCTGACTATAGAGTAGAGGCTATGAATTAGCATGAATCAGGCAAGCATCCATCCCCATGGGTGCTTTTTAGCCCAGGAGGAAAGTGAGGACTCAACTCTTCAAAGTCCCCAAGAAGGAAGAAAGGCAATATAGCTCTTTAGTAAGAATGAACAGCATGGGGCTGCTTTCTCTGCCATGGGTCCAAGAGCTACAGCTTCAAGGGCAAGCCTGTTCAGATGGCTAGACAGGTGCCAAGGTTCTCTTATTAAGGAGAACTCCTGGAGGAAGCAATCTCACAACCTAAAGAAATGAACATTATCCTTAGATCAGAGCCTGGGGACTCAAGTATTTCTCATGCCTCTATCTACATTCCCATTTCTGGAACTTAAACGTAATCTTAGGTTCTTTTCCATAACCTTGGGATCTCAAGGAACTCCTCTTTGTTGGGGCTAGAGTTAGGACTGGGAGACTGTGTGTTCACTGGGAATGGCTCTGAAGACAGGGAGGATGTTTAGTAAGTAAAGTGAGGCATCCACTGCCTCCTACCCAGCTCAATTATGCCCCATTATCCAGCAAGGATGTAGACAGTTTGAGGTATTACCTGCTGTGGCTCTCTAGCACCTTCAGGGGCAAGGAGGCAAAGCGCAAATCCCACAGTTGAATCACTGGGAAACGATCATCTTCTGAACAGAGCACCAACTGGGTGGCTATGTCTGGGTGCCAAGCCAGCCCTGAACTGTGCATCTGTGAACAAAGCAGACCCCAATGGGTGATGTAACCCGACTCTTCTGATTATGAACCTTTTCTGCCCAGTTGGAATAGGACCTCTGAGGGCAAGTTTTGTGTCTCTTCCATGTGATAAGTGATGACCATGAGTAAATAAGGAACATTAGAAGCCTTCAGATCACCTGTTTAGCTTCCCAAAGCATTCACTCTCTATTGGAAATCTGCTAAGAGGTAGAATCTACAAGTGCAACGGCTGAAAACAGAACCTTGGCCTGGGGAAGAGCAGCTCCAAAGACTAGGCATGAGGAAGAAGCCAGAGCCCAAGCCTGTATTCTGCCCAATAACTCACCCTGTTGCTATGATCGCTGACTTTGATGATGGGTTCATTCTTCCTGAGATCCCACACAACTGCCTTGCCGCTGGGGTGAGCAGAAGACAGAATGTGTTGAACTTGTGGGTTCCAAGCGACTGCCTTGATGTCTTCTGGAGGCTGCTGAGGCAGGAATGGGGGAGGGGGTAGAGGACAACTTGTCATCCCCTGGACCAAGAGCCATTTGCTGTTCCACTGATCCCAACCACCCACAGAAAGCCCAAGAGTAGACATGGGGCTTCCCAAACCCAAACAGTGTCAGGGAGCTGGGAGTTGAATTTTCCAGAGAGGATACTTTAGGGTACTGGTGTGGAAGCTAAGAGAATGGCAGGCACCCTTGGATTTTACTCCTATCCCAACGTGCCCCAGAGAGGATGCAATTGAGACTTAAAACAGCCCTCTTATCTATGACAAAGAGAGAGATAGAGGAGGAGGAAGGGAGGAAAATACAGACACATAAGACCCCAGAGAAAATGAAGCAGAAAGAAAAGCCATTGCTATTTCTAGAGCATTAGGTGCTATCAAATTTTATATTTAACTTACCTCACGATACTGTAAGCACAAGACAAAGAACCAGGAAGCAAAAAGATGAGGCCAGTTACAGACTGACAGGTAGGTACACTCAGAGACAGACATACATAAGATCCCCAACTGCATGACAGAACCAGATGCAGAGGCAAAACTGACCCACCCCGCAAAAAGGACAAGGATGTACCTGAGTGTCCCCTCTTGGGCCCACTCCACTGAGCCCCGGGCCCTACTCTACTCTGCCTAAGCTCTACTATGATAAATAGTACTCTCACTCCTTTTCGCAATGTCTTTTACTGCCTTTCTTCATCTTCCTTCTAGAAAGCCTAGGACAGTTAATGACCACAGACCACCACATACACACCCTCCCCTCCAGCCCTCCTATTGTTTGGCTGGTAACATGTTAGTCTGTAGAGCTTTATTGCCCTCCAGTGGTAAAGTCCAAAATCTCCTGCACTCTGGCTGCCTCCAGAATTTAAGACTTTCCTGGGCAAATCAGGTGCACACGCTAATCAGCAGCCCTGGGAGCCTCCTTACCTGTAACTTGCATCCTGGGGTCATTGGCACATTTAGGTTATTCAAATCCCAGATGAAGATTTCAGAATCACTGGCCCCTGAGGCCAGGAGATTGCCCTGTATGAAGAAAAGGCCTTTGGAGATACCACCACCCCATGAAAAGGTAGGAGCAGGAAAGGGGAAATAGACCTACATCTGGGGCTTCCAAAGCCTCCCCCATAACAGCCTGGGAAGGGCTCAGAATTATAGACTGGAGGTCATGAGTGAATGCCTCCACTCAGATCTGTTGCTCCATGGCTTGGCCATGTCCAACCAACTGAAATGTAGTACCTGGAAAGGGTTAAAGTCAAGGGCTCTGACAGCCCCTGTGTGCTTCTGTCTCTGGGCAATCACAGGCTCCTTCCCGGAAGACAGGATGTGGGTCACATTGTATAGAGTAAGCATGCCATTGTCCCCGCCGCCTGCAATGACCCCGGACCCTTCCAGAAGCCCACTGCCAAAGCTCCCCCAGATCAGCTTGTAAAACCTGAGGAGGTAAAAGGTAAGGTAAAAGGTAAGAAAGGGGAGGAACTGGCATCAATACCAACTCAGAAATATGTCGGTAGGCAGAGAGGAGGCATCTCTGTCAGCCCCTGCCATTATGCAGGCATCCCCACCCTGAGATGGAGTCTGCCTGTCTCCCTCACTTACCAGACACATAACACAGGTTTCCTTGCTTAGTCCTGCCCTTTCTCTGAAAAAGATTCCATCGTTGTTACACTAGAAGTCAGGAGGCCTCTGACTCAGAGTTGTGTAGGCATACTTTTTTTTTTTTAAGTTAACACTATCAGGGCTATTTAGGCCCAAAAAACACATTTCAAATACTAATTACTTCACTTAATCCTCACAACTCAAAAAACAACTACTCACACTTAACTGAAGACTTCCCATGTGCCAGGCACTGTTTGAAGTGCATCACATATATTAGCTGATTTAATATTCAACAACCCTATGAAGTATTATTATTAACTCCATTTTCAATTGAGGAAACTGAGGCACAGAGAATTTATGAAACTTCTGAATACACATTTAGTAATTTTTATCCCTATTTGACAGCTAGGAAGTGGTAGAATAAAGGTTTAAAGTCTGGCTCATCTTCTATTATTTATTTTCTTTTTTTAGAGGTGAGGAGGGGTAGAGAGAGAGAGAGAAAGAGAATCTTAAGTAGACTTCACATTCAGCATACAGCCCGACATGGGGCTTGATCTCACAACCCCAAGATCATAACCTAAGTTGAAGTCAAGAGTCAGAAACTCAACTGACCAAGCCACCCAGGCACCCTGGCCCATCTTGTTTTTAGAACCTGAGCTCTTAACCATCATAAAATAGTGTATTCTATTTAGAGGAAGATCTAAACCCTTTTGTACCTGACTAGAAGCAGGCTTCTTACACCAACAATCACTGTCCCTTATTCCCTCTCAAGCTGTAAGTAAGAAAAGACCCAAGGATCTCTCTACCCTGTGTCTCTTCTATGTGACTAGCCTATGGATCTGCTATATGGCTGCAGTGGGCCAGCCCTAGAAACATACAGGCATAAAAAATAAACATATCTGAGAAACATTTAAGGCTTTCTGAAGATGCTTCTAACAAGACACTGTCAGTGTCTTGCACAGAAGAAAAAGATGGACACTGGGCCCCTACAGACAAAGATGGGTCTTCTGCAAAGCCCCTAGGGAAGCCATGTGAGTCCCCAAAATAGAGGACAGGTAATCTGTCCTCTATTTCACAGCTGCTAGCCAAGGGTATTTCCACAGCCCTACAGAGAAGCCAGATTTCACATCAAATGATGTCATAAGATCCCTAGCTGAAATGAAATGTTCCCACACCCTGGGAATAGTCAGCCAAGAAACGGAGTGGAGTGACTGTGCAGGAACCTGTTTGGCCAGTCATTAGCACAGCAACCACCTGTTAGAAGTGAAGAGAAGAGCACTGGTTGAGACCAGGTCAGCAACTGAGATAAAACAGCAAAGCAGATACAAACAGCAGTTCTAAAGCTACTGTCCAAAAGGCGATGTGTTCTAAGGTTGCACTGATCTTAATAGGGCAGAAGAATGTGTGCCATATTAGCTCAAGAGGCTGCCATGTTACCCTGGGGCGAGAGGTTAGTGTGGGCAGAAGGCAAGTCAACAGAGTAGCTAGAGAATCCCTGAATAGGTCTCATAGGAACCATAGGAGTATGGCCAGAGAAAAACTCACATGGGGATGGTAGAAGATGTTGTGGTAACCTCAGTATGGTCACAGTGTATGATATCTAGACCAAAGATAAAGGTACCTGAAACCTCAAGGGGAGTCACCAAAGAGCTGGAAAACAAAGCCCAGTTAGAGTGACCAAATGTAGAACACAAAGCATGACAAAATAACTTTCTTTCTCTAAGCATGTAAAAAGTATAGTCCTATGGTTAACCATTTCACTAGTGAGGGTGAAGCTGGAGAGGAAACAGGCATGATAGAGAACACCTGGGAGAACAGGACCAGCTGGGACAAGATAAGCAAGGACCTGGACATGATTATTCAATGGGTTCAAAGAGTGTCAATCATCTCTACTCTGCAAATGGACAGGGAACTGTGTGTGTGTACACGCAAGTGTTGTGCATGCAGAGAAAGAGCACAAGCATTTTGACAAACACAACAAAATATTAACAACTGATACATCTAAGTAAAGGTGTATGATTATTCATTGTACTGTTCTACTTTTCTATTTTTGAATCGTTTAAAAAAACTTAAAAACAAGATGGCCTTTGGCTTGAAAATAGGATTTTCAGAAATTAGAAGGGATTTAAGGAGAAGGTATAGGAAGAGTTTGTATAGGGGAAGCCCAGGGTGGCTCAGCGGTTTAGCACCTGCCTTTGGCCCAGGGTGTGATCCTGTAGTCCCGGGATTGAGTTCTGCATCGGGCTCCCTGCATGGAGCCTGCTTCTCCCTCTGCCTGTGTCTCTGCCTCTCTCTCTCTGTTTCTCATGAATAAATAAAATCTTAAAAAAAAAAAAAAAAAGGAAGAATTTGTACAGAATGGGAACTTTCAAAACATGAGAATACCAGGGGAATTCTCTGAAGTGGTTCCCACGGAGATGGAAACAATAGATACCACAGAGCATCAAGAATGATGGGTGGCACCTAAAGAAAATACAGATTATTTACATACCTATCTAGGCCATGCAAAGTAGAATTCCCAGAGACAGGCTCTCAGAATCCACATTTTTAATGAGCCCCCAGGTGATTCTAATAACAGGGTTGAGAACCCCTGTACCAGGTACATCAGACTGACACCAGCCTAGACCAATAAAGACACTGAAATTCGCAAAGATAGAATCAGCCCTAAGAACCACCTCATGGCTATGCTTCCAGAGGAGAGAAAAAGACAAGGTTCAAGAGAGTAAACTGAGGCCTGAGAGGTGAGAAGGTCATCCCTGCTAAGCTCAGCTGAGGCCAAGCTTTAGCTACTTTATTTTTAGGAACATGTGCTGTGTAAATTCTTGCTTCTATATGTACTTCTTTATCTGGGATTTTGCTTTTATTTGCTTAGTTAGGTTTCTTTTTAAAAATCCCAACCTCATGTTAGTGAACTCAAGTGAAAACAAGTCAAAATAGCTGAGGGAATCCAAGTTTCCTTAAAAGTCAGAGCAATGCAGGCAGTACTCCAAGCTACAGAATGAAGATAGTGAAGCATGGCTGTGAGGGAAGTTTTGTCCTGATGCTCACCTAGTATGCACCAAGAAACTAAATGCCTATGTATCCTGAAGTTACAGCAGAGAAAAACAGGGCCAGAGAAGCTAAATAATGTGCCCAAGAGGACATTAGATGGCAGTGCTGGGTTCTGAACCAAGGTCTATCCAACAACAAAGCTCATGTTTTCTCTACTCTGTGATCTTGATGTAATCTCTAAAGAAGACAAATGGGAAATGGGAAAACTAAGAGAAATACATGATCTTTTTCAGCTTGCTGTTCCATACAGAGGCAGCCAAAGAGGGGTCAGAATGCTCCCCAAGTAGCTAGAACTGCTATAAAGGTACTAGAAGATAGATCACCTACCTTCTTCATGTTATGAGAGGATGAGTCGTACAGGGGCTACAGAGACCATAAGGAGATCTAGGTCAGTGTAGACAGAGGGTGGAATATAGCACATTACACATCGGCCTCTGATCTTACTCAGCCACAGCAGCTAAGTCCTCAATTCACAAGTCAACACACAAATCATGTATTCTTCTCCCCAAAACCTCTTCTTGCATGAGATTCATCTAACAAACCAAATATTGCCAGCTTCAGTGTGCATGCTAATCTGTACTGATTCTGACGCATCCAGTGGCATTTATCCACGCATTTCCAGTCTACCTATATAGTCTGAGACAGTCTCCTATCCACATCCGTATCAGTGTTTCAGAGCAGTTCTCTTTCAGTTAAGTATTTCTAAATATATGACATTTCTCTGATGCATCATGGCTTGAGGATAAGGGGGTCTTCAGGATTAAAATGTGGTTAAGCCATGGGTCTGGTGAAAAGGGCAGGAAAAGGAAGGGGAAAGATTCTGAAAAGTATATTTTTATGTAATAACGAAGCGGGGGGCACCTGGGTGGCTCAGCTGCGTAAGCGTCCAACTCTTGATTTTGGCTCAGATCATGATCTCAGGATCCTGAGATTGAGCCCTGCTTCAGGCTCTGTGCCCAGTGAGGAGTCTGCTTTTCTTCTCTCTCCTTTCTCTCTCTCAAATAATAGATAAATCTTTGGGGGGGGGAGATTGTGGTATAAAAAAGAAAGGGAAGGAAAGACTGAACATAAGACCTAAATTTAGAGTTCAGTAGGTTCTCAGCAGGCATCTTACACAATCTCTTCTTTAAACATAAGTGAATACCATTTGCACAGTCATGTATCTTTAGTCAAGGATGCAACCCAATACAACTGTGCATTCCGCTAAACCATGCAAAAGATGACACAGAAAAGAAAGAGGGAGGCATAAAACAAAGACTGGGCAGCCCTCTACCTATTCTGATCAATAGTTTCAGATATGAATTTCTGAGTAAGTGACCGAATCCAGGCTGAGAAGAAAGTGGGTGTCTTAGACCCTGGGGTGTCCAAGATGATTTCTTCAACAAGACTCTAATGATCAAGGTCTAGGTCAAAGGTAATTCCTTAGGTCTTTGGACACAATTATAGAAGTGGAAAAGAAAGTAAAAATGAAATACTCTCAATAGTGTTAATTGTACTATTTATTTGGGTTATAGCCCCCAATCCTTGCAGGATGGAACAGGGTATGAAGTGAAGTTTATGATTCATGAATTGAGTATCAACATTTCAAAAAGGGTCCCTTCAACACAGCTGGCTGCAAAACAAACCGATCATCACACTTGAAAAGCTCTCAAGGAACTAAGGTTAACTGAAGAATAACTATAACTAACTAAATGGTGGATATGAATGCTCAGTTTGGTAATTCCCGACATTTCTAATGTCACTCATTTAACAGATATTTATTAAGCATCTAACACCAGGCACTGTTTTAGGAGCTAGAGATACAGCAGTGAACAAAACAGACAAAAATCTCTGCCCATAGGGTTCTTAGGATTCAATTTCAAGATTTCTTTTTTTTTTTTTTTGTAAAGATTTTATTTATTTACTCATGAGAGACATACAGAGAGAGGGAGGCAGAGATACAGAGGGAGAAACAGGCTCCATGCAGGAAGCCCTACGTGGGACTTGATCCCGGTCTGTGGGACTTGATCCCAGGTCTCCAGGATCATGCCCTAGACTGAAGGCAGCGCTAAACCACTGAGCCACCCAGGCTGCCCCAATTTCAAGATTTCTTAAGCAATTATATTGCCTCTTTCTTAGGAACTCTGCCCTAAGGAGCCACTACTGTGCTGAAGCTGCTAATTTGCTGGCTAAGGACAGAGTCCTTGCCCACTGGTCCTATTCTTTAACTCCAGAAGTATAAAATGTAATTGAATTAGCTCCACCCCTTTCCGGGGCCCTTTCTGAAATGCTTGCTTAGATGCTAAGAATAGCTCATCATTATTGGTAAACCCTTCAGTGGCTGCTCTTCAAAGGGAAAGGTGCTGGAAATACAGAGATGTAAAGAACTCTGAAATAAGGGATACTGTCAGAAAGTCATAAAGGGGCTTCAGAAAGGGAGGACAATAACTAGGCTAAACCATGAAAAGAAAAAAGAGGATCCTTCTGTCTAAATATCTTAATTAATCTCTCAGATGAAAAAATGCACAGGAGAATACAAAGCTGCATTTTGACCAGTAATCTCTAAAGTGGGATGGGCAAGATAATTTTCAAAGTTGTAGGGAAAAGATTTATATTTTTAATCTATAAAATTATACAAATTGCATTTTTTTTTTTTAATTTATGATAGTCACACAGAGAGAGAGAGGCAGAGACACAGGCAGAGGGAGGAGCAGGCTCCATGCAGCGGGAGCCCGATGTGGGATTCAATCCCGGGTCTCCAGGATCAGGCCCTGGGCCAAAGGCAGGCGCTAAACCGCTGCGCCACCCAGGGATCCCTGCATTTTTTAATAGTAGAGTAACACATGTATATTACTTACATTGCCTATACGACTTGAGTATAGTGAAAATTCACATTTTCTCTGGTGACATCAAAATTTGGAGGCTACTACTTCAGAATTTAAGCCACATATTTATAAAACCTATAAAAGAGGGCAGCCGGGATGGGTCAGCGGTTTAGCACCACCTTCAGCCCAGGTTGTGATCCTGGAGACCCGGGATCAAGTCCCACATCTGGCTCCCTGCATGGAGCCTGCGCTTCTCCCTCTGCCTGTGTCTCTGCCTCTCTCTCTCTCGTGCTCTGTCCTCTCTCATGAATAAATAAATAAAATCTTAAAAAAATATAAAAATAAAAAAATAAAAATAAAATTAAACCTATAAAAGAGAAGTTAAATAATAGAAATAAGGTAGATTTTGGAGTTAAGCCTAGATATAAATCCTAGCTTGCCAGGGTTTCAGTTTCCTCCTATGTAAAATGGGAATAATGGTATTTATGGCTCAGGCTCATTTTGAGGGATAAATGATATACAGAGCTCCTAGCATAGTCCCTGGACTATGCTCTGTGAATGCCAGTACTTAGCTCTATAAGCCTGAGAGAGCCATGAAATCCATGAGTACCCAATCAGTTCCTAACCACAATGAGAAGAGGCTCATTTGTTCTCCTCCCCTTGGCAGAAAAAGAGATATTGTGTAACGTTATCTTCACAAGAGCCAATGGAGGAAGGAGCCAACATCTCTAGGCTCAGAGAGAGATCAGGTACTTATGGGTCCAGGTTTGTATGAGGCATCTCTATCACATGATTCTGCTTGACACTGCTGCTGCTGCTGCTGACCAAAGAGGTGCAAGTGGTGGTTTTAAAAAATCCTTTTGCAAAATAACCCCAGGCTTAACTTGTTCCCTCATGAATCTCCTCATGAACCCCGAGAAGCACACATTACCACCAGGATTCCTCAACAGGGTCTATATCAGGATCTGCCCCACATACCCATCACCAATTCAGACATAGTACCTGCTTGAGGCAGAAAGGACTCCCTTGTGCTTCAAGTCCAAAGAAGGGTCCCTGAAATCAACCTCAAAGATTTCCAATGTGCCACTTGTGCTAAAGGAGGCATCTAGCTGCTGGGCAGATGTTCCTAGGCACAAGAAAAGTTAGGAAGAAGCAGCATATAAGCAAAAATACATGCACAGATTTGGGGTATAGATGGTTAGTGAGTAGAGAGGTAGAAGAACAGGAGAGGACTGGGTATACCCTTTTTCAAATGATAACTCCAAAGCAAGAAAACAGAGGTGTCCAGGCTTGAGCGACAGCTCAAAGCAAACACCTAATGTCCCCTTGCTTGTGCTGTGAGCAAACCCCACCTTTCCATGACTCTAAAGCTTTCTCTGAAGCTCAGTAAAGAATTCTGGATAGTAAGTCTCCCTTTGACTTGTGTACTTTCAGTAGATTGTAGTCCACAGAATCATCATACCTGTGGCCAGATACACAGGGTACTGGCTGGCTGGGCTCCACGCTTGGACAGCTGGCCGTTCTAGTTCCTTTAGCTTCATGGTCTGTCCTGTGTGTGGCAGAAAATTGACATGGCCCTTGGCCTACTGAAAATAGAAACCTCCAACCTTAAGGGCCAGGTCTAGGGCATACCTGCAGACACGAGATCTTGTTTCTCTCACCCCACCATGGAATGGGGCATTTCAGGGCAATACAGGGTGACATACACATGACCATCTGTAGATTGGCAAGGATGGTTCACTTACCCAATTACTGAAATCTAATGCTTTAACCCCAAAAAGATATTCAAACACAGTGGTTGCCAAGGCCTAATGGTGATGATAATTATCAAATCAGATAATCTCTCAGTGACCTCATCTATTCCCTTGGCTTTACGTATCATCCATATGCTGATGACCCCCAAATTCATACCACCAATACATATCTCTCCTCTGACTTCCAAATTCTTACATATAACTGCTAATCAAATATCTCCATCTTGATATAGCAAAGATACCTAAATTAGCCTCAAACAGAATTCTCTATTCCACTATGTCCTCCCTTCAAATCTGTTCTTCCTCCAGTTTTCTTCATCTCAGTAAATGGTACCACTATCCACCTAATTGCTTAACCAGGAAACCTGAAAATCACCGTTGGTTCCTCCTTTTCCTTCTAATTCATCATTAAGTCTTCCTGATTCCACGTCCAAAATTGTATCTCAATCTGTTTACTTTTCCCCATCTCCACTACCACCACCACTCTGTTTGAAAATACCATCATCTCTCACCTGGAATACTGCATTAATCTTCCAACTGGTCATCTTCACTCTACCATCACCCAATTAACTCTCTACATAGCAGCAGAAGTGAACTTTTAAAATCATAAACAGGATTTTGGCATTCCATGCTTAAAACCCTCCAATGACTTCTATTGCACTCAGAATAAAATTGCACTCAAATCTTTTATGACCCTGCTCAAAGGCTCCAGCCTACACCATCAACCTCATCTCTTGCCACATTCCCCTCTTACTATGCTGCAGCCACATTAGCCTTTTTTTTTTTCTTTTCCTGGCTTTTTACCACCACAGAGCTTTTGTAAATTCTGTTTCCTATATTTTGAATGTTCTTCCTTTCATTCTCTACGTAACTGGCCCCTTATCACATCTTTCCGGGCTCAGCTTCTCACCCCCTCAGAGAGGTGAGCCACCAAATGAAAATTAGACTCATTTTTTTTCTTCTTGGTAACTTATGTTTATTTACACTTACACTGTTGGTCTCATCCACTAATAAGTGAAGTCCAGGGGAGCCTGTACTGTGTCTGCATTGTTCATCACATTATAAATAACTAGTGCCAGAACAATGTCTGATATATAGCAAGTGCTTGATAATATTTGTTGGATAAATGTAAACATCCATTTTAATCCTGTGGTTTCCAACCCAATTCTAATGCATATTCAAGGTGCCATCCCAACAGACTAGCAAAGTGGCAGACAAGTGTTTTCTTTGTTCCTAAGGTGACACTGAACTTGAGGGAGGACACTTGGGACCTGTTGTGACCTGCTTAAAGAGGCCACCGTCAGGTTAGCCTCAACCTACAAAAATAGCAGGTAGTATTACTCAACCTCTAATGTAATCTCCAGCCTGAAGAAAGTTTAAGGCTGCCAATTCAGCCAAGATTCTCAGGGGGCCTCTAGACACTTGAGGCAACATCAATTACCTACGGACTCGCTGCATATCATATTATATAGTCACCATTGCCACCTGCTGGTCAAAGCTATTTTCACGTTTCTGGGGAAAGCCCTTAAAAAAGTAGGGCTGCGTTTTGCACTGCTCATTTAACGTGCAAATCTCATTTCTCACAATGGTTCTATGCGGCAAGTCCTATTATTATCCCCATTTTACGAGGAAGAAAACAGGCTGGGCCGAGATGTGAACCCCAATCAGCCCCCATGGCCCAGTGTGTTTAACCATTATATTAGTTCAAACCAAGTTCAAACACTTGAGGTGTTAAATCCCCGACGGTCTAGAAACCGGGAAGATGGGCTTTTAATCCACATTCAACGGAGAGCCGAACAGACTCCTGCAGTGATGGTGCCCGGCAGCGACCCTCCGGGGCCCTGGCCCTTTGCGGGGCACTGTCTGTCCTGCCCACGCTGTGCTCCAGGCCGGGGCCGGGAGCGCGAAGGCAGGCTCGAGGGCAGCGCTGAAGGGAGACGCTCGTCCGGCCGCAGCACCCCCGCGCGGCGGGGAGCGCGGAGCTGGCTGCGACCCGAGGGCGGCCGCGGTGCGGCCCCGCGCTGGCGTGTCCGCGGGGGGTGAGCTCCCCCGAGGCGCTCTACCCACGGAGGAGCCGCAGTCCCCGACTCCAGACAGGCGGGGGAAGACCCACCTGCACGGAAAGCCCAGTCAGGGTGGCGCGGCGCGGCCGGAGCCCATCTCCTTACAGGGCCTTTGGGCTCAACAGGGTGCTGCGGACGGCAGCCGCCGAGGGCCAAAAGTAGTCCTGGCAGGGCACCGCCCGCGCAAAGCGCAGGGCCGAGGAGCCGCGGACCCGCCAAGGATGTAATAGGAGTCTCGCTTTCACTTCGGGATGCGTCGCCTGTCCTGTGATCGCGCAGTTCTGCCGCAGTGGGTCGGATCCTGCGACCGCTAAGTTCTAGCCTATTCAATTTGAGCCAGGCTCCCGGACAGTCCCCAGAAAAGGGAAAATACTAATTCATTGTTTGTTAAAGTGGAGAAGACCTGGTACTAGTTCCAGAAGCTGTTATCCTAATTGACAAGGTAAATAGGAATCCCGGCCGTAAATAACGGCAACGCACTACAGCCCGGCAACAACTGGTGCCCAAAAGCTGTTGGCTGAGCTAATTAAAGGGGAAGGAAGGGCCCAACTGAATATAGGCCCCCTGGCATCTCCCGTACAACGAATCAAAGAGGTCAGGTACAGATTGGGAATACCAGTTCAACAATGCAGGTAATTGGGAGTTAGTGAGAATTATGAGTTGGGGTGCAATAAGATGAAGATTATATTCTGAGACAAATAATATGGACTCCCTTCAAGAGAAAACAGACCTGGAGGCAGGGACTCAAATTAGGAGACTAACAGAATAGTCCAGGTACCGGGTGATGAATGTCTGGATTAACATAGTGGTGATGATTGTAAAGGAAAACTGGACAGGCTCTTGTGACTGATGAGGTAAAGGGTTGAAGGAGGAAGTGAAAAAATCAGATGGATTTTTTTATGTTGACTGAGGAACATTTCCAAGCAAAAATGTCAGCACCTGAAGACCTGAGACCTGTTGATTCAAAACTTTGGTTTAATGCATAAGTTCCACTGTGTTTTTCCAGTTACGTCTCCAAAGATGGTGAACTGGTTCAGTTATTTTACAATGGAGCCCCTAATCACTGTGACACCAGTCTAAGTCCCTCTTCATGTGGACTAGAGGGTTTTGAAGTCAGGACAACACAATTTAGGGCATTGTCTGTCCTGCCCACTTTGTGTACTAATTACCTACTGAACATTTCTTGAACATCTTAGCACCACAACAGGGGATGAGACCTGACAGCAAGTAAAACAGGGCGGAAACCTGAACTTTATACCTCGAATTAGGGAATGAGGCAGAAATGTCACTGGTGGGAGTGCTCTGAAGGAAATCTGAACCAGGGGATCCCTGGGTGGCTCAGTGGTTTAGCGCCTGCCTTTGGCCCAGGGCGCGATCCTGGAGTCCCGGGATCGAGTCCCGTGTCGGGCTCCTGGCATGGAGCCTGCTTCTCCCTCCTCCTGGGTCTCTGCCTCTCTCTATCATAAATCACAAATAAATAAATATTTTTAAAAAAAGAAATCCGAACCAAATGTTTAAGGTCAGTTTCAAAAATAGAATTAAAAAAAAAAAAAAAGTACAGGGGTGGCTACATGGCTCAGTCAGTTAAGCATCCGACTCTTGATTTTAGCTCAGGTCCTGATCTCAGGGCTGTGAAATTGAGCCCCATCTCTGGCTCCACGCTGGGCATGGAACCTGCTTAAGATTCTCTCCCTTTCCCTCCCCTCCCCCTTCCAAAAAATAAATTAAAATTAAAAAAATTAGAAGTACACTCTTCTCTTTCAGCTCACACATCTCATAATTCTTTTCACTGTTTGGTAACTGCCAGTCTTACCTTCTAGGTAAATACTTGAAGGCAATTATTTTGTCTTGTCCAATATTATATCTACAGGATCTATCAGTTTCTGATACATATTATACACAGAGGTTTGTTAAATATATTATCAAATGCGACAGAGGACAGAGTGTGAAGACAGATAAAAAGCCAGTGGAGACACTGAAGTAGAGGCATTTTAGTATCAGTATTCATCCCCTGATCTCATAAAAGTCCCTTTCAGTGCCTGGACAAAAACTAACTTGGATGAATTTGCTTTCATAGGTCATGTTGAATGTGTGATTTTTTTGTGGACAGGTTTTCGGGTAGCATGACTGTTATTTTAAGAAAATGTCCCCGGGGTCCCTGGGTGGCGCAGCGGTTTGGCACCTGCCTTTGGCCCAGGGCGTGATCCTGGAGACCCGGGATCGAATCCCACGTTGGGCTCCCTGCATGGAGCCTGCTTCTCCCTCTGCCTGTGTCTCTGCCTCTCTCTCTCTCTGTGACTATCATAAAAAAAAAAAAAAAAAAAGTCCCCAAAGGGACAAAAAAAAAAAAAATGAATTGGTTCACTTAACAGATACATTGAGACAGACCCTCAAAAACAGGAGCAAAAGCCAGGCATAGGTTCAGGGTAACTCAATGAACTGTCCTCCAATTCACAAATGTAGCATTCAGAATTTGCCTTGGAACAAGGAATACACTCTTACAACAAAAATAACATTAGAGAAGTCACAGCCCCAAGTAAGTCCAAAAACACCTATTTACCCTGGATTACCCTGGAATATACTTGGAACATGTTAAAGTGCAATTTAAAAAACAAAAAACTAACCACTATAAAAAGTTTTTTTGTTTTGTTTTGTTTTGTTTTTTAATGAGAAATACATCTTGTCCCAACTTGGGAAGTCAGGAACGTATCTTCCTTCTTCAACCCTGTATATGGGAAAAGGAGCTACCCTTACCGCCTGCCACACAACTGGAACCTTCAAATACCTTCACAGTCCCAGCAAAATAAACAAATTTACTGTTTTCTTGTGCTTAACTCCTCCCACCCTCCCATCTTTCTAATCTCAGAAGGGGTAGGGGGTAAGAACAGATAGCAGACAAAAAAAAAAAAAAAAATGAAAAAAGGATGAGGTCCTCACGGCAGTGGCTATTCCTGGGGAAATGAGGCACAGATACCACAGCACTAAGTTTTATTAGGGATTTCATTAAGGTTAAATCTCTAGAAATGAAGGAGTCAGTTAAGGGGCACAAAGCTGATGAAGCCACTTCAGATCTCATAATGAACCACTGGCTCAGGCTCTTTGGTGGGATCGCCGCCTCGTTCCAGGTACAGATTATTATAAGGATACTGCTTTGGCCCCTAAGGAAAAAACACAGGTCAGCAAGACAGCATACATCCCAGCCAATACCTGGCTATACCCCACTCTGAGTTAACAATCACACATTGTAAATGGGTACAAGGTAGCCTCTGGTCAGACCCAGCTGGGCTAGAACAGCAGGAACAGCACTCCTCTTCCCTCATCAGCCCAAGGCAGAGAGAAAGCCTAGATTGTGAGAGAAGTGGTGCCTACACTTCTGTGTGTGTGAGTGAGTGAGAGAGAGAGAAGGAGGGAGGGAGTGCTTTCTAAATGAGACGATGCATCCATCCATCCCACTCTCTCCTGGGGTTGAGACAGACTCAATCTCCTTTAAGTCACTCAGCCTCTAATGGTTCCACCACTAAAGTGGCCTAGCAAATGAGGCGTGCAGGAGCAGCAGTGGGGGAAAGCACAGAGGAGACACGGCTGGGACGTGCTTTAGGGGCTGCTGGCTTTACCAACAAACAGCTGTCAGAGAACACAGCTCAAGGGGAGGAGAAAAGGGTGATGTGCTTACAGAACTGAAAAATGGAAGAGCCACACTGTGTTTCTTGCTCTCCTGAAGTGAAGTTAGTGCTCACACCAGCCCTACGTGCACTCTCCAGCCTGGAGCCCCTGGGGCTTGGTAGGAAGGCTCGTGTCAGTGCACACAGACATACCAGCTACCATCAGGACATTGATTATCTCTGCAGAGGTAGCACTGAGCAGCCAACTGCAAACATGACAGTCTGCCTGCTTTTAGTTCCTTCCCGTACAATCTACCCTGTAGATTAATCATCCTAAAATCCTAGCCTTCATTATGTCACTTGGCTGTTCAAAACCTCAACATAGCTCCCTGCTGCCTAGAGGCAGACCAAGTCATCACTGGATCCCCAACTTCTAGCACAATCTGTACTTGGTACATAGAAGAGTTTTCATAAATATTTGTTGAATTAATAGCTTACTATACCACTAAGTCCCAATCCCTAGTTACATAATCAAAGCATCCCAACCTAAATTATCAACTCACCTCACAATGTTTTTTAACAGGCAATTTCCACACCTAATTTCCCAGAACAAAAAAATTACCTGTTAAATACTGATTCTAGAACCCTACCATGGAGCTACTGAACCAGGAAATCTGAATTTTTAGCAGCTCTCTTTAGGTAACCAGTACGGCTGGTTATCTAGGAATATTTTATGTGCCTATTCCACTCCAGCTAACTTACTCTCCTTTTCCTTCCTTCTATTTTCTCTTGTCCCAAATGTTATCCCCAATTTCTCCCCACCATCAGAAGTCTATACATATTTTTAGTATCTAGCATGATCCTTCTTTTTTTAACAGCACCTCATACCCCTTAACACAAATGTTCACTACATACATATGGACATTAAAACTGCCACATTCCTACATTTCTGTTCAAATGTTGCTCATTGTGTCATTTATCTACATTTTATTCTTATCCAAATCAAATTTCCTTAAAGTCAAAGAGTATACTTTCCATGTCCTTTACACTCTCCAAAATAAAACTGTCTGTGCTTATAGTAAACAATTGCTTCTGGTACCCTATAGGAAGTGCCCTTCACATCTCCAGCAAAGAATACGGTTTGAGGTCTAGATTCCTTGACTAAACCTTGAAAGATCACTTGCTAAAATATAATTGGTAAGTGTAGTCCCCAAATGGCAACTCTAGAAGATTAGTTGACTTAACACATTCTCATTTCTTACCTAGTCCTAAATTGTTTCTTCTCACTCAGAATGACCCAAGAAATAGGCATGGAGCAGTGCTCTGATACTTGTGCCAGGTCAATGGGTAAGGCTTTCCACAGGGCTGAATAGGAAGCCAAGCCTGGCATTGGCTGGATCCCTACTGCACAGAGATTTCATTCTCTCAGGAAACAGAGCTAAGTAAATGTGCCTACTGGGGCATTTCTCAGATACTCACCACAGGCTGGTAGGTGCGGTAAGTCTCCCCAACCCAAAACATGAACAGCATGAAGGCCACGAAGCCAAAGAGGTGTTTACACATGAGATTCCAGGAAACGGGCGTGGGTGATGTGTCCACACGGTTCCTGATATACATGTCAAGGTCCCAGTGCATCTATGGCAGAAAAGCAGTTACATGTCACATACTGCTCTTCCTACAAAAGGCAGGCAGTGTGCAAAAGAGCCTAACACAAGTTTCAAGAAAGGTATTTTACTGCCCTGGGGCAATATTCTGAGAGTCAAGTGGGAGCTACTCTAGCACATAGGACTAGGTGCTAGCTTAGATCTAGGTTCTGCTGACCAAAGACAGCTCTATCAAAGTACAGAGCTCTGATTATTTCCAGAAGTCCCATCCTATGTATCATACATGGACCCTCAGATCTCAGACCACTGGATCTTGTTTCCTTGGGCAGAAAACCTTAATGTTGCTTAGGCAGCAAAGTGCCATTTAAGCTAAATAAAGAATTCTCACGGGATATTAGAGAGAGGGAAGAAAGGTCAAATGGGATATGGATCTCTCACCGGTTCACCCCAGTTCAACCTCAGGTCTGAGTGGTCCCAGTTATACCATGGATCCCTCTCCTGCTGTGAGCGGTCAGGGAGCTTCGGATAGTCGCCATACCTGAGAGACAGAAAAACTTCTGGAAGGGGCTCTGAGCAGCCTCACTCAGACAATTCAAAGTCCCCTCATGTTAGAGATGAGAAACCAAGTAATAGAGATAACTGACTCACCTAAAGTCAGAGAAACACACTTTCAAATCAATTTATAGTCACTAAGCACAGAGCTAATTACAGAAGTCCAAAGCGTAAATAAAAGACTGTGTCAAACTCTGAAGCATTATAACATACATGTTTTTCTTACCTTCTTTCAACAATAAAAAAAGTCAAAAGAAAAAAAAACAATAAAAAAAGTCACGCAATGTTATAATGTTAGAGCTGGAAGGGAATTTAGCAATCAATCACTCTGATTCCCTCATTAGATAGAAAATGAAACTGAAGTTTAGTCTGAACCCAGGGTCACCCAGCTAATCGGAATACAAACAACAAGGGTCCAGATTAGAAAAGCATTCTCTTCATAGTAACTGCTTCCCAACCACCAAGTTAGCATACATCTCCATGTCTCAGACACCTCATGGGACTTCCTGCTAAGCTGGGTCTTCCCCAACAAATCCGATTTCAACTTTTACGCACTGCTCCTAAGGTTACTCTTGTCCACAACAAAAATCAGAGACATAGAAAATGATGACAACTAGTCGTGTGTCACAGAAAATGATTGGAAAACAACAAGAATAGGAGCTGCTAAAACCACTACTGGAAGAGTGATGTATGAAAGAAAATAAACCTAACAGTAATCACTTCAGATAACTAACCAAAGGGATGTTACCTAAAGGAGGGATGGATAACATCAATTGGAATAGAGAAGTTGGCTGTTTAACCTGCTTGACAGTTACAACTTCCACAGCCATAAGAAGATTTTTTTTTTTTTTTTTAAGAAAGATATACAGACGAATATAGAGTACTACATCTACAAATAAGGCTCTCAAGACAGGAGTCCGGTTCCAGTCTGATCACGTGCCTGAATGACAGCACCTGAGCCCAGCAGATGCTCAATCTAAATGAAACCTTGCGCTCTGGCTGAAGCCAAGGAAAGTTCCTGCTATTCAGGGGTCCTCAAGGGAGCTATTAAAATCTCGGCGTCCTCATTTGAGGAAACAGCCCGAGCCAAGGAGAAAATTGGAGTCCTCTAGGCTGCAGCTGCTCACCCATCACTTCCCATCTCCCTCCCCCGAGAAAGTCACCCATACCATTGACTCTGAGGGGTCACGAGAAGGTTCAGGGAAAATGGTCTGAGTCAAGCCACCCAACCCAGCTGGCCATCTCCCATCACTACCCGGCTTCGAGCAGACTCTGCATCTCACCCCATGCCATCATCCGGGTACGGTTCGTAGTCCTCTACCCGCATATTATATTTCTTGGCGGCGGCGGCCCGTTCTTCCGGGGTCTTGGGATAGGGCCCCGGGAGCATGTCCTTGGTAATATGCGAAGCTGGAGATCAGAAGAGGGCGAGTCAGAAAAGACCCCGTCCCTCCTGCCGCCCCGAAGGCTTCAAGCTGCGGTGGCTGCGGCGACCCGGGCTTCAGGGAACCAGTGAGACTCCTGACACCTTTTTCTGGGTATACTAACTCCTCCTCCGCCCCTCGCCGGACACGGCCCCTGCGGTATCCGCGATGTCCTCCTCCCCCAACCCTCCACACACCAAACCTCAGGCATCCCCACACTCAGGCCTCGCCCGTTCTCGCGGACCTGTCCGTGCACCCAACGGCACCACGGTCCGGGTAGCCCTTTGCAGCCTTCGGACTCCCAGGACCCAAGCCCTGGCCGCCGCCATCTTCACCTTCCTCCCCGGGTCACCCTGCACATGCGCAAAGGCCTCGTCACGGCGGCCGAGCCGGGCCAAACGCGACGAGGGAAGCCAGTAGCGAAGGAAAGTCGTTAGGCTCCTACAAGGGCGGGGCTTAAGCCGTGTTGGGAAGCTGCAGGGAAGGTGAGAAAAGAAGATGGATAGAGGCGGAGAGGGAAAGCGGGAAGGACAGAAAATCAATCAGGTCACTACTTTGACATCTCATATTGTGTCCCTTTCTCCATCAGCTGACTTAGACACTTCCAGGGATAATGGGGACACCGAACCCAAGCATATCAGATGTAGTACAAGTCAACTGAGCCTGTCTTAATCCCTTCTCCTGACTGCTTGCCTTTTTCCTCTCCGTCACTGGCACTTCCTCCTTTAGTCCGCAAACGTGATCATTCTTCAAATTCAGCCCGTAGTCTTCCTTGCTCTTGTTCTGTTCTGCAAGTTGGTTGATCTCGTAGAGGAATGATGCAACACACAAATCGGCCTGGAATTCGCTCCTCAATTTTACTCCGTGTTTATATTTGAATGTCTCACTCACCTCAACCCAACAAATGTTAAACCAATCGCAGCATCTAAAGCAGCTCTTCTCAGACTAGCTAAAGCCTCAGATTGGCTAGGACTTATATTAATAGATATCAAGCCAGACCACAGTTAACAAACTAGCTTAATAGAAGAATGGGGGATATTATCGTGTTTGCATACGATTATGTTTTCACTTTTACACAAACAGGATTTGTCTAATTTACACAATGTAAATGTACATACATCTGCAACAACTTTTAGGGTGATTACTGTGTTGCTGCAGAATCCATTATTAGAGACATTCTCAAATATATATTAAAACTAACAATTATATATACCACTTGCCATATAAATTTGAGTGAGAACTACTTCACAGCAACTTGCCCTCTTGTAAATAAGCATCACTAGTTGATGTTGAAAATAATTGTACAATATCTGCATTCAATCAATAGCAAGCCCTGACGTAATTTGGGTCAAGAAACAAGAGTGGCTATAATTTATTTACTATTATCAAGATATAATTCACATACCATAAAATTCATCTCTTTAAAGTATACAATAAAATTGATTTTTAATATATTTACAAAGTTATGCAATTATCACCACTAATTCTAAACTGTTTTCATTACCACCCCCCCACCCACCCCCCACCCCCACCACCAACCCCACCCCACAAAAGAACTCCTGTCCCTGTTAGTGTATCTCCCCTACCCCTGGCCCCTGGCAACCACTAATCTACTGTCTGGATGGATTTGCCTATTCTGGACATTTCATATAAATAGAACCAGGCAACATATAACCTTTTGTGTCTGACTTACTTCACTTAGCATAGTATTTTCAAGGTTGGTCCAGGGTTGTAATATATGTCAATTCTTCATTCCTTTTTATGGCCAAATAATATTGTCATATTGATTGCAACTTTTTGTTTAAACACTCGTTGATAGATATTTGGGTTATTTCCACGTTGAGGCTATTATAAATAATGCTGCTGTGAATATTCTTGTACAGCTTTTTGTGTGGATGTATGTTTTCAATTCTCTGCAGTATGTACCTAGCAGTAGAATTGCTAAGAAAGGAAGATCATGGGGATCCCTGGGTCGCGCAGCGGTTTGGCGCCTGCCTTTGGCCCAGGGCGCGATCCTGGGTCTCCAGGATCGAGTCCCACATTGGGCTTCCAGTGCATGGAGCCTGCTTCTCCCTCTGCCTGTGTCTCTGCCTCTCTCTCTCTCTCCGTGTGACTATCATAAATAAATAAAATTTTAAAAAAAGAAAGATCATAAGATAACTCTATGTTTAACTTTCTGCAGAACTACAAAACTTTCAAAGAAACTGCACCATTTTACATTCCCACTAGCAGCATAAGAGGGTTCCAATTTTTCTACCTTCTTGCCAACACTTGCTACTGTCTTTTTTTATTATTATTATTATAGTCATCCCAATGGCTGTGAAAGGTATCTCATTGTGGTTTTGATTTGCACTACCCTGATGACTAAAGATGTTGAGCATCTTTTCATGTGCTTATTGGTTACAGTATATCTTCTTTGGAAAACTGTCTACTCAAGTCTTTCATCCATTTCTTAATTGGGTTTACTTTTTATTGCTGAGTTGTAAGAGTTATTTATGTATTCTAGATACAAGTCACTTATCAGCTATATACTTCGTAAATATTTTCTCCTGTTCTATGGATTGTCTTTTTTACTTTCTTGATGGTGTCCTTTGGGACCCCATTTTTATCCTTTCAGGTGTTGGAATTTGTCAAAAGCTTTCTGTCATCTATTGAGATGATGTGATTATTTTTTTCTTCTACTAATATGGTTAATTTTCAGATGTTGAATTAACTTTGCATTTCTGGAATAGATTCTACCTGGTCATGGTATTTAATCCTTCTTAATATGGTGCTGGATTTGGTTTCCTAGTATTTTGTTGGAGATTTTTGCAACTATATTCATAAGGGCTATTGGTCTGTAGTCCCTTTTTCGTGTGATACCTTTGTCTCATTTTGGTATCAGGATAGCTTTTCCCATAGTTGGGGAGTGTTCTCTCTTCTATTTTTTCCAAAAGTTTGTAAAGGATTGGTGTTAGTGCCTTTTAAAATGTCTGGTAATGGGGCACCTGGGTGGCTCAGTGGTGAGGCATCTGCCTTTGGCTCAGGTCGGGATCCCAGGGTCCAGGATCAAGTCTGACATCAGGCTCCCTGGAGGGAGCCTGCTTCTCCCTCTGCCTGTGTCTCTGCCTCTCTCTGTGTGTCTCTCATGAATAAATAAATAAACTCTTTTTAAAAATAAAATAAAATGTTTGGTAAGATTTATCAGTGAATACATTTGGTCCTGGGCTTTTCTTTATGGAATGTTTTTTTATTCCTAATTTAATCTCTTCACTTGTAAGTCTATTCAGATTTCCTATTTCTTCTTAAATCAGTTATGATGGTATGTGCCTTTCTAGGAATTTGCCCATTTCATCCAGGTTATCTAATTTTTTGGCATACCATTGTACATAGTATTCCCTTGTACTCCCTTTTATTTTTGTAAAGTCAGTAGTAATGACTCTTCTTTCTTTCTTGATATTAGTAATTTAAATATTCTTGCTCTAATTATTCTTAATTCCCAAGGGTATATATTAATATGCTCTTGTAAAAATCCAAACATGCAGATAAAACTGAAGCTTTGGTTGGCACCCACAACCCTAAACCCTCCACAGAAGTAATCCCATTATCAGTTTGGTGTAGCATAGTCACTGTACCATAATTATGTAGTTAAGTTAGTGTATTAGTTTTTTATTGCTGCATAACATATTACCACAAATTTAGCAGCTCCAAACAACACTAATTAATTGTCTCACATTTTCCATGAGTCAGGAGTCCAGGCAGAGTTTAGGTGGGTCTCATCTCAGGGTCTCACCAAGCTAAAAGTAAGTTATTTCTGGGGGCTGTTGTCCTCATCTGAAGCTCTGTGTCTTTTTCCAAGCTCAGTGGTTGTTGGCAAAATTCAGTTCCTGCAGTTGTAGGACTGAGGTCCCTGCTTTCTTGCTGGATGCCAACCAGGAGCCTTTTTTATCTTCTAGAGCCTACCTACCATTCTCTGCTACATAGGAGAAGCTGCTTTGCTTTTAAAAGAATTCAACTTGCCATCTATCTTTTGTCTAGGCCTTTAGAGCAACCTTTGCCCAAATCTATCAATCTGACTAATTGCTTTTTCTACTGACTTCCTTAAGTAGGTCAAGTGTTTGCTTCGCTCCCCATCCATGACTGTAAAGTTCAATGCCCCACTAAACTGGCTTTCTTCTTGTCTTCTTGTATAGGCCTGGGCACACTGACGCAGCAGTAATATTTGGGGGATTCGTTCACCAGGTGATCAGTGAGTGAGTGGGTCTAACCTCTGCGCCCCAAGTCTTCACCGGCGGAGCTTAGAGTGTAAAGCTGTCGGTCACCGCCAGGGGGAGCGCCCCCACGCCGGGTTCCGCGTTCTTTGTGTCTCTGGACTGATCTCGCGCGCAGTCTATCTCTATGGTTTCCGTTGTGTTTTACCCGGAATAGGCGGGGCTTCCGGTTCCGGTGGGGCTGTCTGTAGCGACGGATATGGCGGCGACAGCGACGGAGGCTGCGGCCTCCGGCTCTGAAGAACCCCGGGAAGAGGCTGAAGGCCCCAGCCTCGCCTGGGATGAGTCCCAACTGCGTAGTTATAGCTTCCCGACCCGGCCCATCCCGCGTCTGAGTCAGAGCGACCCCCGGGCGGAGGAGCTTATCGAGAATGAGGTAGGGGGCGGGGCCCCGTCCGAAGGGGGAGGGGGAAGGGACCTGGTTGAGAGAAGCCAAAAGCGAATGGTCACACAAGTCGGGCATTGGCCGGGCTGTGGACTACGGCTTAAGGGAAGATAGAGAAGGAGGCGAGGAGAAATGGGACTTACGGAGTTCGTGCTTTTTCACGGGAGAAAGTGTTCGGAATTGGGGAAGTTGTTGGAGTCATGGGACAAGAATCCGCCAGCTCCTTGGGATGATTTCATTTGTTTGTTTTCACTTAGGAGCCTGTGGTGCTGACAGACACAAATCTTGTGTATCCTGCTCTGAAATGGGACCTTGAATACCTGCAGGAGAACATTGGCAACGGAGACTTCTCTGTGTACAGTGCCAGTACCCACAAGTTCTTGTACTATGATGAGAAGAAGATGGCTAACTTCCAGAACTTTAAACCCAGGTCCAACAGGGAGGAAATGAAATTTCATGAGTTTGTTGAGAAACTGCAGGATATACAGCAGCAAGGAGGGGAAGAGAGGTAGGTTCCCAGATCGTGGTTTTCCATTGAATCAAGGGTATCCATTTACCTTTCTTGTAATTATTTGAGCATATGGAGGAGTTGGATGAGTTCTGTAACTTCAGAGATGAGACAATTATTAGACTTGAACTGTGACTCTGTAGTTTTTTGTCATCTTCATTAAGTGACAGTCACAGTCGCGTAGAAGGGTTAGGTAGGTGAACAAAATGAGTGAAATTGTTTCGGTGAAAACTACAATGAATCTGAAAGCATATGCCCTGTCAAAATGAGAAGTCATTACTTGACTCTTGTTTCCACTTGGGAGTGAAAGGTTGCCAGATACGCTCTTATTTTTTGAGAATCCAGGAATTAGGATTTTTACTTTAATTTTTTTTTTTTTTTACTTTTAAATGTGGGCAGCTAATTCAGATTTTTAAAAATACTGTGAGATGCCATACAAAAACGAAAAAACAACTATCCTTGGATTTAGCCTTGAGATCGTCAGTTTGCACCCTGTATCATGGGACATTCAGAACTGACTGTTCTCTGTGCTTTTATCCTTATATGTGAGGATAGCCTCTTTGATAGGTCCCAGACAGCCTTCAGTTCCACACTATAATATTGCTTCTGGGGAATTGCTTTCACTGAGCATCTCCATCTCACACGTGGTGCTCAACCCTGGGCTTGTCTTTAGTCTCCTGCCTCAGTTTTTTTCCTGACTCTCTGCAAATCCATTCGCTCAGCAGCTTGTGGCTGAGCGAATGGATTTGAAATACCGTGTGTGTGTGTATGTGTGTGTGTGTGTCTTCCTGACGTTTAGCAGCTATCATAGTGCTAGAACTTTGACCAAAAAAGAATTTCCAGGGTCTCAACTGATTGATCAATTCCTTATGTTTTAAAAATACATAAGTTTTCTGCTTAAGTTTCCTCAAATTTTACATAGCATGTACATGTGTATGTGCACACATCCGTCCCCTACCCCCCAACATTAAGAGAGACAGGTCGATTAAATGGTGCTGGTGGAATGTAACGCATTGAACGAACATTTGCAATGGAAGGAGCATGAGAAAAGACATGATTCCTCATTCCTCAGTCACTTTAAGTTTCCTACCTCCCAAAGGAAGAGTAGTTTGCCTCACTAAGTATATGCTATGAGTGTAGTCTGTACTTTATGAGTGATTCAAGGAAAATTTTTTTCTTATGCACAAGTTTTGCCCTACCAGCTGACTTTACCACCAGTCAGTTCCACTGTGGAATTGGGCAGGTTGTTATGATTCAAGGAATTCTGTGATTCCTCTTTGAGCACTTTTGACCATTTACTGTAGAGATGTAATAGGAGTAGTTTGGATTCATGTTTGGTGAGTGGTCTGCCTCTTTCAAAGTTACTTGGCAAAAGTTTTGTATGAATATTTTATTTCTGGGGAGAGTACAAAGGTTGAGTTCGAGTCTTGAGGGTTCCTTGTTTCCCAAAAGGTAGCTACTGTTTAGAACTTACCAAAATTTCTGGTAATATTGCCTTAAATATCCTGATTCTAGGCACTCAGATACCTTTGAGCCCTTTGAAGTAACATTCTCAGGACTAGAACAGGGCTCCTTACAGGGCTTCTTTTGTGTTTTGTCTTCATGTTTGCCCTTTTATTAATGTTCCTTGTGGGACTTGAGCAAATGTGTCTGGGTTTTCATATCTGTTAAGTAATTTCTGGTCTTCCTTGGTGTATTAGGAGCCCTGGGTCTGCTGAAAGCCTGATGAAGCCTTCAGCTGTAGGAGGCTGCTACAGAGAGGTGGCTGAATTAGTTAAGATAAACTAGGCTTCAAGCCAGAGGCAGTGACTTGAAACAACAAAGGTTTATTTAGGTTTATAACAACAGTTATGCTGCATGTCCATCGTAGGTCATGTATAAGCTCTGCTGTTAAGCCATCTTTTTCATTTTGGGACCCAGATTGCCCCAGCAGTTACAGTCTGAAACCTTGCAGCTGATTAGCAGAAGGAAAGAAATGTGGTGGTAGTCAAATTACAGTTTGGAAGCAACACAAATAATTTTTGTGGACGTCTCATTGGTCAAAGCGAGTTAAATAAGCAAGCGTGGCTGCAAGGGGATACACGAGAATTAACTCCACAGGGAGGGAACTAGCTCTTCGTGAACAGTAATATGATCTATCATAATAGATAGAGCTCCATTGAGGGCCAAAGAGGATGTCTGAAGCCCCGAGAGTCTCTGGAGAAAGGCTGATTGATCATTCTAGACTCTGAATAGGTGTTGAGGAATCTGTGAAATTGTATGAAAGTCTTATGTGTATGTAAACTTTTATGGAAATGTTCCTTGGATTCTTAGATTTATGCTGTGATCCAGAAAAGTTTAAGAATCATTTCTTCAGGGGTGCCTGTCTGGCTCAGTTGGTAGAGCATGCAACTCTTTATCTTGGAGTTGTGAGTTCAAACCTCACTAAGGGTGTAGAGCTTACTTAAAAAAAATAAAAGGAATCGCTTCTTTTTAAAGTAGCAAGTTAGGTGTTGAATAGAATTCAAAGAAGGATAAGCAAGGATTGACAAGGATTCAGTTCTGTGAGAATCTGTCTTGGTTAAGATTTGCATGGCTGCAGCTGTTCTCTGTAGGAGGTACTGGTGTGGATATGGATTTCCAGGTGTGTGGAGGACATGCCAAAGGACCGTATGTGCACTAATGGCATTTTATTCTCGGGGAACATAGGTTGTATCTGCAGCAAACACTCAATGACACTGTGGGCCGGAAGATTGTCATGGACTTCTTGGGTTTTAACTGGAACTGGATTAATAAGCAACAGGGAAAGCGTGGCTGGGGACAGCTGACATCCAACCTGCTGCTCATCGGCATGGAAGGTAAGAAGTCTTTCAGAAAGCAGCATAGTTTGGAGTTACACAAACCTGATTTCCGAACCTGTCTTCACCACTCATTTGCTTTATGACTTTGAACAAGTCATTTGACTTTCTTAAACCTCAGCTTCCTCATCTGTGAAAGGAATATGATAGTATCTTATAAATAGCTATGAAGGTTAAATGAGATAACACATAAAGCGATTTATGCACTCTAAAAAGGAAAATTAGTTCTCTCTTCCCTTCCTCAGTTGCTGCATGAGCATGTATACTTAGGTATTAGGAATCTTCCTGCAATATTATTCTTTATTGAGTTTTCTGTATTCAGAACATTTTTATTTCAGTAGAAGAGGAAAACTTATTTTTTCAATATAAATTGGACCTTATCTCTTGAAGGTTAACGTATTTATGGAGTTAAGTCCAAAAGGTATAAATAGGAATGTTAATGATAAATCTCTCTTCCACTCCTCTATTTTCCAGCCTTCCGATATCCCTTCTGGAGGCACCATATGTTATTAGTTGTTTGTGTATCCTGTTGGAGGATTTTATGCATACACGAGCAAATATGCGAATATATTCTTTTTTTCCCTTCCATTTGAATGAGAGGAGAAGCCTTTGAACTCCAATCATAGGAAGGAGAGCTGCTTACTAGCTCTTTTATTTCTGGTACTAGCTCAAGGCCAGACCTGTAAATGGTACTTAGTAAATGGTGAATAAATTGGATTAAACAAAGAAGCAGAGTAATTATTTGTTGTCATTCACTACTGGGTTCTGAAGCCTTGTTTCCGCCTTTATTGTCCTTTCTTCAGATTTGGATCCTTTGCTGTCAGTGTTAATAAAGATTTCTACCAATGAAGCTTATGGATTGTACCCCTAACCTGCCTCTTTGAAACCAACTCTTGATTAACCCGCCAGGAGCTAGTTTTCTGACTTACTTAGCTATGTTTTTCTGTTGCCTTCCTGCCCTTTGGTAGAGTGCACAGAAGCAGATCCCTCAGGTAGGGTTGAGAGAGCAAATCTCCTTTGAGGGTGCACTTGGACTCTCAACATTAAAGAAGGCCACGCTGTCTTGGCCTACCCAGGAAGACCTGGGGAATGTTTTTTAAACTCCATGCCCTGCAGAGGGCCCCTTGGCTCTCAGGGATTGTGCAAAGGATAGACAACAGATGAGATCCCAGTTAAAAAGAGTAGGTGGAGCATACATACACTAGGGTAGAACTAATTCAAGTTAGCACCTTAAATAATTTGCCTTATTCAAATTATAGAACACTTCAGGAATCTGATATGCTTTCCCCATGCCTCCATGAAAATTAACAGCCCTATTGTTGTTCTAAGAAGTGTTGCATTCCACAAGTGTATTAAAGTGGGAGCAAAGGTTGAGAATCTCTGAGCTCCAAAACAGCTACCCAAAGCAAGTATATATCCATACAACTTAAAATGACTGGTTAACTGTCAAAGAAGATTATGCATGTGTTGTTGATACCAGTCATTTCAGTTGTTTGTAACTTGCTTTGCTACCCTTGAATTCTTGCTGTAGTCCAGAAGAGTACAAGTATGCACAGTATATTACTTTGCCAGACTTGTGAATATCATGTTGATGTGCTGCTGCTTCCAGTAAGGACAGAAGCATCATTTATGAAAGTTTGCTTTGCTCTAATCGATGGTGAACTCTTAGCCAGCAATGGTTTCTGAACAACCTATTACTCACTGAAAGGGTAACAGCTAATTTGCTAAGAGTTGTGATTGTTATCAGATCTTCCTGATTCTGCTTGAAATTTTGATTGGGAACCCTTAGCTGAGAGGGCAGGCTGGGTTCCCCTCCAGCCTATGCAGTAGAGCCATTGCTCTGAATAAGAAAATGTCTTTCCTCCTACAGGAAATGTAACACCTGCTCATTATGATGAGCAGCAGAACTTCTTTGCTCAGATAAAAGGCCACAAGCGATGCATTTTATTCCCTCCGGATCAGTTTGAGTGCCTGTATCCATATCCTGTTCATCACCCATGTGACAGACAGAGCCAGGTGAGCTTGTGTGGTCTGAGGAGGGTATAGAACTCCTTTGGGATCTGGGGTTGGCATGTCATTCCCCTTCCTGTGTATAAACTCAGGATAATTTCACAGTGTAGCTCATATAATCCAGGGCCTTGTGGTGGTCCCTAGGTGTTTATAATGATAAACAGCCCCATTGAGCTAATTCTGGAGGGCAGACCCCATCACTGCTGCTGGTGCACTCTGGTTATCTTGTTTGAATGTGTATGTCTCCGTTGGATTTAATAATTGTTTTCTGTGTCATGGATGCTGCTGCTTTTTGATAAGGAGGACGCTAGAATTGTCATATGTTACTTACTGTCTTTCTTGGATTTGAAAGAAGTATCTGGTTGACCTTATGGCCAACCAGAGAGGTCCTCTCCTTTCTTGAGGAGAAAACTGCCTAGCCACTTCATGCAGGAGTTTTTGCTGGCAGGACTATATGTGTGAGAGAAAGTTTCAGAGGATTTGGTTGAAGGATGCATCCTCATTTCTCATATCTGCAGGCCATGAGTAGGTTTTCTAACCTGTGAGCTGTGATGATTGGCTTCTGACCTCAGGAACACTGAGGCCCAGGTTTCTTTATCACTTAATCTTCAAGCATGGCCTATCTTACACCGTTTTCTGAGAGAGAGCGTGTATGTTTAATGTGTATATGGTATCTTCTGCTGAATATAATTTCTAAACGCATCTTTTTTCTTAAAGCCATCTTTTTATTGCCACCAAACTAGCACATCACAGTTATCAATAAAGATTTGGTGATTGACTGATTTTTTTTTTCTTTCTCTTGAACCTCTCAGGTGGACTTTGACAATCCTGACTACGAGAGGTTTCCCAATTTCCAGAACGTGGTTGGTTATGAAACAGTGGTTGGCCCTGGTGATGTTCTTTACATCCCAATGTACTGGTGAGGAGGGGGTTAGGACTGGGGGCTTCTTGAGAGCTTTCTTTCCCATTCCCAGAAAAGCTGTATCTATGTCCCTTCTGAGTTGTGGCAGGATTAGTCTTCTGTGATCTACAGGAAGGTTGGCATATCCAGATGTGAGCATACTGAACATGGGGGAAATGACAACCTAATCTCTCAGACAAGATGATAGTTCCTCAGGTCCAAAGAGATCCCAGAGGCTTGAGGCTGGAGAAACTATTCTTGGCTCTTATGTATTTGGAAACTGAACACCACTGCCTCTGATTCCGGGGTCTGTTTGGCAGGATGAGTATAAAGATAATGTCCTTGTAATTTGTTTCAGCTGGACTTTTCCTAGTTTTCCATCTCTCCTTCTAAAGAATATTGGTGGCAAACAGGAGCATGTTTATTTTCTTACAGGTGGCATCACATAGAGTCATTACTAAATGGGGGGATTACCATCACTGTGAACTTCTGGTATAAGGTGAATATGGGTTTTTTCCTCTAGATGGGATTGGGGTGAGGTAGGTGTAATAAATGATTTGGGGGCAGGGTGGGGAGGTTGGCTGTCTCTAAAAGTGATTCCTAGGTCTTCGGGGAGATGAAGGAGGGTTGGGGTCAAACTGGGTTTCTTAGAAGGGGTGAAGGCACTGGAATCATGGGTTATACTGAAGCCTGCTGCTAAAGGCGTTTCCTGAGCTGCTGCTTCCTTTGCAGGGGGCCCCCACCCCTAAGAGAATTGAATATCCTCTCAAAGCCCATCAGAAAGTGGCCATAATGAGAAACATTGAGAAGATGCTTGGAGAGGCCTTGGGGAACCCACAAGAGGTATGTGGCTGCCCCAAGGTGGCACTCCTGTGGCCCAGTGGGCAAGAGTGACCAGGGAAAATCAGGATTGGTGTCACATTCTCCATAGCTCTGTTTCAGTATCTGGTGTCCTTTCTCTCCATAGAGGTTATGGGCGTGTTCAGAAAATCTTTGTTTTCTGGTGAGAGCTGGGCTTGACTGGTGGATCAATTATAATCTGTTCCATGCTAGTGGTAATGTTCCCCATGGGGCTTGTGTGCCAGCTGGGGACCCCTGAGGGGATTCTTCTGGAATGGGAAGTGAGCAGTAAAGCATCTCCTCACGCTCTCCCAGCTGTGCCAAGGCTGCTCTAGGTAATGTTGAGACCTGCTTCCCACACAGGTGTGCCAGTGGCCCATTGGGTACCCAGGGGAGGTATTTGTAATGCTCTTGCCTTCTTCCTATGGATAGCCTCAGCATCCAGAGGACCTGTGGGATTGGGAGGTGGCACCAGCCCCAGTTGCAGGTGACCGTTTCGGGATACAGACGCATTTAACCTTCTTAAAACTCATTTAAGAAGCATGCAGGCACTCTTGGGTTTTGGGGGATTATTGGCTCCTCTGACCTTCTGTCTGTCAGTTTGGTGCTGCTTACAGGGTATTGTGAGAGGGAAGGTAATACAATATGGGCCCAGAGGAGAGGGCCATGTCCTGGAATATTCTCCAGGAAGAGAGTAGGCTAGGGGGTTTACAAGATTGAATGAAAGCCTTGTCCCTCCCCTTGGCTGGACATACAGTGCTTCAAGACACACCATGTCTGGCTCCAGGGCCAAGGGACAGGCAGTTCTGACTGGCTCCTCATGTCTCTTCACAGGTGGGGCCCTTGTTGAACACAATGATCAAGGGTCGATACAACTAGCCTGCCAGGAGTCGAGGCCTCCTGCCAGGTGACTGCTAGCCCGTCCACACCGCTTCATTGATGAGGACAGGAGACTCCAAGCGCTAGTATTGCACGCTGCACTTAATGGACTGGACTCTTGCCATGGCCCTGGAGGCAGGTGTTTGGGGCAAGGCAGGGTGGTTGGCGCTCCACTCCCATTTGGAGGGACTTCTTGCCCTTGCCTCTGTGCCCCAGCATCTTCCCTCTCTGCCCCCCCTAAGGTCCTGCATTCAGTGTGTGGAGTCCCAGCTTCTGGTTGTCATCACGTCTGTGTGTGTCCATCTGTCACCCTCGGGATGTGTGTGCGTGTGTGTGCATGCACACGCGTGGATGTATCTGTTCCTTGCTTTCTCCTTCTGGGTCAGGATGCCACTGCTGGCTCTCAGTCCTGTCTCCTGCAACCTCAGTGCCTCAGCCTGAGAGTTAGATGGTCTTGGACGCCCACTATGTTTGGGCTGCAGGGCCAGTCTTCCTCCTTCCAGTTTTCACAGTCAGGCTCTAGGCTGGGTGGGAATGGTTACTGGGACTCCTAATGGGGAGAGTGAGAAGGAGGCTTGCCTCTAAGAGCCTAGATGACCTTCCTGTGAGAGAATTAGAGAGTTCCAACTTGAACCTTTAAGCTCAAGCCATACATAGAAAAGAACCTTGGAACATGAAACCCAAGGATTATGCACAAGTTCCAAACTAGAGACACATACAGCTTCTCTCTTTCGGCACCAGCTCTTGCTCTCTGTGCTGAGTACCAAGGGAGTCCTCCTAGTAGTGGCTTCTCTAGGTTCTAGGGGTATAAGCCTGTGTGTGTGTGTGTGTGTGTGTGTGTGTGTGTGTGTGTGTATGTCTGTATGTGTGTGTGTGTCGGTGTGTCCCCGTCCACACTGGCCTGCCTCTCTGCTTACCAAGTTTCTCCACTGTTTAACCTTATCCAGTGGGACATACAGTGTAAGCCCCAGGGAAGTACTGCCTGACCTAGCCTAAAGCTTTTAAACTCAGTTTTAGCCATTGGATGTTGGTCAGGTCTCACTGCAACCTGCTTGAGGCTGACTGGTTAGAGCCTCCAGGTCCTGTGACCCTCCCTGCCCAGGCCACATCCTTTCTTCCTTGGGGCTTCCTGGCTGAGTAGATGAAATGGGGTCCAGCTTAGGTAGCTAACTTACCACCTGCCATCCACTTCAGGTCAAGGACAAAAATGTAGCCTTGCCTCTTAAAGCCAGCACCTCTGCCAGACCCCACTGTAATGTTCCACAAACACCCTTGAAAGTCAGGGCAACTGACGGAGCACAGAAGTGAAATTTCCTTTTCTGTTCATTGTTACTTGTGGGAACCCCTCTCAGGGCTACAGCTTACAGCTGGGCACTGCACAATGCAAAGGGCCATCAGTCACATGATTCAGTAGAACTGGGGCCACTGGAATTGGGCAGTATGGTGGCCTTATGGCCCTTTGTCTTCTCACCTCCACTTCCATCTCTATGCCCCTTCTCTCTGTCTGGAAGGAAAGAAGAGTTGGAAAACTGGGGTTTTTCCTTTTTTTTTTTTTTTTTTTGCCAAAGGTTTACTTTCAGTGTCTGAGCTGTGGCTCTAACCCCCAAAGCTCAGTTTACAGTTACAGCGCACTGATGGACTGAGAGGGTGTGTGTGTATGCATGTGTGCACCTGTGTGTGTATTTTGGATAGGGGTGTTTATTTTTAGTGCCCCATTCTGGGGTTCTCTGATGCAGTGTGGGTGTGCAAACACGGTACCTACCTTCTCAAGTGTAGTTCTTTCAAATATAGCCAATGCTGGAAAATGTGATTGCAGTGATCTCCATCCCTCCATTTCTTGGGAAAGAGGAGCATTAGCAAAGAAAACAAGGCAGAGGATAAACATGACTACAGTCAAACTTTGAAAGATAGCAGATTGTTTTTGTTCTCCTTAGCAGGTCTGCTGTGTTCCTGGCTCAGCCCTCAAAGATGTGGGCGATGTGCAGCAGGGAGGCATGTGCCACTCAACTGATCCTTGTTGAGTGCTGTGCTGACACAGATCTGACCTAAGGCGACATAGGAGGAGGGTCCTTTACAGGATTGGTCCTGACCCTTGGGTAATATAATAGTGACCCTGATTATTAAGATACCTAATAATAGCCTAGTGTTTTTATCTTTGGTTCTCATCCTGCCAGGTAGGTATTTTCCTTTCACAGCTAAAGAAATGGACTCAGAGAGGTTTCATTGATTAGTGGCAATCAGGATTTGAACCTAATGTTAATTTGACTGCAAACCCCCTGCTACTCCCTATCCACAAAACTGTTGGTTCTCCTACCTTGCCACTTCCCTTGAACTATAGTCCGTTCTCAGATCTCATGCCACTGGGCATTGTCCATGAGGGTCCACAAGGTATAGCTTAGGGTAAAAGCTTTTTTGGACTCCAGCTAAAAGCTTTTTTGGACTGCAAGGTATAGCTTAGGATAAAAGCTTTTTTGGACTCTTGGGAGAAGTACTGGGAAGCCCTGTTCTAAGTTAAGAGTGCTGGAAGGAGTGTGGGGAAACTGGTTCTAGATCCCAGTGCATTTTTTTTCCTTGAATAGGACCCATAACTTCTCCCAGCTTGCTTCTGCACCTGTAGGATTGAAGATCCAGTTCTAGATGATAACTAGGAACATTTATTCATGTTCTGTTGCCTCCTTTTCCCCCAAGGAAAAGACCTAGTCTTTTCACTTAGGGCTAAGTTAGGGTTGTTTAGGCTCAAATTCTACTTGCAGCTGCAGAAACATATCTGCTCTGTTGCTTACTACCATGCTAGCAAGCAGAGTGGAGCCAAGGGAAGGTGGTGAGGCTTTGGACCTGAAAGGAGGTCTGCCATGTTACAGGCTCCCATTTTCACATCAGCAGGTACACAGGAAACTGCTCTTTTGTGAAGTCAAATATTTGTTGGGGGGTTGGAATTCAGGGGAGGGAGGAGGGGCTGTTCTGGGCATCAGTTGAGCAGATGCCCAGGATGCCTGGGGGAGACCAGCTTCCCCTACAAATCAGAGCTCTAAATTACAAGGTTTTTACCAACGCGAACAGTTGGGGGAAGTCGTATGCTCTCATTTGCGTAATGGTTTCTGTCACTGGTGATTAGACACAGGATGAAGGAAAAGAAATTTGACAATTAGGAATGAACGATCATTAATCTGAATCTGTTAGGAGACAGAGAGGGGAAGGATCCTTATCAATGGGCTAGCCTAGTATGGGGACACTCTCCCTCTGCCCCCACCAAAGACTCTTGGGCCACATACCCTTCCATTGTTCCCACAAGCGGGCTGGGCTGATGTTTCTTAAACCCTAGGTAGGCACACTCCTCAGTCTGAGCTGGATACAGTATATAGGCATGAGCCATCAGAGAGGTGGGTGTCAAATGCAAGTGTTAGGGCAAAGAATACTAATGGAATGGTTTTGACGTGTTTGCTGTTTGTGGAAAAAATTCTTTCAATCAATACTCCAGATAGCCCACCTGTGACAAATGTTTGTTGCATTCCAGCACTGCAGGGTGTGGAGAAAACCTGTTTTTTTATCCCCTAGAAGCTTCTACTTAGTTGGAGAGGAAACCACACAAAACAGCCAGAGGTTATGAGGCCATGAATCTTGTGAGGACAAGATGAAAGATTGTGGAAAAAGGAGGAAGATAGTAGAGAGCAAGCTCTCCCACCAGGCTCCTCCAAGGCCTGGGGCTCCTCAGTGGGGGGACTCTTTACTCCAGGCCTCCTGGCAATGTTGATTTTCCCCAGTCCATGCAGCCAGAGTAGTTGCTGAAGGGCACTGAGGCGCCCCACCCAGGAGTGTGCACAGGGGATGAGATAACCTCTAGTGGCCTGAGTCCTAAGGTGTGGAGGGTCCCAAATTGTATCTTCCCAGGTCTCCGTGGCACCTTAATATGCATTCTTTCTGTCTTCACACTTCAAGCACTATGTTAATTTGCACTAGTTGCTGTTTGTTCCTCAGTTTTGTGACTTGCATGTGGTGGGTTCCTTAGATCAGAGGTTCCCTCAGAGATTGGGGACAGGGACGGTTCTTTGTCTCCTCTTAAGAGTGTGAACTTCCCACAGACAGGACTGCATCTCTCTGAGGCTTCTACTCTTCCAGGTTGGGTATGGAGTTTTTAGTAGGGCAGTGGGGAATAGCCCTCAGTGACTAGTTTTACCCAAACAGGGTGGATGCAGGGACGCACCTGGAAGTGGCTCATGAGGTTCCAGGGGCCCTGGCTTTTCAGCCCTTTTCTTGTTCTTCTCTGGAAATTTCAGTTCTCATCCTTCAGTCCTTCTGAATGCTCTGGTGTCTTCTCAAGCTTCCTGCATGAAGAGATATTCTAGCTTCCGTATCCAGGGCTCCCTCAGTTTCTCCCACTCAGGCTCCTCCCTCTGTCCAGTCTCGCCCTCAGCCAAGGACCTTTTTCCTAAATGGCTGTTCTTTCTTCAAAAGCCCTATGGCAAAAAAAAAAAAAAAAAAAAGCCCTATGGCTGCAAGTATTTGGATAGACTTTCTCTAGGATTTCTTCCCCCTAGGCTTGACCCTGAGCATCTTTGAGTTATCTTCCTTTTTTGACCTGCTCATTTGTTCTGCATCTGCTCTGCCCTCTTAGCATCCTTTTGCTAATTCTATGCAGTCTGATTAGCTTTTCTAACTCTGGTGGCCCTTTTGCTAGTCTTCAACTATCTCTGTTTGATCATCATAGGTCTTGGGTCCTCAGTGTAGCCAAAACTGAGCACTTTCTGGTACGTTTCTAGGGGACGAGGCCTTAGACACTGGCAACATTGAGGCCCAGGGACCTGCGGTCTATGGGGCCTCCAGAGCTGGGTGAGGGGAGGGTACCTAGAGTCTTAGATAGTGGAGAGCCAGTGAGGAGGGATTGGGTAGGAGAATCCCCAGGTATGGATCCAGGCCTGGCAAGCGAGGGTGGAAAAAGCAGTTCTGTGTTCCCATCTAAATGCATCTGTGTGCCTTACAGTCGGGGATGGTGGGCATTTTGTGAATGTCTCCTAGTTTATTTCAGGTGTCTTTGGCAATGCTCTGAGTCACCAAGTTTGGCTGGACTCTGGATTTCAGCAATTGCTGGAAGAGAAACAGCATACTGAGTAGTTGATACCAGGAGCGGAGGTCTTCAATGAGAAAAGCCGTGGAAGCTGGGGTAGCAAGGCAGGGACCTGGTGATCAGCTTACCCAGGCTATCTTGATGCCTCCAAGTATTTACAAAAGCTGACTAAAGTAAAAAAGTGAGGCCTCACCTTCTTCCTTACCTGAAGTCTGGGTTTTCAGGTAGTATTTGGGGAAGGAGTATATGTCCTTTAACTTCCAGTGAGAAACAGTCTCAGATAATGTTTTAAAGCATGGATTTTAGAGCCAGGTGTCTGGTTCAGATTTCTAGCTTTACTACTTAACTAGCAGGTTTAACCTTGATAATTGACTTATCTTTTCTGAGCCTCAGTTTCCTCAACTCTAATGATATGTATTGAACTGAGGGGGGATGTTGAGAATATCTACCTCAGGGTTGTTGGATTAACTGAAACAATGTAAAGCTTTAGCACAGTACCTGGCAAGCACTTAATAAATGGCTGTGGTGGTGGTGGTGGTGGTGGTGGTTGTTAGATTTATTATGTAACTTATTCAAAAACTTGATCTTAGTGGTTTGTGAGCAGATTTCCAGTGATTTCTTTTCTCTCAAGAAAACTAGCAAAGAACAAGGAAAATGTCCTGTAGACACCGTTACTGAGTTGAAGGCACACAAAAGGGCCTTAGTACCTAAACCTTAGAGGGAGGGAAACAGGGAAGTGTCTGATGCCTTCTGCCTGGTCGACCAGAGTTTACCATTCTCCATACCCACCCAGGATCAGGGTAAGAAACCATCAGGTATGAGCTCTCCTAACACCATTTGAGGGGTGAGAGCAGCTGAATGGGTTCCCGTCACTCCTGGAGCTACGCTGACTTCACATTGTGAGATACCACAGCAGTCATGTTGGGCTCCATTGGTTCAGTTTCATCCCATTATCCTCAAAGTATTTAAATTATATGTAGGTTAAGATGGTTCTCGGGTACAGGGGTATTCAGAAGAGAATCCAGAAAAATAACAGACTGGAATGGAATCTTAATAGCTAGCATTTTCAAAGTGTCCTGGAGCATTTCTGCTTTGGACCCTGTACTAGTTTGTACCCATGTGCTCTCAGTTCAGTGGGGACACCAAGCAGGCGGTTAGCATCACAGATGTGCAGAGGAGAAATTGGGTGTTCACAGTAGGCTTCCTCCAGGAAGTAACACAGTCTAAGCTGGTATCTGGAAGAGAACCAGAGGTTGGGAAGTAATAAAGAGCATACATTTCTCCTCTGGCTGCTTTGCCAGTTCCCAAACACTGCTCCTCTGTGTTTAAGGGTTTTGTTAATAACTGCTAGGAAGGAACCAGATGATGGGCCTCAAAAGAAAACCCTTTGGTTAGTCACAGAAATCTTTGGAAATCATGTTGGTTACTGGTCTAGGTTTGCCCTGGAGTACACATGGATTGGACTTGCTCCTTTGTAGCCCTTTCACTGTCCTCTTTGTGAGAAGTCTGTCTGCATTCTGGCCTCTGGAGCCACTCTGCCACTCTACTTGGAAGAAATGCTGGTACGGTTACTCAGATGTCAGCCTGAGATACATTCTTGCTGCCTGGAATTCTCAGCCTCTTCCACACTGAGATCTCCTGATCACAAGTCTGTCCTAATGCCCAGCCACCCCACTATGAGCCAGGCTTCTCTGCAGTGCCCCTATATAGCCATGCACAACATCTTACATCTGACCATGGTCCCCAGCCTCATGGGTGGAGAAGACCTCCTCTCTAGCTTGCGCCAAGTCATTTCTGGACTGTAGACCATCCTGTAGTCACCTTGTATTCACATCTTTGCTTCTAGATTTCTTTGGCTCCAGGCCTTGGAAGCCTTTCTCCTTGGCCCCAGAAAATGTTGCTGTGCTTTATTCAGTTTGCTTAAAACCTACCTGGTCATTGAGGTCAGTCCTGCCCTTGAAGGAAGCCCTGCTCCTTAACCCAAAATCTCATCTATGTCTGGGCTAGGTTTTTATTACCTCTTCAGTATATAGTGTATAGTGCAACATAGGATAGTGGTTGAGAACGAGGGCTTTGCATATCTGGCTTTGAATCCTAGATCTGCATTCTGTATAACCTCGGGCAAATGACAAGTTGCTTGTAACTCCTTCATGTTGTCCGAGGATAACATTACCTACCTTATCAGGGCTGTGTGAAATACAGTTTGTAAAGAAAGTCTTAGCAGAGTAAATTTCATAGCAAGGCTCAGCCCTTCTGGTTCTCAAAGCCTTTATCTCTATTCCTCATCTAGCTCTCCAATTAAAGTCCTGCTTCTAGTCTCAGGGCAAGTCTAGTTGACTTGTAGGCAGAGCAGAGCAGAAGTATGAGTATAAACTTTCCTGCACATGTTAACAGTCCCTACTCCTCAGTGACCGGATTCACAAGGACCCTGTCATACCACTGTCATGGGGAATGATCTTCCAAAATCTCTTTTCTGGAATATTAAAAATATCCGAAACACAGTGTCAGTGACAATAGAAAGCATCAGAACTGCTGCCAGCAGGGGTAAGAGTCACTGAAGGTGTGTACAAGGTGGCAGCAAAGCAGACAGGGACACAGGAGACAAGAAGATTGGTGCAGAGGCCACCATACTATCTAGAGGCAGCAGAACCATGGGCTTAAGAAGGTTCCCTCTAAGTTTTCAAGTAGTGAGCTTTTGACTTATGTTATTTGAGCAAAATCGTACCCACTTTAAAAAAAAAAAAATCGTACCCACTTTACTGTCAGTGTGATCCTTGTTTTCACAAGGGTTTGTGTGATGTCCTGATAAGAATAGAGGCATTAGATGTGCTTCCTGGGTTTGAAGTCCCTATTTGCTGCTTCCTGACTCTATCCTTAGGTGAGTTTAAAGGCTCTCAGTCTTGGCCATTTCATGTCTGAGGGGTGGGAAATTGCACATGACTTGCATTGTTGTCTTAAGTATATGTGGGAATGTTTTAAAAATACTCAGTTCAGCATGAATTCTTAGGAAATGGTTTATTATTAAGACTCAGATGTCTGTGAACAGTGTTTAGTTAGTGCTTGGAGCGAAGGAAACTGCTGGCATCAGGGCTTTTGGGATCCTACTGTCTCAGGACACAGTGCTCAAAGCAGAATCTCAGAGGAGTTGGCTTGTTGGGAGAGCAAAATGGAAAAGACCATAAGTCTTTGTAAGAGCCTGAATGCCTGAAAGGCAGTGCTAGAGATAAAGATGGTTATGCCAAGATGGGGTCTTGAGGAACAGAGGCAAAGACCTAGGCACTGTTGACCACCTAATCCCCAGAAGAACAAAGGAAATTGGACTGAACAGAGTCTGTGGAGGACACTGGCTGAGTGGAAAGAACAGAAGGATCAGGGACAGTGAACTTATGTGTGAATCTTAGGTGTACTTTTCACAGGCTGGGTGACTTTGGGCATGTTTGTCTCTATGCTTCATTCTCATCTTTAAAATTGGCTAGTAACTGCTGCTACCTTGCTTACAGGATAGATGAGACAACATATGTGAAAATGCTGTCTAAACAGAGCACTCTATGTTTGTTGTTGGGGTGAGGGTTTAGGAGAGCTTTTCCAGAGTGAATGGGCTACAGAATTGCAAGTGGTCACAGAGTAGTGCCCCCCTCATTTCCAGTGGAAATGGTAAGGCAGCATTTCCCACCAGGACACTGTTCTTTCATTCTGCCACCATTTGACTAGGAAGGATTTGATTGAAGAAAAAAAAAGCAGTGTAGTGAGAAGGGCAAGTTTTGGAGTTGCATAGACTGGGTTTGAATCTTGGTTTCACCATTCCCAATATTGAGATGGTCAGATCACTTGCCATATCTGAGCTTTGGTTTCTTAACAGGCCCTTTCATGTGGTTATTGAGAATAAACGAGACACCTCAAGTGAAACAGCTCACTGCACAGTGCCTATTAAGTGCCCAGTAAATGTTTGTTTCCTTTCTTTTATTTCTTTACCCCTTAGGAAGTATCTAGTTTACCCAGCATAAAAGGGTCTTCGTTATCCATGCCTTAGTATGAACAAGTAATATCAGATTTCTCTTCCTTTCTAGAGTGAGATCTGTTGCCTTAAAGAAGTATGACTGGGGCAGAATTGAAAAGGGGGCAGAACTCCACAGTATTGGGGATGGAGTAGGGGTACTCTGGTTATCTGGTCAGCATGGGGGTGAGTAAACAAAAGGTAATGTTGAGAGGTGAAAATTTCAAGAAAAAAGTTGGGTGCTGAATGCTAGAGGGAAAGCCAGTTGTGCAGGGGCTTTGGAGTGGAGTGGAGAATGGAGTGGAGGCAAGAAGATCAGAGTTCGGGCAGCCCTGGTGGCACAGCGGGCCTGCAGCCAGGGGTGTGATCCTGGAGACCCGGGATCGAGTCCCACATCGGGCTCCCAGCATGGAGCCTGCTTCTCCCTCTGCCTGTGTCTCTGCCTCTCTGTGTGTGTGTGTGTCTCAATAAATAAATAAAAATCTTAAAAAAAAAAAAAGATCAGAGTTCAACCAGGAGAGCCTTAGGAATTGTGACTAAAAGTCAAAGTTATGAAGAAGTCTTGCACTTAACCAACTGTCATTTTAATACCTGTAGGAGTTGTGATCCTCCCAGAAAGGAAGAATATAAAAAGAAAGCAGGAATTCTCAAGATGGAAATACTTTTTATTATTGTTTTTTAAGTAATCATTTATGCCCAGTGTGGGGCTCAAACTCATGACCCTGAGATCAAGAGTGGCATGGTCTACCAACTGAGCCAGCCAGGCACCCCAAGATGGAAAGACTTTAAACTGTTTTCAAATCCAAGGATATGCATCACTCAATGAGGGTATACGGCATCCTAGTTGGGGTTCTAGACTTCCATGAGAAAATGCAGTTAGGTACTAAAGAGCATAGAGCCCAGGTATATGAACTGGGTGACCGCTTCTGTAAGTAGTGGAGGTCCTTCAGGCTTTCAGAGGATGCAAGTAGGACTTTTCTGGGTCCTTAGAATCCAGTCACTGATCCAACCAATGTTTCTGCAATGTTTCTGGTTTTATATCTTCAGCCATTTGGGAAGGCAACCTTGAAATTATCAGGGCAGCATCAATTGCTTCCTTTATAGGTCTGCATCTTAATGCTAGAGGACTTAAGATGAAGGATGGATGTGTTTAAGAACATCAGCGCCACAGCATTACTACATTTGCTTTAAGGAATCTATGCCATTTGTATTTTCAATCCTTGACATGTGGAAGAGAGTTTGCTTCTTAGTTTAATAGGTTTACCTTGTAATATCAACTAAAGAATGTTGAGTAATTGATTTAGACTTGAATTTTACATTGAAATCTTGCTAAGTGTTTTTACAGTTTTGGAACATTTTAAATGATTTAAGATTTGCTGTATTTATAAACTTAATTTATTGGATATATAATTATTTGGGAAGGTTTACCTCAGTCAGATAAATGAAGTACTTGAGGAAATCAAATACATAACCTTCCATCAAATCAAACTCTTTTGTTTTATAAGCAAAATAATAAGGTTTGTAATGTGAACTTAAACGTTTAGACAAGAATTAGGATTTTGAAAATGTAACTTTGAAAACTGAATATCACTTTTACAACTAATTTTTGGTTAATTATTTCTGTACACAAAAGTCACCCTTGTGGATATCAAAAAACTCAGGGAATGTAGTATTACCACAAAGCCAAGTCTTTAGTCTCTCCAGATACCAGGCAACTGGCAGCAGTTAAGATGACCAGCATGGGTCAAACCAGAGCTACAGACACGTTCTTTGAAAGCTTTTTAAATTCTTTGGCAGCATTTAAGATAAACTTTCACCTAAAAAGCCAGATTTTGGCTTCTCTGGAAATTGGAAGATCTGACAATAAAATTACATTTTCTGTCTGATGACAATTGGCTGGAGCTGAGTAGCTACCACCCATGGGGGAGGGGGGGGCTGTTCCTTCCAGTGTGCTATAGTCAACTCTTCTCATTTTGGTACCTTATTCCTGGTTTGTCTCATTTCTGTGATCTCACTGGCCGATATGAATTTTTGAGTGCAAGACCTCTGAACTAGAGGTTCTGAAGTTCCTAACAGCTGGTGTATAGCCTGGGTAAGGGCTCAGGAAAAATGTAGGCCCCACCCTTCTCTGTCTCAGTGTCTGCACGCCAGCTAGGCTGTCTTCCCATCTGACTTGGCTCCAGGACTGGGTTGAACCCCTATACAAAATATGCAGGGACTTCCCTGTGTTTGCTGCTCTTTTCTGTGACCAGACCAGTTCTAGATCTTTTCTTGCCCAATTTGCCTAGGCTCTTACCTCATGTCTCAGTTCCTGTGAACTTTCTGATTACCTTTACAATTTGACCACAGTCTCACTTTGTTATGTGAGGACCACCCGGCTCTCTGCTTTAGGTTATAACCAATATTTTAGGCCTGGTTGTGAATCTTCTGACTTAGACTCCCAAACCCTAATCCATCTCCACCATCACTGCTCACTGTCTGGGCAGTGTGGTTACACAACTGAGGGGTGGAAGATTGCTGAAAGTTCAGGGAATGGAGGTAATGTTGGAAGTGTTTGGATTTTCCAGAGAAAGAGGCAGCTAATAGAAGGCTTTTTAGGGGAGGAAGATCACTACACATACTTGAAGGTAGAGGAGAAGACAGTAGGAGAGAATTTAAGTGTGAGAATAAGGTCTCAGAGAAGACACGGGGTAGTAGGATAGGAAATGGCAGTAGTTGCTTCTTGGAGATCCTGAAGCTCAGAAATACTTGCAGAGGCAAAAGATGCAGGAGGGGGTACTGTTGGGAGTCTGTAATCCCCTAATGTTCTGGTTATATAAATAATACTATATACTTTGGAAAGAGGGCATGGTTATGTTGGGGTCACAGCCTGGAGCAAGAGAAATCTCCAGCAATGCAGCCGATAGCCTTTCACAATATCTGTAGACATAGCAGAAACATCTAAACCAAATGGTCGTGTAGCTTGGTGAAAAGCCAGATCCAGTGAGGGTTGATTAATGGATCCATGTCATCTTAGACCAGAGGGAAGTCTCCAGCAGTATACTGTAGGGCTCATTCTGGGCCTGTGTCCTGTCTGACATTTTTATTGACAACTGACCAAAGCAGCAGGCTCATCAAGTTTGCAGGTGATAGAGCTAGGAGGGGCAGCTAATACTTTGCATGAAAGAGTCAGGATTCAAAATGATTTCAACAGGCTGGAACACTGGGCTGGAACCAACAAGATTAAATTTAACAGGGATAAATGTAGAGTCCTGCACTTAGGTTAAAACAAAATCAATGACATAAGTACCGGGTGGGGGGCGGGCCCAGCTTGACAGCAGTTCGTGAAGAAAAGACCTGGGGGGTTTAGTTGACTGCAAGCTCAATATGAGTCAACCATGTGATGTGACTGCTAAAACCTCTAATACAATCATGAATTGCATTAACCAAAAAGGAGCAGCCAGATCAAGGGAGACCATTACCCTGTTGCTTTGTCAGATTGTCAGGCCACCTCTGGAATACTGGGTCCAACTCTGAGGTCCTTTTTAAAAGGAGGTCAGTGACAAATGGGAATATTTTGACAAGCAGCCAGTGTGGCAGTGGGCCTGAGTACTGCCAGAAACTTGGCTAGAAATTATGGTGCCAAAGTTCTGGGATGAGGGCAGGGATGGATAATCTGACTGCAACAAGCACGGTTGAATCTGGTGTACTTTGAGAGGTTGGGAGAAATGTGGGGGCTGCATTTTTCCATTTCCTAGGAGTACCCAGAAACATTGTCCCAGGCCTTTCTGAAGTTGGAGAACTAAGGGTTACTTAGAATGGGTCTAAAATGGGGATCAGCATGGGAGTAAGTAGAGAATGGGTTAGTGAAATAGGAAGGAACCTGTGCCTTTTACCTAAAACACCCACCTTTCCATCGTTTCCCCTCCCTCACCTGGGATGTGCAGTCCCCACTTTGGTCACAACGTGGCGCCCTCACTCCACACGGATCCTGAGCCAATGGTGGGCACGGAGTGGGCGGCCTAGCGGCACCAACACTTCCCACACTCGCCACTACGGGGAGCCCGCGGGGCCGCTCCAGTTAGTCGCAGTTGGCCAGAGGCTTCTGTGTGGCAAGAAGACAACTGAAGTGTGGAAAAGCTTGCCCACGAGCTTTTTGCCCACGGCACAAACACATGGGATCCAGATGTGTCTCCCGTTAGGAGCATGTATTCCGACCTGAGCTACTCTGCACATGCCTCTTGTCTGCTAACATGGAGCCCACGGTGCAGGAGGGTTTCTAGGGCACCCTGTGGGGTCAGGGGTGGGCCTGAATTCCCTTACAGTGACTGCTAGTACTACTGTTGGTAGTATTGCTGCTACCAACTTACCTAAGCTGTGTATGTCTTGGGTTCCTTAGCTGAAGTAGAATAACACTGCCAAGTTCATGGAGTTGTTAGGATTGAAAGAGGCACCTAGGGCAGTGATTCTGAACTGGTGTAAGAATCACCAGAGAAGGTTGTTGAAAATAGGATTCTGGCCCCACCATCAGTCATTTAGTAGTTCTGAATGGAGCCCAGGAACCCAACTTTATAACCAACTTCCCAGGTGATTCTGATATACATGGTTCTCTGTTTGAGAAACTGACCTAGGACCTGCAAGGTGACCTAGTTTAGTATGAAACTCGGAGCCTATGAGAGGGACTGGGGATCTTGGGGCTGGGATGACAACAGTACATAGGCTTGGTCTCCAGATGACTATAGCCTTGATGGAGAAGGAAGAGGTCTGGAGGTAAAGACATATATTAAAGCTCAGAATGGATGTTTGAGACCTGACAACCTTGGATATACTAAGGGCCATTGATACTTGGAGTGCTGGCACCAGGGCTGAGGGACACTTGATGGGGTGTGGGGGTGTGTTGGGTGTAATGTGTTGTTGCAGGGAATGGGGTCAAAGTGTACCTGGAGGGGAAGGAGCTGAGAGGATGAGGTGGAGTACGTTTGCATTTTCTTAGGGGACCGGAGATGGAGATTTGTTATATCATCATGGGGCCAAGAAGACATACCAATGGAGACTGCGATGCTCAGTGAAGCCCCGTGGGGGCAGCCGTGATTTGTGATTTGTGATGCAATATTGAACCTATTCCTCTGACTATTCCTTTTTTTTTTTTTTTTTTTTTAAAGTAGGAGGGGAGGAGGATGCTCCTTAAGAGCTTCTAGGGGGACTTTCCTGCCCCCAGGGGCATAGGGTGTGTGTGTGTGTGTGTGTGTGTGTGTGTGTGTAGGAGAAGATTAGCTTATGCAATGAAATTCTGTCAAAAATTCCTTTCTGGATTGCATGACTGATTTTTGAGAAGAGTCACACACTTCTCAGAACACACTTGTCTCTATCTCCCCACACACTGACCTGCCTAATTTCTCTTGGGGCTCATTTCCCCAAAAAAGGGGTACTTTTGTCAGCAGCTCATGAGCATGTGGATGTCTGCCAACTGAAAACACCTTAGGAACTCCGAAGACCTTCCCGGAGGAACATTCTAGAAAGAATCCTCAAATTTCAAATCCTTGAACACTGGAGCTGGAACTTAGATACTATCTGATGCAGTCTCCCTCAGCTTGGTCCTGGGGGATAGACACCTTGTGTGGACACTGTGCTTTCCAAGCTTCTGGGGACCCCAGAGTTGGTATGGAAGACAAGACTCACTCATTACCTAGCAAAAAGGGAGACTTAGTAGAGTAGGGTTGTGGGTTCTGCTGGTAAACACTTAGGTCAGAGGTGGGTGAATACCTACGAAAGAAGCCTTAGAACAGGAAAGCTAGAGCTGCACCTTAAAATGGATGATTTATTTTTAGTTATTTTTCTTCCGTGACTTTATGAAAAATAAAAAATATTGGATGAGAGGGTGGGGCATGGTGGTCTGCTACAGGGGCACAAAGTCACAGAGGCCTGGATCCATCTGAGGTCTGGAGGATAGTAAAGAGACCACTTTGATAAGAGGATAGGTAGTGACCACTGCTGGGAGAGAGAGGGGCAAAAAGGTATGGCTGTAGCTGGAGGATTGAGGCTAGAGGAGCAAATGAGAGCACCCAAGGAGACAGAAAAGAAAACCCTGTACAGTGGCAGGCATGAACATGCCAAAGAAGGGCTTGCCAGGGAAATGGAACCAAGGGAGTGGAGGTCACACAGGAGGAGTGGTCAGAGGCTTGAACTCTGAATCAGAGTTTGATATTGGAGTTGGGGATGAGTAAGGTCATTAGAATCCGTGATTAAGAAGTCAGCAGGATGGTAGGGGTTACAGAGTGAGTTGGGGAAGAGATCGGGGTAGCAAGTGTAGACAATTACAGGTTATTTCTTAAGAAATACATGGAGAACTGGAGACAGGCCTGTATTTTGAAAAGCTACAGCATAGCTTTGTTAGAGAAGCAAATTTGTGGACAGAAGACAGAAGTCCTCACTGGAGGGGAAGAGATTGAGGTCACTAGAAAGACTAGACACTGGGAAGAAACAAGTTCTAGAAGAGAAAAGGACAATGAAAGCCTCAGGAAGAAAGGGGTGAAGTGAGGGACTCCAGTTAGACCCAAGCTTTGATTTCCTAAAAGCAGGAATCCTGATGGAGGTCAGCTTCTTCAAGTAAAGGTGGCTGGGATGGGGCTGGTCTGGAGTTACATAGAGGAAGGCCATGGTGGAATCAAAGGAGCAGTCTAATGTTTGACATGTTGCCTGAGGGGGCTGGGTCGAACTGGAGCTGGGCTGGAGTTTGTCTTGGGCCAGGTCTGATGCTCTGCCTCTGGGAGCAGGGTGGAGCAAACAAGCTACAGTATAACCTTCAGATTACAACAGTGTCAGAAGCCTGGAGGCTAGGACACCATGAGGGCAGTAAGGAGCCTTCCTGGGGGAAGGGAGGCCAGCTGTCCGGTCGTGACCTGAGGGCTTAATGCAAGTTTTGACAGCCATGCAGTGTGGGGGTCAAGAGCCTGGATTCAAATGTGAGGAATTACCATTAGTATTTTTAAGTTTTCTGAGGTGGGCTTTGAGTGGAGAGAACATTAGGAGATGCATAAAGGGAGCATTGCTTTGTGCCAGATACTGTTTTATATTAAACTTAATCCTCACAAGACCCCCCCCACACACACACACACACACATACCCCGCCATGAATTAGGTGCTATTATTGTTTCACAAATGAGGAAATTGAAGTTCAGAGAGGGAAAGTAACTTGGCTGAAGTCACATAGCTAGTTGGTGGCTTTTGAATTTGTATTTGAAAGTTTTTTCTGGAAAAAAAAAAAAGTTTTTTCTGACCCCAAAGCCTATGTTTTCTACTGTGCCTTTTTATTAGCTAAATGGGTAGGTGACCTTAAGTAAGTTACTTAATCTCTCCCTCATTTTCCTCATCTGAAAAGTGGGGGATAGTAATACTATCTTATAGGTGTTTGTGAGGTTTAAACGAATATATGTAAAACATTTAAAACAGTGTCTAGCACATAGAATGTGCTACTGAAGAAGGTGTCATTTATTGCCATTATTATTGTTTTTTATTTCTTACAGCCTCTTAACAAGAAGCTGAGGACTTTGAGGAAAGTGAAAGAAGGTCCTGGGGCATATTGGTCATTTAGAGAGCGTCAAGTAGTGGGGGGGAAAGGTGAGAGAACAGGATCCAGCCAGTGGTTCTCAGCTGGGGACATGTTTATCACAGTGGCCTGGGTTTTGGTAGGCAGGAGCCAGGAGTGTTAACAGTAGGCAGTCACATCCCAGTTGAGAATGTGCAGGGGAAGTGCTGGAAAGGGTGCTTGAGATTTAACTCCTCAGAAGAGTAGCAGTTCCAGAGACTGGAGCAGGTTGAGCAAGTGCTGAGTGTTTGGAATGAGCACATCTGTAGGGGACCTGGGAAGAATCAGATCCTGATGGAGGCAAGGTTCCCTGGAGAGAAGGGTGACCACAAAGGTAGGCTGGGACCAAACCCCAGAAGGCCAAGCTGAGGGGTGTGGACACTGAGCAGCAGAGCTGGAGAGCTGTGGGGCTCTGGATGAGGGGCATGTTCTATTTAGGAAGATACTTGTACAGCCAGGGAAGAGGTTGGATGAGAGGGGGAGAATCTGAGGACTCCTTAGAGGAGTGGGGCCAAAGCATGGCAGGAAGGGCACATAAGCTGGACTGAGTTTGGGGTTGGAGTGAGCAGATAAATGGAAACAATACGGAAATTCCCAGTGGGAAGAGGCATGAATGAGAGTGGGCTGGAAAAAAGAGAGAGAGTGGGCTGGGTTGGATCTGGCAGGCACTGACCTGAGAGGGAATTCTGAAAGAGGTGGCCTGGTTTGGGCCCCACGTCTGGTGTTTGGGACACAGTAATCATGGTGAATTTAAGGTGATGATAGGGAGTCAGGAAAGGTCTGGTGAGGAGCTGCTAGTCGAAGTCAGATCTGAAGTACAGGTTTGGGAGTTAGTAATCCACATCTATTGAGTGCCCATACACATGTGAAATAGGGTTCCTTTGAGGGTCATTCCTGTGGGGTTGCTGGTTTAATTTCAAGACCCACTTGCGGATACATTGGTCATGAGAGAGTGTGGAGGGGAAGCACTGAAACCTTCAGATAGCCTGGGCCTCTGCCCATAAGAGAGAGTCAGGCCAGGGTACCAGGCCAAGAGCTTGTAGGAGGGCCTCACCAATGTCAGACATGATGGAAAGTGACTTTAGGACAGCAGCAGAATGGAGGGCAGAGACAAGCAGTGGGGCCGTTGAAGGAAGGAGGCAGTGGGTGAGGGTGGCTGGAGGTTTTGGAGTTCAAGGAGAAAGGGACAGAGGGTTCTGAGACCAGTTGAAGAGGGTGTATTTGTGAGAGAGGAAGCAGTGAGGCTGATGGATGGGAAGAAGTAAGATGAGGTTCTCTGACCTAAGAGTTCCCAAGGAGCTATCTTCGTCTTGGGTACAAAGCAACAGATTTCTCCAGGCTCAATTCTGTAGCCTGCCTTTGCACCCCCATTCCCTCTTAACCCCCAGTTTAGGCTATTTCCTCTGCCCTTCCTCAAGGAACACAGAACAGATAGCCCATGTCCTATACTTATTCTAATTTATCTGGCTTTTTTATGCTGCCCTCCAGACTCAGTGATTCCTGTGCCTTCATCCTTCCCTTCCCAAGGATAAAGTTCACTCCCATGAGGTGATCTGACCATCTAGTTTTTTTCCTGTTTGCCATCCTCAGTGCATTTGGGCTTTTTCAGGAAGCTTGTGGACCACCCTGTGCCCCTCTCTCCCTCCCCCCATAGCCTTTTGCTACTCCAGTTCAGGCCAGACTTACCTTTTTATGGCCATTGCTTTGATCACCGTTCCTTCTGGGATATGATGCCCTGATCCCTCCCTCATCAGCTCCTTGGTCTCTTTGAGTCTGTCACCAGAGTTAGGAATCAGCACAAGATGTTGAAAACTCTCCTCTTGGATTTCTCCAGTTAGGCACATTCACTTCTTATTGCTTCTTTCTTCTGTTGATTCTGCAGATGGGTGGTCCACTTAGATAACTTTGCAGATAAAAAGCACATGCTCTAGTATCTTACTGTTAGGGAACCATTTTGCTTTTGTTGCATTGTAATATTCTGGAAGGGAACCAGAAATCACCTCGTCCAGAGATTTCAAGGAGTATTTTTTTTTAAGGAGTATTTTAAACTTTAGAATCATCTACTCAATTCTGAAAACACAGAGCTAAAAGTAGAAGTGGCTTTTATCAGCAAGCTTCCGCACCTTCCCCATAGAAGCCTTGGATGTTCCTGAGAACCTAGCCCCACAGGCCACATATTGAAAGTTTGATGCCTTCATTTCTTTTTTAAAAGATTTTATTTCTGAGACAGGCAGAGACATAGGCAGAAGGAGCAGGCCCCCCATGGGGAGCCTAATGCGGGACTTTATTCCAGGACCCCTAGGATTACACCCTGAGCCTAATGCGGGACTTTATTCCAGGACCCCTAGGATTACACCCTGAGCCAAAGGCAGACATTCAGCCACTGGGCCACCCAGGTGTACCTGCTTTCATTTTTTAAAAAGATTTTATTTGGCAGAGCACAAGCAGGGGGAATGGCAGGGAGAGGGAGAAGCAGGCTTCCCGTAGAGCAGGGAGCCCAATGTGGGGCTCCATCCCAGGACCCTGGGACCTTGATCTGTGTTGAAGGCAGACGCATAACCGACTAAGCCACCCAGGTGCCCCTGACGCCTTCATTTATAGGTGAAAATACTGAGACCCAGAGATATGAAGGGACTTGCCCAGGGTCACACAGCAAGAGCAAAAACTCAGAATTTCCTCAGATCACTCTCAGTCCTATTACTCTAGGAATTAACTTCTAGCTGAGCTATTCCTCTAGTGTTCTTTTGTATGCTTTGTATTTGTCATTCATTTGCTTAGCAGATGTTTATTGAGCACCTACTATGCATTGAGTACATAGTAGGCCCTCAGGACTATTAGGTACCAGTCCTGGGAGTTAATGGAAGCAAAAGCAGTCATTGCCTCATGGGGCTTTCAGTCTAGTGGTGAGGACAGGAAAACTATGTCTGTGGGAAGTACCATGAAGGAGATCAATGGTGTGGTAAGAAGGACTTGTAAGTGAATATTAGTCTATTTGGGCTGCTAGAACAAAAATACCATGGACTGGGTGACTTATAAACAGAACTTTATGTCTCAGAGTTGTAGAAGCTGGGAAATCTTAAGATCAAGGCACAGACAGACTTGATTTATAATGAGGATGCACTTGGGTCACAGATGACTATTCTCTCACTGTGGCTTCACAGAGTGGAAGGAGTGAAGGAACTCTCTGAAGTCCCTTTTATAAGGGCACTAATCCCATTCATGAGGGCTCTACTGTCATGACCTATCACTTCCAAAGGCCCTGCCCCCAAATACTATCACATTGGGAATTAGGTTTCAACATAGGAATTTGAGGAGATGCAAACATTTAGTCTGTAACATGAGGGATGTAACCTAGGTAGGAAGTGCCCTGGAGCCCAGAGCTAAAGGTGAACTAGGAGAATAGAGGACAGAAGTGTTGGAGGTAGAAGGAGCAGCATACACAAAGCCCCATGGCAGGAGCGAGTGAGCAAGCAAGGTACCTGGAGCATAGGAAGTGGGGAACACAGCCAGGCAGGAGCTGGGGCCATATACCTGGCAGGACTGCACAGGCTGTTAAAGAGTGCTGGGGCTTCTTCACTCAAGGATTAGATTTGTGTTTTGAAAAGATATCTCCAGTTGTCAAAGGTAACTGAATGCCCTGTCCCCAACCCTGTCTCAGCTGAGTTCCTTTCATTCCATCTCCTTCTGTCTGCTTTTCTGACTTCAGTCACATGCTGCTTGGGGTGCTCTCAATGGGTCTGGTTTCTACTTTTTGTGGCTCTGAGGTGTATGTGTGCATTTGGTGTGTGAGTGTGTTGCTATCGTATCACTTATTGATTCAATAAATACTAAGTTATTAAGTGCTACTGTGAGCCAGGTACTGTTCAGTCATCACTATGGGCAACCAACATGATGGGTGATAGTGTGCCCTTGTGTGTGATGTTGATACATTGTATCATTATATGTGAGTGCTTGTATGTAAATGTGTTGACCATGTGCTCTAAATGATGGCCACTGTGGATAATTGTAAGGCTCCTCTCGGTGTTATTATGTGTGCCTGCATTGTGGGTGTTGTGTCTAACTCGATGTGACAACAACAGCGGGTGTGGCCAGCATTATGGGTGGTTGTGTGTGTTGCCATGCAATGTTAATGTAGGACTGTGATGTGTCTGTGTGTCTGGGGGGCCCCTTGGGAGACCTTATCTCTTGCAGTAAATCTAGCAGAGAACGAGCTTCCTGGGACTGTAGGAGGCACTCTCCACGCCACCTGGGATGATTGGTGCAGGGAGTGGAGCCTCCCCTGCTGGTGCTGGAGCAGAGGGGAGGTGAGGGCGCCTGGGCAGGCCTGGCTGGCCAGACGGGGCCAGATTAATAAAGCAGGACCTGGGAGAGGGCAGGCCAGGGCGGGTGGCTTTGGCAGGAGGCGGCTGAGATGAAAGTGGCCTGACTGGCAGGCAGGCAGGTGGCCTCTCCCCTGCCCTGTCAGCACTTTTTAATGTCCCCTCGGTTAGAATGTGTGGGAGGAGTGGGGTGAGGGAGGCTGGAGCTCACCTTTCCCAGGCCCTAGAGGAGGGGCTGGGGCAGCCAGGAGGTAGGGTGGGAGGAATGCAGTTCTAGGTGTAATGGAGAGCAGGAGTCCCAGCCTCTGTCCTGTCAGCACCCCTTAACTCCAGCTCTTCAGAGAGGCAGGACAAGGAAGCAGCTGGAGAAATAGAAACCAGGAAGTGGAAGGGGTGACTGAGCCTGTGCCGCCTGTACACAGGTGACAGGATATGACTGGGAACCTGTGTCAGCAGATGAGCATGAAGCTGAGATCATAAGAGTGTGAGCAGGACTCTGTGTGTGTGTGTGTCTGGGTGTGGGAATTTAAATTTTAAAATAGGAGGCTTGCCTCCTGGCCTTGGCCTGCTGCTAGTGTGTGGCTTTAGATGGTTCATTCATCTGCCCTTAGCTTTGTTGCTTCATCTCTGAAGTAAGGATGAGGCTACCTGTTCCACAGAAATGATCGTGGGGCTTAAATAGACTGAAATAAATGGTCAACTGTAAATCTCTTTATAAACATGTGGTATCATTGTTAATAATGGCACATGGGGCGTGTTGGGTGACTGTGTGTGATGGTGTGGGTGTGTCTAGGGCCTGGATGTCTGTGTATATCAGTCATGGTGTCTGTGTGAGAGAACAGGATGTTGGTAAGTGTGAACTCTATTTGTGATGAGTTTGTTGCGGGAGTGAGTATACAGGTGTTAGATATGTATTTAGTCGTTGCATATGAAAACGTTTGTGTGGATCCAAGAGCAGTGTGGGTGGGTGCCTTTGTATGACTATAGAATGTGTATGTGGGTATCTGTATCTTTGTGTGTATCTGTTTGCAATAGATTATTTTGTGTCTTGGGGTATCTGTTGTTGCTTGGCACCTTAGACGTGTGCATCTTGGAGAGTGTACTGGCTATGGGAAGATGTGTGGAGTGGGTTTAGTGTGTCCATGTGCCCTGTGTGTGTCTCTGGGTGTGTGTCCCAATGCAAATGTGGTTGAATGTGCCTTTGTCTTGGTCGTGTGAGTGTGATGGCGGTATGTGGTGCCTTGGTGTGTGTGTGTGTGTGTATGTGTGTGTGTGTGTGTATGCATGCAAGTGTGTTTGGTGAGCGGCTCTGCTGCCTTAAGCACCTTTCGAATACATTGGCCACAGCTCATTGAATCCTTTAACAATCTGACTCTGCTCTTCCTTCCCCGTTTTTTCTAATTCAGTTCCTCTTATTACAAAAATAAAAAATAAAGCGCTGCCCCTTTCCAGTGGCTGGCCCCGCGGAGCCCCCGCCTCGGGACCAGCCTCGTTTCACTCCATTTCGGAGAAAACGGGAAGTCGGTAATTTTAAAAAATATTTTCTACTTTATTTGGGATTTAATGTTCTTACAGAATCCTGCTGCCTTCCTCTGTCCCCCCTCCCCATCCACCCCCAGCCCCACATGCAAGAGGCGTAATGGCCCATTCAGCATATTAGGGGAGCCAAGTGCCAAGTGTGTTTGTGTGTGTGTGTGTGTGTGTATGTGTGTGTGTGTGTGAGTGAATGTGTATACACAGACATACTTTGATAAAAACACACAGAGACCTACAGCAGACACACATAGGAACACACAACAGCTCAAATGTATACTCAGATAGGAACTCAAACACTCTAATATGCAAACATTACACAAAGACAGAGACCCAGCTCCAGACAGTGTCACATTCTAAAAGGAAACACAAAGGCAGGAGCACTGTCAGGGGGACCCTCTGGAGACCGGGAACCAGAGAGGCTGAGAGGGGAAGAAGGACAGAGACATGTTTCCAGTGAAAGATTGATACCACAGAGGAGTGTGAGTAGACTAGTTAAGAGAATGAGATTTGAACATCCCTGGGCCAGACATTGCCCCTTTTGTACAAGAGGACACCGTATGGTCAAGAAGTGATGAGTCAAGTTCATGCAGGGAGTCCAGACTGGATGTGGGATCAGAAATAAGAACCCTCTGCCACTTTGCTGTGCCCTGCTGTTGGAGTCCCAGGGCAATAAACTGGACATGTGTGCCATACATGTATTAGGCTCAAAAAATATTTGCAGAGGTCGGCAGAACCTGAGTGTGGCTGTGTATGTCTGTATATAAATATATATTTGAGAACCTGTGTGTGCACACACATGGGAGCATCTATCATGATGTATATAAGCCTGTGTAAGTGTGGCTGTGTGGATATGTCAACGCATAAGACCATAAGCCCCATAGGGGCAGGAACTATGTATCCCCCTTGTATCCCATCACCTAAGAGAGGGCTCAGCACATAGTAAGTACTCAGTATATTCATTCAAGAATGATGAATGAACAAAATCAGTCTGGGAGCTCAGGTAGCTTAGGGAGGGCCTGACTACCACTGGTCGAGATCATGAATAGTCCAGCCTCTGGGAAGGACCTGGGAAGAGGGGAAATGGTACACCATGGGGTGGTAGAGTGAGGACTCTGGCGACCTTTCCCTGCTGCCATCTCTACTGCTAGGAGATATGGGCCCTGAGGTCTTGATGTTTGTCCAGAGTGATGAGTTTCAAGAGTTTTAGACTATTATGTGATGAAAAAGGAAACGAGCTATCAATTTGTTAAATATGAGACAGGTGAGGGATACCAGGGCAGTAGTGGGCAGAAACTCAAGATGGATGGATGGACAGAGATAGATAGACATACTGACTAAACACACAAACTGATTAATAGATTTATTTATAGACAGACCGAAAGACAAATGGAGACGCAGATAAATAGATGTACAGCTAGGCACACAGACTGACATGAATAGTCAGGTAGGCAGACAATCTCTAGGAGTGACTGACAGACCAACAGACAGGCAGGCCAATCGATACACAGATAGATGGACAGCTGATTGCACAGAAAAGATGGATGTATAGCTCAAAGTACAAAATGGGCTTATAGCCATGCCCTGTATTCTATCTTCCCACCTTGCTAATAGAACCCATTCTTTTGTTTGGTGTTTAGAGACCAAGTGCTTTGTGGGGGAGGGGTTGAATCCCTCCCTTGTCCCAGAGGTGAATCCTGATTGGTCCAGGAAAATAATGGTAATTCCATTCGACTTCCTACAGATTGATTTAAGAATGACATGTTATAATTCTGAACACTGAAATGTGGGAAGAAGTCTGTTAAGGAGATTTTGGAGAAATTTTATCTCATACTCATAAAAGGACCTAGGGAAGAGATATACCCCTTTTCTCTTTCTGGATTTTGGACTTCACTATATAAAAATGTAATGTGCTGAGCTGCTACAGCCTTTTATAAAACCTTGAGTTTCCTTCAGTCAAAAGCTGACATGACAAAGATGGCAGAGGAGGGACAGGAAAAGAATCTGGGTATTGAATGATGCCACTGGGCTACAGTAATCAATTTTGGAATCTCCCTACCCCCAAACTTTTTGTTATGTAAGATAATATTTTTCTTATCATCTAAGCCACTTAAGCCCAAAGATGGTAGGGCCATCTGTTACTTGCAGCCAAATGCATCCTAATTGCTACACAAATCAACTGACAAATCAGCAGACAAATAATGGAGAATTGAAGAGATTACATGAGTGGAGAGACCAACCAATAGACAGAAAGACACAGATAGATGAACAATAGGTCAACAGAAAATAAACGGATTCTTCAAACTGACAAAAAGGCAGATGGTTTGTAGATGAATATGAACTAAGCAGACAAATGAACAGAGGTGAATTAGACATGGAAATATGGACTGGGACATGGGATAAATGGGAGGACTGGCAGATGGAGACATGTATAGACAGATCAGAAAAACCACTGCCAGAAAAACCTTCCCTGACCCCCGTCCGACTTGGATTCTCCTTCTCAGTGTTCCCATGGCCATTGTATAGAACACCCTATCAGTCCTACCCATTGTGTGGTGAAATTGGTTTCCTCATCACTCTTCATGGTGAGTTCCAGGTCACAAGTTCCTTGAGGACAGCAATCACATCTTACCTGCCTTCAGTATCTCCAGACTAGCAGAGAGCTAAGCACACAGCAAGCACTCAAGAAATATTTATCAAATGAATGACTGAATGAACAGCTATAGATGGGGGATGGATGGATGGAAGGGAAGGAGGGAGAATAAAAAGATGGACAAGAAGTTGTACAGATAGATAAATGGAAATGAATAGATAATTTGGCAAACAGGTTGGACAGACCATCAGAGAGGCAGATAGTATGTTCATGTAAGAACCAATAGATGAACAGAGAAACATAATAATCAGGTAAATACAAACAGATGTGTGTGTGAGAGAGAGAGAGGGAGGGAGGGGAAAAGAGAATTAGAATATGGATGAATAGATCACTAATAGGCAGGTATATGATGCATCCATCATACCAATGGTCATGACCATCATACCAATGGTCAATCTGATGGTTAGATTAAAAACAGATAGAAAAACAAATGAGCAGGTGAACAAAGACAGGTCGTCAAGCCTGGGACATATAGATATCTGGCTAGTTAGGCAAATTAAAAAGCAAAAAGAAATGTATACATGGATGGATAGATGGATGAATGGCTAGAGAGATGGGCAGAGAGATAACCAAATAAACTAGAGGGCAGGCAGCTCAAAAGACAAACTCCGTGACTCTGATGTTTATGTTTGTTACTTGTTAGATAATTATGTCTACTTATGTAATTAAATTACTTGGTTAAAACTCTCTCTGTCCCTATCTCCACTCCCTCCCTCCCTCTCTTCCTCTCTTTTCCCTCACACCTATCTTACCTCCTTTCTCTTCATTTTCTCTCCCTCTCCTCTTCTTTTCCTCTTCTTATCCTTTTCCTTCTGCCATGTCCTCCCCCTCTGCCTTCTTCCCCACTCATTACCGGTTTTTGTCTTTAAGAGTCCCCATACCCACAGATGACCTTCTGCTTTCCAAAATAAGGCATGTATTTGTGTGACAGAGGCTGCCTCTGAGCAAGGCCTGGATTTAGGATGATGAAGGAACATGAGAACCATGGGAAGGTAGAAAACATCCTCTCACCCCCATTCCTACTCTCTGCAAACCCCCGGGGCAGTCTTTCCCCCAAATCTAGCAACTAAGTCTTGGCCTAGGATTCTTCATGACCATCCCTCCCCTTTATCCTCCCTGCCAGAGATTCCAAGAAGCTGAGGTTAGGCCTTTGTTTCTCTGAGATCTGATTGCTTTCCAGTCTTGAAGGAAGGGAGCAGACTCGACTTGCTTTTTTGTTAAGGGGCATGGAAATGGTAGCAAATACAGAGGGCACCAAGGAAAGAAAGGTCTACCAAGCTCAACCCAAAACCTTTGTTCTCTCCGTCTTTTATGTCCATCTCTGTTATTGGTGACTTTCTGAATCTCCTCTGAGTCTCCCAATTCAACAAGTGATTCCTGGGGTCCCATGGGGTACCAGGTACTTCCTGGTGCTATGGGGACTAACGGGAAGAAAGACAAGTCCCTTTCCTGGAGGCCTCTTCTCATTTGCTTCTTCCCCTTATGTGCATCTGTCTTTTGGTATCTCTGTCTTTCTCTTAGTCAGTGGATCAAAAACTAATCATGAAGTAGCCACTATCTGCCATGCATCTACACTCTCTTCTGTAGCTCTGCTCTCTTCCCACACCATTCCCACCTTCCCACAATCTCCAGTTCCCACTTAGGCTGCAGCAGGAACTTTCCAAGAACAGAAGACCCAGGAGATTGATGACTCTGTTGGTGTCCCCTCCTCTTTCCTCGGGGATATCCAGTATATTAGGGAACCAGGGGAGTGGTAGAGGTGACTTCACACAGATACAGGCAGTGGGTGGCCCCTGGGATATTCCTCCTGGCTGTTGGAGCTCCTTTCCCATTTTTGCCCTTCATCTCTTGCTGGCTAGTTTTTCTTTCTGAAGCATTACTCTGAGCAAGTGCTATGTTGAAGAGGATTCAGGATGGCATTCCAAGCTCTCCACTATAGACCCCAACTTATCTCTTCCAATCCACTCCTCCTCCCACAAGCCCTTCAGGACTGGTCACCTTCCTTGACAGGCCTGTGGTTTCCAGCTTTTCCATCAACCACATTCTACATCTTTAAAGCCATACTCAGATGCCATCTGTTCCAGGAAACCTTCCCTGATTGCCCCTACAAGAGGCTCCAACTCAGACCTACATGCACCAAATACACCCTTATGTATGTACACACTGACCTCCAACTACAGATGTTGACACCAACACCAAGAAATTCCACTGCCACGTCTTGTGCTTTCTACCTGGCTGTGGTCAGGGTCCAGGCTCTTCCAGGCTTATGGACAGTTCATCCCCAAGAGCTTTCACATTCTTGGTTCTACTATCTCCCAGCAGGCTTTGTATGTCCTTTGGGTTACCTGCTCCCTCACCCTTCCTCATTACTTGCCCAGACATTGATTCTTTTTCTTCTCCTTCACTGTCTTCCCTTCCTCCTTCCTCCTGAACATCAATAAGCTTCCTTGAGAGCCTACTGTGTGCTGAGTATGCTCTTCCCACTCCCCCAGGGAACAGATCTGGAGCCAGACTACCTGTGTTCTAATTCTGCCTGCACCTTTTTCTAGCTGTGTGATCTTTTTTTTTTAATATATTTTTTTAAATTTATGATAGTCACAGAGAGAGAGAGAGAGAGAGGCAGAGACATAGGCAGAGGGAGAAGCAGGCTCCATGCACTGGGAGCCCAATGTGGGACTCGATCCCGGGTCTCCAGGATCGCGCCCTGGGCCAAAGGCAGGCGCCAAACCACTGCGCCACCCAGGGATCCCTAGCTGTGTGATCTTAGGCAAATTACTTCTCTGTTCCATTTCCTCATCTGAAAAATGAGGCTAATAATGGTATCTACCTCACAGAATTGTTGAAAGAATTAAGTTGGTATAAGCAGGGTGTTTAGAACATTCCCTGGCACATAATCAGTACTATAGACATGAGAGTTATTATTCTATTATGCTTTGGCTCTGAGAATTCAGATCAAGTTTAGAGGAAGAGAACTGTCAGGTACCAAGTGACTTCTGTGTGTCAAGGGTCTTAATGTGGTGTCTCAATTTTTAAAAAGGCAAAATCCTTGTTAGAAAGGATTATTATCACATCTGTTCCACAGACAGGGAAATGAAGCTTTAGGTAGTTGAAGTGACTTGCCCAAGGTCTCACAGCCAACATAGAAGATTCAGGAGTTGAATTCAGATTTACTTGACTGCAAAGCTGTGCCTTAAAACACCATGCTGTTTCTTTGCAGCAGATTAGGACCAGCAGATTAGGAATCGGGGGTTTGTAATCAAGAATATGAGGTCTGAGAGTGCTGGTGCTTTGGGGAGAGGTGTCCACATTATGTTGGCCAGGAGTAGTTTAAGTACAAGTACCACTTTCAGAATGGTCACAGTATGTGACAGAGGACTGGAACCTCATTGCCCTACATCCCCATTTTCTGCCTTCTGAAATCAATGCTCTGGCTTCAGAGTATGACTTGGGGGCTTCTAAGGGGTGGTGGTCAAGTGTGTCCTGGAGAACAGCATGAGTCACCAAATTAATGAGCCACCTGGGGTCAGGAAGTCCAGGGCTACCTAGAAATGAATTATCTAGTTAAGAAGCCATGACCAGGGGATCAATGGAGACAGAGGGTTTATCGCTTACTGCCCCACATTTAAAGAGCTACACCACTGGGGCTGAGGTTTGTGGGGATCACTGTCTTTCTCCTGTACTGCCCCAGCCCAGTGTGACTGAATCCTCAGGGAGCTTGGAGTCTAGTTGAGGAGTCCAAAACACTGAGGGCTTCCCCAGAAAGCAGATTCTGAGATGGAGATTAATTTGTGAGGTGCTATCCAGAAGCTTTTTGGGATCAAAACCTGTGGGAGGAGAGGAAGGAATCAGGATTGGGCAGGGCCAGCCTTTTGGGCACCCTGGAGATAGAATGGCCCTTCAATTTTTTCCCAAAAAATACAAAACCTCATTTTGTATTTTTGAGGTTTATAGCCAGAGGGCTCAGCATATATGCCCCCCACCCCATTGATGAGTCATAGGGTGTGGGTAGCTCCAGGAAGCAGGTGTGACCTTGGGCTAGGCAGCTGTCTTCAGCTGAGGCCACTCTCCAGCAGGAACTAATGGGACTGTCTGGTAGCACTCCCAGCAACTGGGGTAAGTCATTGAAGGGGATCTGGGTGGTACATGACAGTATCCATCACAAGTGCCTACCCAACTGGGGAGGGTGGGGCATTCAAGGAAGGCTTCCTGTATGGGACAATGCATGTGCTTTTTAGAATAGGTAGGGGTTATGAGGGGGGAAAAAAGCAGCAGCTAGAAGGGGGATGTGTAGAGAAAAGAGGAGTTTCTGGTAGAAAGAACAGCATTACTAAAACCCAGAGGCAAAACTGATGCAGAAGTAGGTAGAACTCAGATCTGAAGGTCTGCATTGCTATGATAAAGAATTTGAGGGATCCCTGGGTGGCGCAGCGGCTTGGCGCCTGCCTTTGGCCCAGGGCGCGATCCTGGAGACCCGGGATCGAGTCCCACATCGGGTTCCCAGTGCATGGAGCCTGCTTCTCCCTCTGCCTGTGTCTCTCTGCCTCTCTCTCTCTCTCTCTGTGACTATCATAAATAAATAAAAATTAAAAAAAAATGTTTAAAAAAAAAAAAGAATTTGAGGTTTTGTATTAAGGGGCTGGGGAGCCCTTAAAGATTTTAGGGCAAAATGTGATAAAATTAAGATCTGTTTGCATTTTATTTTATTTTTTGAAGGTTTTATTTATTTATTCATGAGAAACACAGAGAGAGAGAGAGAGAGAGAGAGAGGGGCAGAGACACAGGCAGAGGGAGAAGCAGGCTCCATGCAGGGAGCCCAATGCGGGACTCGATCCTCGGATTCCGGGATCACGCCCTGAGCCAAAGGTAGATGCTCAACTGCTGAGCCACCCAGGTGTCCCTGTTGCATTTTAGAATAATCTTGGCACCTCCATTTACTAGCTGTGTTACTAACAAGTGACTTAACCTCTTTGTGTCTCAATTCCCTAGTCTGTAAGATGGGGATAATAATAGTGCCTGCCTGTTAGGGTTGTTGTAGGAGTGAAGCGAGATAGTATGGGTAAAACTGGTGTGTGTCATGCCTCGGTAAAGATGGGCTGTTGTTATTAGCTATTACGGGCTGGCCTGGGCTGGGGAGGAGAGCATGGAAGGTGTAGCACAACAGCATCAGCAAGTAGTCAAGAAACCTATGATGAGGGTATAACTAAGACAGAGGCAGCAGAGGTGGGAAAGAGCCTAGTTTAAAAGCTTTTAAGAGGTCAAACTCATAGGGCTTAGTGATGGCTTGGATGACAGAGGTGAAGAAAAAGATGGCATTTACAGTAACTTTCAGATTTCTGGTTTGAGTGACTCCTGGGAACACATAAATGGATTTGGGTCAGGGGAGGTGATAGATTCATTACGGATGTGGATGCGTTGCAATGGAGATTCTTGAGGAATCCAGCTGGAGGTGCTAGTCAATTGTTCAGAGTTGAGCTCTGAGAAAGGGTGGGTAGGAAAACATGTGTAGGGACCATTTGTATAAAGGTCAATGGAGCCGTAGGCCTGGGGGAGGCCATGGAGTGAGTGCTAAAGGGAAGAGCTGTGGGCTGAGGTGCAACTGCGATGGACACTACCCACAAAGAGAATGTGAGAGACGGAAGAGATCCCAGAGAAACAGGGTGTGTGTGTGAGGGGGAGAGGGGATGAGGAGATGCTGCTGTCACAAAGGCCAGGGAGGAAAGGAGACCCAAAAGGGCCCAGCCAACACAGTTCAGTGTCACAGAGACAGCAGAATCTGTTAAAGAGGGCAGGGGGTTCCTGGTGGTTGAACTTGAGGAGAGCATTTCCTCAAACTGGTAGGTGGAAGACAAATTGTGATGGCCTGAAGAATAAAGATGAAGCTGAGGGTTGTACATCTCTGAATAGACAAACATGGGGAGAAAGAAATAGAAACATTGCTGAGGATCAGTGCTGGGCCAGGACAAACACAATCTTTCCAGACCTTTGCTTGTGCCCCTTCTCTCATGTTTCCCATCACAGACTGTCTATGTGGATCGTAGTTTATCACTGTCCCTGCCTGCCTCTCCTACCAGACTATAAGCTCCTTTGTGATGGGATCCTCATCCATGTTTGGGTCCTTTCTGGAACGAGAGATGGTGCCGATTAGACCTATAGGTAATTGGCAGCTGCTTGTGAAGTGAATAAATGGTCTGAGATGAGACCATGAAGCAAGTTTCCTGGTTTGCAGACTAGTCAGTCAGCAAGGAAGTAGTGAAACTATGTTCTGGAAGAAGATATGTGATGGGAAGAGGGAGGGCTGAGGATTATGGAGTGTAAATCAAGGCACTTAGGGAAGAATGAATACAACTCACTTTTTTTTTTTGACTTAAGTAAACTCTACCCCTAACATGGGGCTTTGAACTCACAACCCCAAGATCAAGAGTCACATGCTCTACTGACTGAGCCAGCCATGCACTCCTAAATAAAACTAAATAAACCTTTGAGCAGAAGTATTTAACCATTTCAATTCTGGGCTCTATGAAGAAATGCCAATGTAAATAATAAATACTTGCTCCAGGAAAAACACATATCACACACTCATATCTAGTCTGCATATGATTTCAGCAGTTTCACAGACTCCTGAGGCCCACCATCTATGGACTTGACTAGTGGTCCATGAATTCCAAGTCAAGAATGTACTTCCAGAGTGGAGTATTTACCAGTCCTATGACCTATGGTGTATCATGTACCCACTCTGGACCTCAATTTATCTGTAAGATGAAGAATCATGGGATAAAGGTGGAAAGTGTAAAGAAACACAACTTTGTTAGTCATCTGGTCAGGCATTTTACATAACACAAATATTCTACCTTCTTAGTGGGTAGAATTATCCTCATTGGGGAAATAGGAAAACAGTTCAAGATTTGGCCAGATGTACACATGAGTAGGTGAAGGAGCTAGATTCCACCCAGGTCTGTCCAGATTCAAATCCTGGCTCTGCTGTAGATAGTGCTGCCCAGCAGGTATAACATCATCAACATCTGTCTGCCCTCCCCTGGTACAGTTAATGTACCAACATGCATGAAAAGGATTTGAAAACTGGACAGCACTTGGGCAAATACCACATTGGTATCAGCATTGTGGATCACCTCATATCTTAAAAATCTCTTCCTGTGGCATTTTCTTCCCAAAACCTCAGACCCCTTCTTCCTTGCTTCTGTCACCTGCTCCTCTTTTTCTTCTGTCTCCTGAGTGTAGGTTTTCTCTGGTCCTACCTCTTGCTTTTTATTCTTTCCTCTCTAAATCCCCTCATGCTGTCATTTCAGCTATGACCTCTAAGCAGGTGACTCTCAAATCTGTACTCCAGTCTAGAGCTTTATTTCAACCATCTGCTAGGAATTTGTCACCTTAATCAGTGGTCTCATACTTTATTGTGCATCAGAATCACCTGGAGTGTTTGTTTAAAAATGGGTTGCTGGGCCCCATTCCCATAGTTTAAGATTCAGTAGGCCTGGAGTGGAGCCAAAGAATATTTTTTACAGCAGTATACGGGCATAATTGACATATAATAAACTGCACGTACTTAAGGTGAATAATTTGATAAGTTTTGACATGAATAGATTCATGAAACCAGCACCACAATCAAGATCATGAACATATCCTACCCCAAGTCTCCTTGTTTCTTTTATAATCCTTTTTTTCCTTCTTCCTTGAATGTCCTCTCCTATCTCCAGTTAAACTTTGACTTGTCTGTGTCACTATAGATTAGTTTGTGTTTCCTGGAATTTTATGTAAATGGAATAAAAAATGTACTTTTTATTGTTTCTGGCTTGTTTCACTTACATAATTACTTTGAGATTCATCCATGTCATTGCATGTATCAATAGTTCATTCCTTTTTATTACTGAGTTGTAGTCCATCATATGAATATACAATAGTTTGTTTTTCCATTTACTAGTTGATTGACATTTGAGTTTCCAGTTCAGGGCTATTACAAATAAAGGTACCAAGAACATTTGTGTAAAAATCTTTGTGCTCCTATTTCTCTTGGAAGTAGAATGGCTAGGTCATACGGCAAATGCATGTTTAACTTCTTAAGGAATTGCCAGATTGTTTTTCAGATTGGTTGTACTATTTTACACAGCCATCAACAGTGTATGAATACTCCCAACTGCTCCATATCTTTGCCAATATCTGGTATGATCAGATTTTTTAATCTTAGACATTCCAGTGAGTATGTGGGGTGTATGTAATATAGTGGCAGTGGTATGTAGTGGCTTTAATTTGTATTTCCTTAATAATTAATGATCTTGAGCCAGGTGTTTATCTGCTAACCATATATCTTCTTGAGTTTAGTGTCAAGTTACTCAAGTTACACTTGAGTTTAGTGTAATTTAGTATTAAATTTAGTTTAATACTTAATTAAATAAGTATTTTGCTTATTTTAAAATTTGGATTGTCTTTTTACTATTGAGCTGTGTTTTTTATGTATTCTAGGACAGATGTACTTTGTTCGGTATTTCCTTTGCAAATAATCTCTCCTAGTATATGGCTCACTTTTTCATTTTTTAATAATAAATTTATTTTTATTGGTGTTCAATTTGCCTACTTTTTCATTTTTTAAACAATATCTTTTGAAGAGCAAACATTTTAACTTGATGAAGTCAAATATTTTATTATTCATTTATTTATTTATTTAAAGTAATCTCTACACCCATTGTGGGGCTTGAACTCTCAACCCCAAGATCCAAGAGTTGCATGCTCTTCCAACTGAGCCAGCTAGGCTTGATTTTCTTTAATAGTTTGTACTTGGGGGTCATATTTAAGAAATCTTTGCCAAACCAAGGTCACCAAGATTTCTCCTATGTTTTCTTATAAAAATTTTATGGTTTTAGCTTTCATAGGAGGTCTATGATCCTTTTCAATTCAATTTTTGTATATGGTGTGAGGTAAGGATTGAGGTTCTTTCTTTTTTTTTCTCATATGGCTATTCGATTATTCCAGTATCATTTATTTGAAAGATTCTCCTTTCCCCGTTTAATTGCTGTGATACTTTTGTCAAAAATCAAGTGATCATTTATGCATAGGTTTATTTCTGGACTCTGTATTCTGCTCTACTGATTTGTCTATATTTATGCCCATACCACACTGTGTTGGTGTACCTTTATAAGTCTTAAAGTCAGACAGTATAAACCTTCTAACTTCGTTCTTTTTCAAAATTGTTTTGACTATTCTATTGTATTTCCATATGCATTTTATTTATATTTTTTAAGATTTTATTTATTTATTCATGAGAGACACAGAGAGAGGCAGAGACACAGGCAGAGGTAGAAGCAGGCTCCATGCAGGGAGCCCGACGCGGGACTTGATCCCGGGTCTCCAGGATCAGGCCCTGGGCTGAAGGTACCTGAAACCGCTGAGCCACCCAGGCTGCCCTCCATATGCATTTTAGAATCCATTTGTCAGTGTCTAAAAATAAACAGCCTGCTGGAATTTTGAGATTGCATTTAATCTAGAGATCAATTTGGGGAGTATTGACATCTTAACAATATTGAATCTTCCAATGCATAAGCATAATATTTCTTCATTTATTTGGGTTTTTTCTAATTTCTCTCAGCAATAATGTTTAGTTTTCAGAGAAGTCTTAAATATCTTTGGTCAAACTAATCCCAAAACGTTTAATATATTTTGATGCTTATTGTAAATTGTATGGTTTTTAAATTTATATTTCCTTTTGTTTATTGCTAGTATATGAAAATACAGTATATGTTTGTTAAAACAGATAGTTAGGCCTCCTCAACCCTACAGTTTTGGATTCAGTAGATATAGCATGTGATCTCAGAATTTACATTTCAAAATCAGGTTATGCTGATGATGTTTGGGGCACACACTTTGCGAACCATCAGCATAAATGTTCTGCCTAAATCTCTTGTTTCAAACCAAACTCATCACTTGAAGCTTTTCTTCAGATTTCTCTTTTAAGAAATGGTCCCTTCATCCAGTTGGGACCATTGACATGTTCATTGGTCAACTGTTTGAGTTTCCCATTGCAAAATCAATCTGTGGTTTATTTTAACACCCTCACATCCAGCCAGCTGCCACCCTAATAATATACTCCTGAAATGTCTCCCTTTTTTCCCCTTCACTTTCCATCTCATATCTTCATCACTTTCCTTCTTGACCAGTGAAATCACCTACTAACCAATCTCTCTGCCTCTAGTTTCTTTCTACTACAACCTGTTCATCACAGTCCCTGACTAATCCTTCTAGTCGGCAACTTGGATTGTGCTGGTCTCTTCCTAAACAATCCCCAACAGGGCTCTTACTGCCGGATTAATTAAGTCTAAACCCCTTACTCTGATGATGCAGACTTCTAGTTGCCTATTTAGTATCCTTTCATCTTTAGTAATAGGACTTGTATCTTATCTGGGACAGAATATGCCCAGATTTTTTAAAGTTTATTTTTCTCAGCAAATAAATGGTATATTATCTTCTTGCCAATAAATAGCCATTTGACTAAGTTTGGACCAATAAGGGTTTTGTTTCTGTTTTTGCCGATAAGATGTTAATACAAGTTGTTGTGTGCCACTTCCTAAAGGTTCCATAAAGAGAGAAGATAGCTAGATAGATTACCTGTCTTCCTTTTCTTTCTCTCCATGTTTGGAATGCTGGAGCTCCAGCAGCTATCTTGGACTATAATGCAACTTTAAAGATGGAAGCACTTGCTAAGGTTATAAGGAGCCTGGGTCTCTGGTAAGGTAGAGCTGCCATACCAACCTGAGGTCACCAAACTCTGAAGTTATTTTACTTAGAGGAAAAATAAGCCCTTGTCTTTAATCTCCTGTAACCTGGGTGCTTACAGTCAACCCTAACCCTAACTGACATGACACCTGATTCAAAGCTCTCCAAATATCAGCCCCAATATACTGTCGAGTCACCATCTCACTCTGTCTCCCACCACACATGTTATAGCCATATCATACTATTTTCTGCTTTCCAAGGATAGTTTGTACCTTCTTTTCTCTTTTTCTTTGCTCATCTCTTGCACTACCCCCATGTTTATCTATTGAAGTCAAATTCAGTTGTGCCCTTCTTATTAGTTCCTCCCTAATTCTTCTATCCAGATGTGATTTTTCTCTTTTCTGAGCTCTCAGAGTATTCTGATCATATCCTTCTTGGCACATAAGAGTCTGCCTCAAACTACCATTACTTAGATGTCTATCCTGCTAGATTGTAAGCCCCCTTCATGTTGCCAAGCACGGGGCCATTGTTCAACGAAGATTTGCTGAAGGATTTATGAATAAATAAGGGAATAAATGAATGAAAACAAATAGGAAACATTGTTCCCACCCATCCTGTGCAACATCCATCTCAACACCTTCAAAGAGACTGCATGAAGCTAAAAAGGTTCCCATAATTGATAAGAGACAGTAGGCACAGAGTAAGCCAAAAGATCTGCTCTGTCTGGAGAGAATGAGGCTAAGGGAGAATTATTATACCTGGCCCAGCCTGCCTTGTAACAGCAGCAGCATTGACAGCAATGACTAATATTTAGTAAGCACTTGCTATGTGATGACATCATGCAGAGTGATTTACACACACTATTTTGTTTAATCCATCAACAGCCTATGATATTGGTACTAATCTTTCCCCTGTTTTACAAGTGAAAAGACTGGAAATCAGAGAGGTTAACTCACTTATCCAGGGTCATAAAGCTTGGAAGTGGCAGAGTTGGAATTGAGACTCAGTCCTGATTCCAAGCCATGCTCTTAACAGTGAGTCAGACCATAGGAGACTGGCTGTCTGTCCCACCTAACAGTGACGTTCTGGCATACAGAAGCTATAATCTATAGATTATGCTCACCCTGAAGTGCCTACACAATGCCTGCTATGTCCTAAAGGCCCAGCAAGTGGGTGTATCAAAATCATCAAAAAAGTTTCTAGGCTAGAAATATAGTACAGAATAGGTAGAACAGATATACTTTCCGCTATTCCTTCCATTAAGTACTACTAAAATTCCTGGGCATTATACATAAAGCAAGCATAAGAAGACACTGAAAGGTAGAAAGAAGACAGCAGATTGGTTAGGGACCTTGGAATCCAAGGAATGACATATTGAGTTCCCTGAGTTTTCTTTCTTCTCACCTTATTTTTCTCATACCTGAAGCTGAGGAAGCTGGCAACTCAGAAACACCAATAAGTGCAAACAAACAAACAAACAAACAATGAAAGGTGCACTCTCTAGTAAAATGAACCAAAAAAGGGGCAACCTAGTAAGACAGCTTTTAGACAATAACTGATCTACTTAAGCCAAATTCCACGGAGAAACCTGTGGCCCCAGTCCCACCCATGCCAGCAAGGATGAGGGCTAAGCCTAAACTCCTATTCTCAGTAGGTTGTAATGAAGCATCCCAACCACTTGCAGGATGGTGTCACAAGCCCAAGTAGGGAGTCTGGACACTTGTGCTTGCCAGAGGTAACAAGCTCCCCATACCACCCACAGTGTCAGTGGAGACCAAATGGGGTCCTGGACTTACACGCCCACCCAGCAGTTATGAGATGACCCTTCTCCTCCACATTGGGGTGGTGTTGGAGGAGGCCTAGTACAGTTTAAGGACTTTCATTACTTCTGTAATATCAATGAAACTTATGTGGGTAGCAGGAGCAAAGCTCTCCTAACCCGTCTCAGCCAGGGAAGTTTCAGAGAAGGCCTAGTGGAGAGCTGGAACTTTCACCTCCACCCAGCAGTAATAAGGAGAGAGGCCAAGTGGGGAACCTGGACTTCTATCCCACCTTGCAGTAACAAGGAAATGCTCTTCTCATTCCTCTACTAGAGGGGCATCAGGGGAACCAGCTAAAACAAAAGGTTGAAATAAAATCAAGAGTCTTATAATACCCCAAATTCCTAGTTTCAGTAAAAAACCACTTATTCCAAGAACCAGAAAGATATCAAACTGAATGGGAAAAAAAGAAGTAAATAGATGCCAACACTGAGTTGTCAAAAATGTTAGAATAATCTAACAAAGATTTTAAAGCAGCCATTACTAAAAAGTGTTTTAATAAACAATTGTGAACACTTGAAACAAATGAAAAATACAAGAAGTCTCAGCAAAGATATAGAAAGTCTTAGCAAAGAAATAGAAATAGAAAAAAACAAACGGAAATTTAAGAATTCAAAAATACCAGGACACCTGGGTGGCTCAGCGGTTGAGTGCCTGCCTTCGGCCCAGGGTGTGATCCTGGAGTCCTGGGATCAAGTCTCACATTGGGCTCCCTGTATGGAGACTGCTTCTCTCTCTCTGCCTGTGTCTCTGCCTGTGCGTGTGTGTGTGTGTGTGTGTGTGTGTGTGTGTGTGTGTGTGTATCTCATGAATAAATAAATAAAATCTTTTAAAATTTTTTTCAAAAATACCATAACAGAACTAAAGACTTCAGTGGATGGGCTTGAAAGCAGAATGGAGAGAAAAGAGGAAAGAATCAGTAAACTGGAAGATAAAACAGTAGAAATTATCCAATCTGAACAACAAAGAGGAAAAAAATACTAAAAATAGACTACAGGACTATTACAAAAGATCTAATATTTTTATCATGGGAGCCTCAGAAGAAAAATAGAGGCTAGGGCTGAACAAATATTCAGAAATGGCAGAAACTCCCCCAAATTTGGCAAAAGATGTAAACCTACAGATGCAAGCAGTTGAGTAAATTCCAAACAAGATAAACCTAAAGAAGTCCACACCAAGACACATCATCAAAATACTAAACACTGAAGACAAAGAAAACTCTTGAAAATAATAAGAAATGACACCTTACCTAGAGGGAACTCAATTCAAATGGAGTGGAGTTTCATCAAAAAATTATGAAGACAAGAAAGAAGTGACACAACTTTGAGTCCTAAAAGAAAAGAAGTGTCAACCAGAATACCCAATGAAAATATCCTTCAGAAATGAGGGGAAAATCAAGACATTGTCATATAAAGGAAAACTAAGAGAATGTGTCACTAGCAGGTCTACCCTAAAAGAATGGCTAAAGAAAATTCTCCAAACACAAAGGAATTGATAAAAGATGAAACCTTGAAACACCAAAGAAGGAAGAAAAAACATGATAAGCAAAAATATGAGTAACTATAGTAGATTTTCCTTCTGTTCTTGAGTTTTCTAAATTTTGACTATTGAAACAAAAATTACAACAGTGATGCATATAAAGGAAATATTTTTTTAAGATTTTATTTATTCATGAGAGACAGATAAGAGAGAGAGGCAGAGACATAGGCAGAGGGAGAAGCTCCCCTCAGGGAACCCCATATAGGACTAGATTCCTGAACTCAAGGATTAAGCCCTGAGCCAAAAGCAGAGCTTAACCACTGAGCCATCCAGGCATCCCTAAAGGAAATATTTTAGATGATATTAGAAATGTGGAAAAGTAAAGGGATAAAATGAGATATAATATCTACACTTTGCCCAAACGAGTAAAATGACAATAATAGTAAACCATGGTAAGTTTTGCATATATAATATAGTACCTAAAGAAACCATTTAAAAAAAGAGATACACTCAAAAAACACTAAGGAGAAAAGCAGAATTCTAAAAAATATTTCAGTAATCCACAAAAAGAGAAAAGAAAGGAAATGAAATAGAGAACAAAGAGAAAACAAAAAGTAAAAGGTCAAACTTAGACTCTAATAGATCAATAGTTACATTAAATGCAAATGGCATAAATATGCAAATTAAAAGAGATTGGCAGAATGCTTAAAAATCATGACCTAACCGTATTTATATATGGAGAGAGAGATGGGGAGAGAGAGGAAAAACAAAAGGATGAGAAAATATATATTATGAAAACATTATCAAAATAAAACAAATCCATATGTATATCAGTTCATATACTATTTTAGTATACAGATAAAGTAGACTTCAAAGCAAATTAAATTACCAGGGACAGAGAGGGATAATGATTAAAAGGTCAACTTATCAAGAATATACACAATTTGGAGATGCCTGGGTGGCTCATTGGTTGAGCATCTGCCTTCAGCTCAGGGTGTGATCCCAGAGTCCAGGGATGGAGTCCCACATCAGGCTTCTTGAATGGAGCCTGCTTCCTTTCGCTCTGCCTATGTCTCTGCCTCTCTCTGTCTGTGTCTCTCATGAATAAACAAATAAAATCTTTTAAAAAAGAATATATACAATTCTAATTGTGTAGCATCAAGCAACAGAACTGCAAAATACATGAAACAAAGACAGAAATGAAAGGAGAAATAGACAAATACACAATTATAATTAAAAACTTCAACACCCCCTCTCAATAGTTGATAGGACAACTAGATAGAACTCAACACCACCATCAACCAACAGGATCTGATTGATATTTACAGAACACTCCAACAACAGTAGAATGCATATTATTTTTAAGTGTACATGGGACATACACCAACATAGACCATATCCTGGGCCATAAAACAAACCAACAAAATTAGAAGAATTAAAATCATACATGGTATATTCATTGACTACAATTTTTAAAAAGAATTTATAACAAAGATGACAAGAAACTCTTTAGACACTTGGAAACAAAACAACACATTTGTAAATAATCCATGAGTCAAAGAGGAAGTCTCAAGGGAAATTTTTAAAAATTCATTGAACAACAACAAAAAATTCATTGAACTCAATGAAAATGAAAATACAACATATCAAAATTTGTGGGCCCACAGTTAAGGCAGTGCTGACAGGAAATATATATATTAAAGTTAGGCATTGGAAAAGTCAACTGGGTGACTCAGTTGATTGCTTGACTCTTGATTTTGGCTCAGGTCATGATCTCAGGGTCATGAGATTGAGCTCCATGTTAGGCTCCATTGTCAGGGGCAGGGAGTCTGCTTGAGATTCTCTCCCTTTCCCTCTGTCTATCCCCACCGTGCTCACTCTCTCACACAAGTAAATAAACAGATCTAAAAAGAAGAAAAAAGAGGGGCACCTGGGTGGCTTAGTGGTTGTCTGTCTTTGGCTCAGGTCATGCTCCTGGGGTCCTGGGATGGAGTCCCGCATCAGGCTTCCTGCAGGGAGCCTGCTTCTCCCTCTGCATATGTCTCTGCCTCTCTCTGTCTGTGTCTGTCATGAATAAATAAATAAAATCTTTAGAAAAAAAAATAAAGAAAAGAGGACTGGCTGGCTCAGTTGGTAGAGCATGCAACTCTTGATCTCAGTGTTGTGAGCTCAAGTGCCACATTGGGTGTAGAGCATACATAATAAAAATATTTTTTTAAAATACAATTGATAAGGCTTTAGCAAGACTGATTTAAAAAAAAGAAGATATAAATGACCAGTTTCAGGAGTGAAACAGGAAATATTACTATAGACCTGCAAACATCAACTGGATAAGGAAATAGTATGAACAACTATATGCACAATGAAAAAAACAAACTACCACAACCCACCCAATGTGAAATAGAACATTTTACATTTATTTTCTAACTGCTAAGAAAGTTGAATTAATCATTTTTTAATTCTTATAAAGGAAATATCCAGGCTCAGACAGTTTTAGTGGAGAATTCTACCAAATGTTTAAAGAAAAAAGAACAGCAGAGCTACACAATCTCGTTCAGAAAATAGAAGAGGAGGTAACACTTCCAACTAGTTTTATGAAGTTAATATTAGCTGGATATGGGGATCCCTGGGTGGCTCAGCGGTTTGGCGCCTGCCTTTGGCCCAGGGCGCGATCCTGGAGCCCTGGGGTCGAGTCCCGCATCGGGCTCCTGCGTGGAGCCTGCTTCTCCCTCTGCCTGTGTCTCTGCCTCTCTCTCTGTGTGTGTCTCTCATGAATAAATAAATAAAATCTTTAGGGCGGCCCTGGTGGTGCAGCGGCTTAGCGCCGCCTGCAGCCTGAGGTGTGATCCAGGAGACCTGGGATGGAGTCCCATATTGGGCTCCCTGCATAGAGCCTGCTTCTTCCTCTGCCTGTGTCTCTGCCTCTCTCTCTCTGTATCTCTCATGAATAAATAAATAAAATCTAAAAAAATAAAATAAAATCTTAAAAAATTTTTTTAAATGGTAATACCAAGTTCTGGCAATATTAAGAGAAATGATATAATGCTGGTAAGAATGTAAAATGGTATAGTCACTCTAGAAAATAGTCTAACAGTTACTTTAAAAAATTAAGTAGACATTTATCAGTTGACCCAGCAATGGTATATGTAGGCATATTGTAGCAGAGAAATGGTATCTTACGTCCACACAAAACAAAACCTGTGCACAATTGTTCATAGCAGCTCCCAAACTGGAAACAACCCAAATATCCTTCAGTGGGAGAACATTCTTCAATAAGAAAATAAATTGTGGTACATTTACACTATAGAATACTACTCAGCAATAAAAAGGAATGAGCTACTAGTATATACCACAAGCTGGATGACTCTCCAGAGAATTATGTTGAGTTTTAGAAAAACCAATCCCCAAAGGTTATATACTATGTGATTCCATTTGTATAATATCCTTGAAATGATGAAATCATTTAATTGGAGAAAAGATTAGTGGTTGCCAGGGGTTAGAGAAGGAGTAAAGGCTGGAAGGAAGCGGATGTGGCTGTGAAAGGGCTGAGATCCTTGTGTTAATAGAAATGTCCTGTACCTTCCCTGTATCAATGTCAATATCCTAGTTGTGTTATTGTGCTATAATTTTGTCAGATATTATCATTGGCCAAAACTGGGTAAAGAGTATTTTGTTATTTCTTACAACTGCACATGAATTATCTAAAAAAACGTTAATATTTTTCTGTCTCCCTCTCTAAACCATACATTTCTTGAGGTCTGGGATCATCTCTCAGCTTGCCTCTCCATACCTTAAATGTTTTATGTTTAGGTTAAAACAAATAAAAGACTATATACTCTCATTTTTAGATGTAGGGCCAACACATTTCTTTATGTATGGGTGTACTGATTGTGATTTTACCAATATCTTTCTTGCATGAGCTACACCTAGAATGCATTGATTGCCATTTTCTGTTTTGATTTCTTTAACATGGATTGGAAACTGAAAAGCATTTGAGAAAAAACTATCTGGATGCAGAATCCTAGACTTTTTTTTATGATTTTTTTCTGCTTTTTCAGTTGTCTCATTAATACATAATTTGGTAAAATTAAGCAACTTGCTGTTACAGAGTCTTTCCAAACAGAAACGTGAGTTTAGTACTTATATTTTATTGGTTTATGTAACATTTAGTTAAATTATATAATAATAATATGCACAGCTGGCATAAACAGGCTGAGTTAAAAACAAATGACTCTTGGTAAGCATGCAATTCAACCAAATGGGGGAGCACAAGTGCACAGCATCCTAGCCATGAAGGCTTGATGAGCCATGAGTGTAAGTCAGTATGTTTTACAAAAGAATTGATGGTGTCACTTAAGCCAGTGAGCCAGGTAAGTATAGGTTGTTTAAAATTTTATTTTAATAGTATGTAATAATAACTAACACTTTCTGAGTCCTTGATAAGTACCAAGCATCATGCTAAGTGCTTCTATACATATCTCAATTAATCATTCCCTGAAGAAAGTGTTATCATCCCCATTTTACAGATAAGGAAATTGAAGCTCAACAAAGTTCAGTAACTCTCCCAAGTTCTCCTAGTTGTTAGGTGGTAGAGCTGAGTTTCTGTTCAATTCCAAAATCTGTGATTTTATGCATTACAATATGCTATTTCTATTATTTGTCTTGTGGATGAATGAAGGACTTCAGACAAGTATCCAGAGCTCAGGGAGAAGCTGGAGTTAGGAGACATGTTCCTACAGTTGGGAAAGTGTCCCTTGGAGAGCAACTGGCCCTTCTTGACAGTTTCCTGAGGTGAGAAGAGTTCCTAAGAAAAGGGTTGAATGTCCTTAGAGAGTTTGGAAGTGGGGAGGAGGCCCACAGAGAATGATGGAGGAAGCCTAGACCTGTTGCCGGGTTGGTTTAGTCCCATCTCCTGTATCTACTCCAGACTTCTGACCACCATCAACATTGGCCCCCCCTTTAGTTTAATCCTGCCTTCTTTTCTTTCAGTTGAATCTGGCTGGAATCTTTAAACTTTTTAAAAAATATTTTATTTATTTATTAATGAGAGACAGAGAGAGAGGCAGAGACACAGGCAGAGGGAGAAGCAGGCTCCATGCAGGGAGCCTGATGAGGGACTCGATCCCAGGATCCTGGGATCACTCCCTGAGCCAAAGGCGAATGCTCAACCGCTGAGCCACCTAGGTGTCCCTGGATGTTTTAAACTCAATTACAAAATGAAAAGAATACAACAAAGCTACACTCTCAATGCCTGGACTCATGATCCCAAACAATAGCAACTGAAACCGACCAGTTTGGCTGCCAAAGCTCATGGGCCAAACCATGGGATTGGCTCCCCATTTCAGTTTCTCACCTCAGCTCTGAGTAAATCAAACATGATGGATTCAGGCTGGCACAATGGCCTCAGTTCTTCCCCAGACCTCCTTCTTAGCTGCCTTCTCTGAGCATCTGTCCTCTAACCAGTTGCACACCTCTGTATCTCAGAGCTGCCTAACTCCAGAGGTCCTGGTCTCTAGCTCAGGAAGAACAGTCAAGGTCTAACTCCTCCTATGTTGGATTTCAATCCCTCCTCCCTCTCACCCCTCTCCATCCCAACATCTGCTTTCCTAGGTGGCTTTTACCCTTATAAGAAGAAGCCCTGCTCCCAATCTCAGGCTCATTTTTCCATACCATGTTAAATCCTGTTATCTGAAGCATATCTACTGGCTGAGATTTAGGCTACTTCTTCACTCAGGTACCCAGCTGATATTTGGGTCTTGTTTCTCCTCTACTTTGTGCCTTGGAGAAGGCATTATACTTCCTGGCACTTCACTGTCTCCTCCTGGATCCCTCCCATGGCCTGGAGCAGATTTCTCACCTCCTGCAAATTTTTCTTTCTGCTTGGAATGACCTTCTCTCCTTTCTTACTTGGCTACTTTTTAATTATCCTCTGGATCACAGCTTAGATGTCACCTCCTCTAAGAAGCTCTTCCAATCCTACATATGATCTGTGTTAGGTGCCTTTTCTCTGTGTTGGGTGCCTTTTAGTTTTTAGGACACTATACTGAGGGGCGCCTGGGTGGCTCAGTGGTTGAGCATCTGCCTTTGGCTCAGGTCGTAATCCCAGGGTCCTGGGATCGAGTCCTGCATTGGGCTCCCCACAAGGAGCCTGCTTCTCCCTCTGCTTCTGTCTCTGTGTCTCTCATGAATAAATAAATAAAATCTTTAAACACACACACACACACACACACACACACTATACTGAAATTGACTCATTACTTGTATGTTTCCTCCTCTGGGCTCTGAGCCCTGAGAACTTGCATCTTGTTCACCAATGTGTCCCAGCACCTAACAGTGTTTGTCATGTGGTAGGTGCTCAACGAATGTTGTTTATTTAGCTTTTTAATCAATCGATGATTAAACCCCTTCTGGTTTGAAAGCCTGATCTACTACCCATCAACTTTCATCTGCTGTATAAGGATAATTTTGTCTCCCTGGTCATGTGTGGGGCAGAATGACTCTAGTGAATGAGGTCACCTAGTCACCCACCTCCTTGATGGACCCATCCAGGTTCCCAGAAACCTCTAACCTCCTATCTATAGATTTTCCAGTATCAAAAATACTGTATATGGACAACCCCCTGTCAGTGATTTAAGCAAGGAAGGTTTATTCCTCCTTCACACCATGTGTGCATCATGGTTGGGCTGGGGACTCTGCTTTGCACTGTCATCATTCAAGGAACCAAGCATGGTTCTAAGAAGTCTTGTGGTTAGGGGTGCCTGGGTAGCTCAGTTGGTTAAGCGTCTGACTCTCAATCTCAGCTCAAGGTCCATATCATGCAGCCCAGCATGGAGAGCCTAACAACAACAACAAAAAAAAGTCTTGAGGTTTAAAAAAAAGTTAAAATCCTGTTTACATGTGTTTAACCTTCTGTTTCTCAACTTATTTGACCTTAAAACCCTTTCTCTTGCATAACAACTATTTCTATTCTTTTTTTTAACTATTTCTATTCTATGCGCCTCAAGCTCAGAAATATTGGTCTACAGAGGTTGAAAGCATAATAGATTTCTTTTTCTTTTTTTTTTTTTTTTGCATAACAGATTTCTGTGGCACTTCTAATAGGTGATAAAGTATGAGTAAAGCAGTCTCTACTCAGATTTATTGATGTTTAAAATGTGTTCAAATGTCTGTGGAGTCCTTACTTTGTGCCAAGTGAAGTACTCTGCCAGGTGCTGAGGATACAGGACTTGCAAAATGTATATGGTCCTTGCTCTCATCGAGCTTCCCTTCCAATGGGGAAGACACATATTAAACCACTAACAGCCACCCTCGCTATGCACACAAAGTAAATATGCTCCAAAGTGCTATGGAAGAAAGGCACGGGGTATTCTAGGAGAGTGTGTAATTGAGTGACCTTACATAGTCATATAAAGCTGCCCCAAAGAAATTAATCTGCTATTTACAGGATGAGTAGCTAGGCAAAGTGAGGGTAGAGAGTAGAGGTTGTGAGTAGAGGTAGGAAATGTATCATGCAGAGAAAACAGCATGTTCAAAGTCCCTGAGATAGGAACAGAAAGGTCAGTAAATTTGGAATGCTTTGAGAAAGGGGCAATGAACAAAGGGCCATCTTCATGCAGGCCTTGCTGGTAAAGTAGACATTTTGAGTTTTATTCCAAGAGCAATGGGAGCCAATGAAAGGGCTCCTAATCCAACAAAGAAAATGCAGATATGTTCAGCTAATTAATTGTATGGCTTTTTAGAATATTTCATTGGCATAGAACATTATGCTTTCCAAAATATTTTCATGTCATTATCTTATGTCTTCCTTGCAGCAGCCTTCTCAGGGAAATAGTCCAAGTATTAGTGTGGATGGGAATGTGAGGCTTAGAGAGATAAGCAATGTGTTCAATGACCTAGCCAGGGAAAAGACATCCACATCCTGGTCATTCTACTTCTTAGGCCAGACATACAGAGAAAGCACTGGTTCTGCAGGAGTTGGTCTTGCAATCTATATTCTTATTGGCAGGGAGGCCTTTTACTGAGGGCTATATGGTGGGAGTAGTAGTTAAGTGCTCAGACCAAGTATCTGCCAAACTGAAGTTCAAATTCCAGCTCAGCAACCACTTACTAGCAAGTTCATTAACCTCTCTGACCCTCACACTCCTTATTTGTAAATTGGGGGTAATCATACTGACCTCATAGGGTTGCTATAAAGATTAAATGAGATAATGCAAAAGATGAGAATGTTTGACAGTAGGAGCTCAACAGTTATCAGTTTGATTTTTTTAGAGAACTAACTTTTATTTTGGAACCTTGGGATATACTGAATGTGAAACTTAAATGAGGCTAAAATCCTTCATACCAGGGTTCATTGTATATGAAATGGGTTGAATCCTTGTGTGATTTGTAGACATTCAAGATGGTACAGAGGAGGAAGAAGTTCTGGGGTTCTTCTCAATAACAATGCTGATGCTCAAAATGAAGTCTTTATAGCTGGCGCGTCTACCTTCTATACTGTGTAGGGGAGTTCTGCACATAATAATTTCCCTGGGAGCTAAGTGCAGGGGAGTAATTGCCCAGGTGTTCTCCCAGGTGGATATTTAATGATAGCTTTGAGAGCCACATTCAAAGAGCTGTCTAGGAGTCAAGACCTGGAGAAAAAACACTTACGGGTCTCAAAGTCCTGCTAAACATCAGCTGATAGGCCTTCCCAAAGAGTTGATAGAGGTATTGAGGTGAAGTACAGAAGCCTAGAGCCAAGGAATATCTGTGATTCACTGGGTAACCTTGACCATTTGTGGGGCTTCTAATTCAGGGCAGCATAAACCTTTGTGGGACCTTTCCTCCTCCCTGAAATATGATACTGTATTCTAAGAACTTCATATGGAGAAGATAGGCCTTGAGTTTTCTTAGCTTTGCAATTAATCTTTGCTCTTGAAGATGGGCCACCAGAAATGCATGGTAGGTTGAGTAGGGTCTCAGAGAAAAGTCTAATCAGTGACTCTCAAACATTTGTACCCTGACTCACAGCCTGAAATGTATTTTGTGTGGTGGCCCAGCATGCTTGCTCTCATTCTCTCTCTCTCTCTCTCTCTCTCTCTCTCTCTCTCTCACACACACACACACAAACACACACACACACATACCTCTGAAACAAAATTTCAGTAAGCAATACCTATACTTACATATGTGATTCACCTTGGTATTTATTTTCTCTTTTATTCTATTTCATTAAATTGATTTCATGACCCCACTAATAGATTGCAACCTGCGCTTTGAGAAACATTGGTCTTATAGATGATGACTTGTCCTTGAAGGTGATTGAGGAAGACGTTATCCATGAATAATGAAATTTAGATGAGCAGGGCCAAAGGCTGAACAGACTAACTATATACTTTAAATGCTCATAGCAGATCCAGAATCTGGCTTTCTGTCACTTCTGAACATTGAGATTAGAGACAGTAAAAGTAATAACGATAAGAAAAATAACAAAAGCACCTAGTAAGGACCTTAGTGCAGAGAACTGGGCTAGGTACTTGAGCAGGATAAAAATATAAATAGTAAATACTCTCTCTGCTTAAAAGTGTTCATAACCTAGTGGAAAAGATGGACTGGATCATAAACACAAGAATATGAAGAGACTTCAGGCCAACATATCCAACTGAGCTGATGTAGAAAGATGTTTCTCACTAGAAATGTAAACTTCATAATTGTTTAGGATAAATTTAAAAACATATAAAATATAACAATTTAAAAGTATATAACTAAATTTTAAAGCAGTAAATGGAAGTCTCTAAGTGCCAGGAATGAAAAGAAAACTCACAGAGGCCTTGGATCCAGTACTATGTGATAAGAACTAGAGTTTTTTTTTGTTTTTTAAAGATTTTATTTATTTATTCATGAGAGACACACAGAAAGAGAGAGAGAGAGGCAGAGACACAGGCAGAAGGAGAAGCAGGCTCCATGCAGGGAGCCTGACATGGGACTCAATCCCAGGTCTCCAGGATCATGCCCTGGGCTGAACGCAGCAACGCTAAACTGCTGGGCCACCCGGGCTGCCCAGAGCTAGAGTTCAACAGTGATGAGGATAGAAGAGTTAGCCTCAGTCTGCTGCATTCTGGGAAGCTGAAACTGAGCTCCCTTCATAGAATTAGGAGCCATAAAGTATTACTTATCCATGAAATGGGAACCAGAAAACTCCACTCAGGATGAGGACTCAGTAGAGAAGCTTGGCATTTTTCTGTGGCTGAGGGTAGAATGAAAGTTATTTTATGAGAAATTAGAAACCCAAGCCTGTGCCAAACATGGATGTGCAATGTAAATGCACTATACCAAGGTGTAGAAAATTCAATTCAAGAAAATAATAAATAAAATAGTCCACAAATAGTAAGACCCATAGAGTTCCAGCAGAGGCAAAGCTGATTGACGTGGTGCCTCCTCCATGGCCAAGGCATGTAAGTCTCTCACAGAAACCAAGTTCTGCTAGAGATGAGTCCACAATAGAGAACTTCAAACCACAAGAAGAAATGAACAACTACAAAAAAAAAAAAAGAATCCCCAAAGGCAATACATTGGAAAATTCAAATAACTGTATAGGTAACAAAACAATATGGAAAATACTCTTAAATAAATATGTTTTAAATATCCCCCCTAAAAAGTAAAAAACAAAATCTAAAAGGCAAGAATAGGGCACAATAGAAAAAATTAGAATTTAAAAAGAACTAAATAAAATTTCTAGAAATAAAATATTGAAATAAAAACAACTCAATGGAGTGAGCAGTTGATAACACTGCTAAAGAGAGAATTAATGAATTAGAAGGCAAATTGGAAAGTACCCAAAATCCCCCTCACAGAGTTGAAAGTCATAGAAATATGAAGGAGAAGTTAAGAGACATGAGAAATAAAATGAGAAGGTCCAAATAGAGATAGTAGAAATTCCAGGGGAAGAGAAAAGAGAGAGTAGCAATTTTTAAAGATTTGATGGTGGCAAGTTGACCAAATTGAATGAAAATAAAAAAGTGTTCTCAGTAAGAAGAAACAAAACTGGTTTTCCAAGCAGAATAAATAAAAATATATTTACACCTAAACACGTTAGTGATTCTGCAGAACATTAAAGACAAAAAATCTTTTTTTTTTTAAGACAAAAATCTTAAAAGCTACCAGCAGAATGACAGACAGACAGCAGGCTTCTCATAGGAGCAATAAAAACCAGAAGACAAATACTCACACCCTCAAAATGCTGAAAGAAAATAACTGTCAACTTAGAAAACTATAGCCCCAGATAATTATCATTAAACACAGAAAGAGTGAAATAAAAATAATTTCAGATACAAATGAAAGAGTTACGTATTCACAGATCCTTGCTGAAAGAATTTCTAAAAGTTTTCAGTAAGAAGGAAACTGAACCCAAAGGGGTTCAAAGAATTGGGCTAATAGAAGCTATAGTGAGCAATGAAACTGATAAATATGTAGGCAAATCTAAACAATAATTAATAATGATAATTTTTTGAAAGAGTATAAAGATATGATAGAACTAAAATACCAATCAGTAAATTATATGAAAAATGGAAGAAGTTAGTTTACATTACATTCTAAGATCCATCTATTTAACAGAACAGAAATACACATTCACATTAATCTTTAAGTAACATATGCATGCTTAAAAAATTAAGAGTAACTCTAATTGTCTAGAAATAGAGTGTTGACTTCCAAACTAGTAAAAAAGAAAATAAAAAAATAGAATAAAGAAACCTTAGCAATGTTGTAGCAGGCATGGAAGAGGGAAAAGAGGGAAAGCAAAGAAAAAGCATCAAAATAGAAAACACAGGGATGCCTGAGTGGCTCAGTGGTTAAGCTTCTGCCTTCAGCTCAGGGCGTGATCCTGGAGTCCCGGGATCGAATCCCACATCGGGCTCCCTGCATGGAGCTTGCTTCTCCCTCTGCCTATGTCTCTGTCTCTCTCTCTCTCTCTCTCTCTCTCATGAATAAATAAATAAAATCTTAAAAAAAAAACCTTTAAAAAAAAACAGAAAACACAGAGATGATAGAAGTTAAGTCCAAATGCATTAATCACAACAAAGGTAGACATATCAAATTTTCTGATTAAAAGAGACTTTCAATTTAGATTTTTATTTTTCATTTATTTATATTTTTTTAAAGATTTTTAAAATTTATTTATTTGAGAGAGCAAGCACAGAGGGAGAGGAAGAAGCAGACTCCCTGCTGAGTAGAGAGCCCAACAAAGAGCCCAATACCAGGACCTTGAGATCATAAGCTAAAGGCAAACACTTAATGGACTGGGCCACTCAGGAACCCCAATTTAGATTTTTTAAAAATCCAGGCATAGGCTGTTCACAAAAGACTTGCCTAAAATATAAAATCATGGAAAGATTAAAAAGGAAGATATAAAACAAGATATGCTAGGCAAATATTAACCAGAAGGAAGGTAGGCTAGCAATATTAATATCCAACAAGAATTTAAAAGCAAAAGCACTAATAAGGATAAAATGGGATGTTACTTATTGATAAAAGGAACAATCCAACAAAGAGATTTGCCATATCAGCTGGCTGGGGCGGTCCTGCCTAAGCAGCTTGAGTCCAGCCTAGAGAGACTCCTCTGTCTTGAAAAGCCAAGGGACAGCTCCCTGCTCTGACTGCATTTGGTTTGGCTTGCACCTGCCTGGGCTGGGTAAGGTATACCAACACAGTGCACTGCTAGGAAAAAACATGCTGCTTTTCTCAGGTACAGCTTGTAATTGACTTAGGTACTTGTTTATTGTAAATTTTTAGTATTTGGATTTTGCAAATTTCAGGGGCGAGAAGAAACTGTTAACCAGGATTCCCCAAAACTGGGCTGGGGTAACAACACTAGACTGAAATAACTAAATCCTCCATGGGACTCAAAAATACCAAATACCACTGGTATGCCTTTGGGATTTCTCTCAAACTCATTCTGTGAGTGGGAGGGACCCAAGGGCCTCTAGGATTTGAGACCAAAGCAGAGGGTTTGGTATATGTCCTTTAGTGGATCAGATGACAGGAAGCTGAATGAAACTTACAATTTGGAGACCTGGTGTCATGTCCCTGTTTGTGAAGCCAGATCAGCATTTGGTGTTCCAGCTTCAAGGTGACCAGACATCTACAGATACTCAGAACTGCACCTTCTGGATATACTTCCCCTTGTATACTGTGTCCCTCCAGACCTTTTACAGTGTGGTTGGTCCATGGGACTTGGTTCCATCTTTCAACTCTTGCCAGCACAGCCTAAAGCCAAGGCCTTCCCCTTTATGATGGAGTTGTTCTCAAGAGTTTTTATTTGCCTGTCCTTTGGAGAGTTTGTGAGTTTATTTCTGTGACATGTACCTCTTGAATGTCTGCCCAGCATCTTTGGGAAGGATTCTCTCCAACCAAAGGGGTGTATTCCTAGAAAGGATTTTTGGCCACAGTTGACTGAGGTAAGGTCAGATACCTTGTACAAAAGCCGATCAGATTCCCACTCTTGGGAGTTGGAAATTTGAACTGATGGGGCCAGGGGCTGGGATGCTTACAAGCAGGGTCACATTGACAGCACGATGAAGGAGTAGGCCAATGGGCTTCAGTTCTAGGGACATAGACCTGCTTTGGTTTCTGCCTTTCCCAAGCCTAAACATCCCTTTGTGCTTAACCTAGCTTGGACTTCTTTCTGCCATTTTTAGCTTTTTTTTTTTTTTTTTTTTTTGTAGCCTTATAAACATGGGTTAAAGAAGGGATCTCCTCTTCAGTAGGAAGGGTCTTCTCAGCAATTCATTTAACTGCCAATTCAGAAGCTTTGAATTGAAAGACTAAAGGCTCGAAGATGTAGCTTAGGGGCTCCAAGGTGGCAGCAGGTCAACCCACTCCAGAACTGAGTCTGCCTGTCCAAATCATGTCCCTGCCCCCATCATAATGTTGTATTCAGAGAGGGCAAAGGGCACCCTTACAATGGAGAAACTTGGGATGACACCTTAAAAATGATCAAACTTATCACCACCAATAATGAGAGAAACCTTATGCCTACCTGATAAGATGCACTGAGAAAGAAACATCACCTATGTGGTATTCCTGTCCAAAATATTTAGCCTGAATTTAATCATGAGGAAACAATCAGACAAATCCAAACTGGGGACATTTTGTTGCCTGGGTTTTCCAAAACTCATGAAAAAAAAGAAAGAAAAAAAAAAGCTTGAGAACTATTCCAAAATAAAGGAGATTAAAAATACAAAATAAATACAAAGAAAGATCTTGGATTTGGGGTGAGAGAGGGCAGTTATAAAGAACATTATTGGGACAATTGAAGGGTTTTGAATATGAACTCATACATCAGGCAAATGTTAAAGTTCCTGAAAGTGATCATCACACAGTGCAGTACAGACATGTCCTTGTTCTTAAAAGATAACTGCGGAAGTATTTCGGGATGAAGTGTCATTTATGTCAGCAATTAACACACAAGTGTTTCAAAAAGATAAAGGGAGAGATCAACCAGTGTGGAAATAGTTACAAATTGTTCATCTGTGTCAGAGTACACAGCATTCATTGCAACAGTGAAATTTGCTGGACAGTTTTAAATTCTTCAAAATAAAAAGCTGGAAGAAAAGAAACAGTTTCAAAACAAATACAGAAACACCTAATGAAGTAATGGATCTAGTCAATGATAGTAAATGGCTGTTAAAACCATTAAGTGAAAAGCTGAGAAGGAAAAAAGCTGAAGGGGAACTTTGTAATGGATAGATCCAGCTGACAGCAAATGAACCCGCTGATTAATCTTAATATTCTTTTAAAAATTTATTTATTAAAAAAAATAAAAATTTATTTATTTATTTATTTATTTATTTATTTATTTATTTATGATAGACATAGAGAGAGAGAGGCAGAGACACAGCAGGAGGGAGAAGCAGGCTCCATGCCAGGAGCCTGAGGTAGGACTCGATCCTGGAGTCCCAGGATCACGCCCTGGGCCAAAGGCAGGCGCTAAACCTCTGAGCCACCCAGGGATCCCGATTAATCTTAATATTATAAAAAGAAAAGCGACAAGAAATTATGTATTCCTGATGTGATGCAATAGGAAGTTCATGCCACCTATAAAATATTCTTGCCAAAAATTAAATCTGTAGCCAAGGGACTCTGGAATCTACCAATTTAAAAGGACAGAGAAACATGTTAAATGATACCACAGAGGTGCTATCAACAAAATCCTCAATGAAGGAAATTCCATAGGACAAATGGCCCATAGCTTCTTCAATAAATAAATTGCAAGAAGAAGAGGGAAGAAAGTGTAGCTTATGGAATAAAAGAAACTTTAGAGCCACATTGACCATGTACAGTGTGTGGACCTGGATTAGAAACTGATTCAGGGAAATTTGAATACCGAATAGATATCTGATGAGAGTAAGAAATTAGAGTTAATTTTTATTTAAGTGAGATGATGCTATTGGGGTAATGTTAAAAGAGTCAGCTTTTAGAAATGCATGTTAAAATATTTATAGGTGAACTGATTTTATGTCTGTATCCAAATAGTCCTCATGAATTGAAGATATAAGATTGGCTATATGTTGATAGTTGTTGAAACCAGTTGATAGGTATATGGATTTTTTAAAAATATATTTGAAACCCTTCAGAATAAACCTTTAACAAATAACTAAACCCAAGCCACTCTGATATTTCCCCAGTATATTCTCCCAAAGAAGGCTCTTCAGTGTTAGAAAGAATGGCTGCTCCCTCACAAGTAGAACACAGGTCAAGTCAGAGAGAGAATTCCAAGTGGAGGGTAAAGTCAAGGGCCATTGTGGGAGTCCTCATCCTCTTTCAAGTGGAGCACCGCTTACTTGGGGGTGGGGGTTCTGTCTTGTGTGTTTTAAACCAGACCGTTCCTTGTTGGGTGGAAGCAAGTTATTACATCTTGGTAGCTCCCTGCCCTAACCTAGGTTTTAGGGAATGGGGTTTACAAAGGCTAGTAGGTTGGATCCAGGGTAGAGGGAGGAGGCGAAATTAGATGTTTCTTTTTGTGAGGCTTAGATGAGGTTGAGGTGTGAGATCAGAGGTCAGGATGGAGCTGGAGGGATGGATATGTCACTAAGTTGTGTATGCCCTGCTGAGACCTAAGAGGCTTCAAGAGTAGACCTTTCTGGCCTTCATGCCTTTATCTTTGGTGCCAGTTCTCTGGGATGGAGACAGAGGTCCCGCCCATCTCTCCCTACTGGCCCTCACACAGCCCCATCCAGGGACCCATCTCCTTCCCACACCATTCTCCTCCTTTCTCTCTCCAGTTCTCTGACCCGTTTACATTCTCTCCCTCCTTGTCTCTTTTCGCCATTCCCTGTCCTCCGCCCTACTAGACACCCCAGTTCAGGGTCCAAGAGAAGGACAGCTTTTATGTGGCTTGTAAAATTCTATTATATCTGTATTCAAAACCTAGCAGCTGAGAAACACTGGTAATAAGCGTGTTATTAAGCGTGTAAATACACTTCCACTCCAAGGCCTCCAAGGGGCAGGGGCCGGATTCTCAGCCTGGGCATCTCCCCTGCTTGTAAGTCCCTCCCCACCTGGCCTCCACCCCAGACTCAGACCTTGTGCTGAGGCCCAGGCCTCCTCCAGTCTCCAACTACCACCGTCCTGTAAAACCCAGACTCTTGGAGAAAGGGGGCGGGGGAGAGGGCCGAAGAAAAAAAACATTAGGAAAAAAACTCCCACCCAGAGAGCATTCTTTCTGCAGCACTCAGGAAAAAGGATGTCTCACAGGGGACGGGAAGGCGAAATTTTTTCACATCCAAATGGATTGCAATTTCCCTCCATTTAGCACCTGAAGGTAATTAGCTCGAAGAGACTGCCGAGTGCGAAACACGTTCACGGAACATTAACTCTCACACATTCTCCAGTTGCAGGGAATTAATAGGAAAGATTAAAGTTTAAAGAGAGCAAAATGCCATTACCTCGCCAGCCACCTCTCTCCGCGGCAGTATCCAGCCCCCGAAAACCTTCGGCCAGTGCCTGGGCTGGGGCTCGGGTCTCAGCCTCCAGCCTGGTTGGCTGGGGCATCTGGGTGCACCCCATGAATAGGGTTAGCATGTGCTGATATGCACACGTGTGCCAAAAAGGGCAGCTCTGACCCTTCACAAGGCCAGTGCCACCCCCTTCCCATCACCAAGAAGTTTGGGGTGGACGGGGCAGGTGGGTTCCTCTAGGCTGACCCCTGGCATTGGTGTGTATCGTGGCCCTAGGTAGGGGATGCTAGAAGGGTTAGTAGCGTGGGTGTGCCTGTGATTTTGGTGCAGAGGGTGAGATCCGGTGGCTTGGCTGGCAAGAGAGAAATGGAGGGTGTCAGTCCCACCTTGGGTGTGTATAGAGGCACTGAGTGAGGGGAAGGAGGAAGTCACTACCACTCTTGTGAAGCAGGCAGGAGCCACAAGCATACATGTACACACATATGCAAGCTCCCACTGCCGCATACGTATGGCCTTTGTCACTCTGCTTTTTTCAAAGTTTATGTAGGTTTCCAAATTTGTAACGTTTCTATGTTGTTTCAGTATTTTAGGAAAAGATGAAAGACAGAGAGAGGGAGACACAGAGAGAGAGAGAGAGAAAGAGAGAGAGTGGGGGAGAGAGAGAGTGAGGGAGAGAGAGAGGGGCAGAGGCAGGCAGGAGAGAGAGAGCGCGAGATGAAATTGAGACATGGAAGAATTTATTGCCCAGAAAATTCCATTCTGCTATCTGATTCAAAAAGTCCAGTCCCCCCAGCTTCGGAAAATCTATTTTCCACATTTTAATACCCTGCAGAACAGTCCTCATAACTCATCCGAGTGTGTTAAGCACAGTTTTATTAGATCTGAAACAAATTTTGGTGGGGAGATACTATAGGTCATTAACCATGGAGTAATTTTATCCTTGTTTCCCTAATGATGCCATAATGGCGAGCGAATTTCTTAACTAAAGACCAAAGAACATTTTGAAGGTCAGTTTCATCTGTGAGCTCCTTCAAGCGCTTCTCAGAGAAGATTGGAAAACTCGCCGATTTTTTGAAGAGTCATTAATAATGTGAAAGCTGAAAGCACCCTCCATTTGCGTTCCTGCTTTTTACCTTTTAATTTTATATCGTCCCCGCTCAGAGCCCCGCTCCCACTCCCTCACCCTCCTCTGGACCTCCCGCCTGCCTACCCGCCCCACGCAGGGAACAAGGCTGCCCCATACCAGGTACCAGGCTAGCTGTGAGGCGCAGATGGGGGCAGCAGTAGGGGAGGCAGAAGAGTTAGAGGCCAGGGCCCCACTGAGATGGGGGGCCTTTGCTATATTCCCAGAATGTGGGGCACCATGTGAGGAGATTGTTATAGGCATGGTACACACGTGTGTGTGTGCATGTGTGCAAATGTGCGGCGCAGGGGACTGGGGTCTCTGGATTATGTGCTGGCTGTGCACACATTTGCTGGGGACCAATGGGGACTTAGTAGTCTCTATAGGTGTATGCCCTGTTGGAAGCAGGAAGGGAGAGGGAACTGAAAACTAGCACTGGGTCCAGTGGCTGGGTAGTGGGTGGGTGGGGGGGGCTTGTGTCTCCTAACGGAGATGAATACCACGTAGAGTGCATGAAACAATTTATAGCATGTTGTAAGCTCTGCTTACATGTGTGTGCAAACGACTGTGTATGTCCTGGGGCAGTGAGGTCATCAAAACAAGAACCCCAAGGACCCACCCCACTGGTAAATATTTAGACACTAGAGACAGTGACCATTGGCTGCCCATCCCTCACTCCTTAGACCACTCACCCCTTGCTCCTCAGGCCTGGAGCCCCTATTTGCCCACTTAACTTGCCTCCTGGTCTCCAATCCCTGGCTCCTTGGACCTCCCACCCTTGCCTAGTTCCATCCCTCCCCCTGAACCCTTATCCCCCTACATCTTCACCCATCTGATAGCTGTCATTGCAGGGTGCCCAGCCAGGAGCTGGGGTGGGACAGCATTTCTCTGTGTGTGCAGGTTTGGGGAGGAGGGGGCGGTGTGGTGACACTCCATGCTCCCAGATGTGGTGGCAGCGATAATTCCAATTTTATGCCTTTGTTATGGCTTTAATCACTTTCTTTATGCGTTTTGTTCCAGCGATCAGGGAGAGACACCTGATAGGCAAAGAGGATACCAGGGGAACCATTTTTATTTGGAATGTGGTGAGAAGTCTAATTAGAATCTGAATTCTGCTGAGCCTTGAAATGGCCAGCACTTTATCCTGATCGCCTTAGATATTGTTTCGAGTCAATCATCTGTCATGGTGCAGCAGGAGAGCCTCTCCCTTCACACCGCACCCCTCCCACCACAGGGCCAGCCAGGGGTACACTGGGGGAGGGGCGAGGAGGGGAGGCTTCTGCCCTAGTAGGGGTATGTGCCTCCTTCTGGGGGGGGGGGTGCTGTATGGCTAACCCTCCCCTGCTGAGGGCTGTCTTTGCTGGGTGCTGAGTTTGAACTCATGGAGGGTGGAAGGGGGAGAGGGGCTGCAGGAAGAGGGTGCTGAGGAGTCTGTATTCGAATTAGGGAATATTGAGGGGAAGCCAAGCTAGTCTGGGGCACCCCCTAAGTGTTCCCAGCACACTGACCACCCCATCTCCTCTCTATTAATGGCCCACAGGAGCTCTCATCTCTTTACTGTTCCCTGGACATATTGTATCTCTGCCACCTGCTCACTGTTCCTCAAACCCACCACTCCCATTGCCAACTCCTCCCTGACCCAACATTTGCCACATGTTCAGCTCCTTTTCTCTGACTTTCCTTACTCCAGTCCTGCCACTGGAATGCCACTCTGGTTTGTTGTGCTATCTATCAAGCCCCAGGACTGGTTCTGCTTCCTCCAGAAAGCCTTCCTTGACTACTTGAACCCACCCAGGTGAGCTCCTTGAGAGGTGGGCAATTATAGTATCCTGCGATGGCCATGCTAACAGCAGACACTCTTCTGACCAGAACCCCCATCCATTTATCTTTCTCCTGCCTTTAAGTGATTTCCAATTGTCCTTTCTCTCTCTTTGCAAACTGTTCTGATCCTTGCATGTGTATATGTGTGTGTGTCCTAAATCTGCATAAGCCCCTTTGACCATAGCAGTGTAAGTAGAAATAAATATTACTCTTAATAACAATTTCACCTCCCTAACCACATCTTGAGCTCCCCAAATCCAACCATTTCTTCCTTATCGCCTGCCTTTTCCACTATGAGCATGTAAGATCAGGCACCGAATGGGGAGCTGCAGCATCACCTCCAAAAGTCACAGATTCATGAAGCTTTTTGCGTCCTGTTTCCCCTCACACACTCTCCCCAATACATACCTACTGTGTGGCAGATGTGGGCATTGTTGGGGAATGATTAGTAACCAAAAGAAGTGCCATTTCTGGCAGGGAAGAGGAACATGTGCTCTATGAATAATGTCTCCTTGGGAGATGGCCTGGATGACTCCTTGGAGGTGCAGGGATCCACATATGGTCAATGTGGGTCTTTTTAGATGGTTAGGGCACTCAGTGGCCCTCTAGCCAATTAGTGTGCCCCATAAAGCAGAATGTCCTCATCGATGTCAGTATCACTAAGCCTCCTGAATGGTCACTACCCTCTCACGACTGTCTATGTAGCAGCAGTACCTTATGTATGGTCCAAGGGGCAGTGTGACCAGATGCCACTATAGAAAAATACAGACTAAGAGTCCCCAGAACCCTTCTCAACCTGCTCACTTCCCCATCTTTATCTAGATCCATTCTTGAATTCAATCCTGAGTCGTTTTATTCCAGGATGATTTCTTTTCTTGTATGCACCTCAGTTGTCCCTGGTCCCTGAGCTCTGGGCAAGGAGGGCGATGATGATGATGATGATTATGGCATTAACCATAATCTAGCGAATCATGGGGCTTGTGGTATTAACCATAATCTAGCGAATCATGGGGCTTGTGGCCAGGAACCACCAGTGGTTGCCTGGAGTGGAGTCCATTGCCAGGACTCTAGTACTTTTTCCCTCCCAATAGCCCCTGTCCAGAAGGCATGGCTGTATTGATACCACATGGATAGATGGAGAATAAAGAGATACAGGGAGATGAGAGGGAATCTATAACTGGGGTCCTCATTTATAGGGGAAGGCAAGACAGTGGTTGGAGGGACTTAAGAGTTAACTTCCTAGTGGGAAACTGCAATCTGATATTAACATTTAGGTACAAGTTAATATATCAGAAGGTGTGTGTGTGTGCACATGTGCACACAAGTATATGCTGGAGGGTCTGTGGGTGAGGGGCTCAGGCCCCCGTAGGGAAGAAGCAGAACCCTGGCACACTTGGTCTGCCCATACAGAAAGGTGGGAGTTTGAGGGTGGCTCATTCTCCAACTGCTGCTTCCCCATCTACACATGGGAAGATGGAGCTCCCAGGCCAGGGAGCACATGTGCTGGGTGGGGGTGGCGGTGGGAGAACAGAGATGCCAAAGCTGCCAAAGGCCTGGTCTCTTCCCATCTCAGACACCCTCAAGGCACTGTCCTCTCTCTACATCCAGAGCTTGGCTGCAGCGGGGGTAGATGAAAAGGAGGAGAAACTGTTGGATAAAAAGAAATTCAAAAAAAAAAAGTAAGTGAAATATTCAAACTGGAAAGTGATATTATAGAAACTGCAGCCCACGGCTCAGTGCATTCAAATTTATTCAAACTCGGCGCCTGACAGTGATGGATGCAGCAGCTTTTCCCACAATATGGAGAAGGCGCGGGGGCATTTAGGACTGCGGGTCCCCTCCGGGAGGGTGGGGGCCCGTACCACCTCCCATGCCTTGCTCCTCCTAAAAGGGAAATGAGGTTCTGGGTCCTGTCCCCTCTACCTCCTAAACCCCACAGTTCTGGGGATGCTGGGGGACCTAGGTGTTAGCAGCCCCAGTGCTGGAGTATGGCCCAAGATAGAGGTAGGCAGCTACAGAACAGGGTGATTCCCAGCGCCCAGAAAGAGGATGGTCAAACCTGTCCAGGGGATGACCAGACAAGGGTGCCACCAGCATCAAAAAGAAGAGGACAGCTGTGTGGTTTTTATCCAAATAAACAGCATGAACCTAGTAAGTCCCTGAGTATGCTGAGATCTGAGGGTTTCAGGAATCCCAAGTTAGGGAGCGGCTGGTCTCACTGGTTCCCATTTGCCTCCCCATTGACTCCCACTGTTGTTTGCTCCATCCAGAAGAGGGACAAGAGGGCCTCTGGGGAAACCTCAAGTCTGGGGGCTTGGTCTGAGCAGTGGGCAGGTGGTGGAGTATCCCTGCATGCTATGCCCTGGAGTAGCTCCTGCTCCCAGGAGCACCTTCTAGCCTCACTTCTCCGCACAAGGTTATTCATGGCCTCTCATTCAACCTCCTGACCACCAGACCCCACTTAAGATTCTCAGGCCCCATCCCATGGAAACCTAGGAATGCCAGTCACTCAGGGAAAACTCACACATCTCTCGGCTGCCTTGCCCACTGCACTCTGCCCCCGACCCCCACAGCATCTCTAACCCTCCCTGTCTCATTTGTCCCCTACACTCTCCCCTAAATGTAGCCACAGCACAAAGCTCAAATTCCAGCTCTCCGCTATTCTCTCCAGTCTCTCAGGAAGTCTCAGCCGCTCAGGAACTTTCCTCTCTCAGTGCAGGTAATAGAAGCATTGATCTCTAATTCCAAGCTTCTCTTGAGATCCAAGCCCACAACTCAGGCAGCACAAGCCATTTAATACTTGACAAGCAGACTCATGTGTCCCTCCTGAAGTTAGCAACAATATGTGAGTCCCTACTTTGTTGGTAGCCCTGCCATTCACCCATTCACCCTCAAAGAAACCTTGATGCCTCTGGCTCTTCCCCTGTCCTCATTTCTACCTTCAGTTAGCATACCAATTCAGAGAAGCTTCCTGATTTCTTTGGCACCCATCTTTGCCTTACCATCACCACTGTCCCCAGGAAGGCCCTTATCACAGCCTTCCCAGGCCTCTTCAATTCAACTGACAAACCCTATGGAACACCAACCATGCACCAGTCACCAGGTGTGGCATCTTCCTCCCAGCAGGGCTCTCTGTCTCTAAGTTCCATGTCTCCAGTTCTATACACTGCTGCCAGATTCATTTTCCTCAAGCGCAGCTCTGATCCCATCATCCCCTACTCAAAACCCTTCAATGGTTCCCCATTGCCTACTAAATAAAGTACAAACTCCTGACTCTGATATTCATGGCCCTTTGTGATCTGGCCCCTTCCTACCCCTCTCTCCAAGAGTTCCCATTACTCTCCTTCATGCCCATACTTACCAGCCAAATTGGACTCTGGGTGGTTCCCCTGCACACTTCCCATCTAGCAACTTCCCACCTCCATGCACTGGTTCATACTCTTCTTCTGCCTGTGACTCTGTCCTTGTGCGATGGCATTACTGCCCAACACCCAGCTCATCTCTGGCTGTCAGTATCTTAATCTGCAAGACCTGATTCAAGTAAAACCATCTTCTGAATACTCCCTGTAAAATGCTCAGGAAGGTGCCTGCTCGATTTTGTTGTTGTTATTATCATCATCATCATCATCCTTATTATTATTCACCGGCAGCAGCAGTGGTTTCTCTTCCCTGGGAACCTTCTAGTCCTCTTTATAGCTTTCCTAATTCTTGCATAATTTTCTTAATACTGTCATTATTAGTATGTTTGCCCTACAGTTGTCCTGTCCTATAAACCTCTTGGGAGCCAGTACTCAGTAATGTTCATTTGAGTTATCCTTAGCCCTGGACCCAGGAGACTCTGTAAACACCTGTTGAATACGTGAATGAACAAGTGAATGAATGAACCAATGCAGAAAAACCGGCTTGGACATGGCTATGTGACACAGAACTGGCTCCTCTGAGCCTCCAGTTCTGGGCAGTGACCACCTAAGAATTCCCTGTCATTACTCTCGGCCCTCCTGACATGTATCTAGGTGAGCTGGGACATGGGTGTGCAGGCGGTATGACAAGTGTGTCCTCCCTCCAGAGTGAGAGGGGAGTGTGGCAGAGTTCAGCCTTCCTGACTCATCAATCAAAGGGCACTTACTGACAGGCAGTTCCTTAGAGCTGGCTCCAGGTTCTGCTGGGGTTGGGGGCCTGAGTGAGGGATGAGGTCTGCCCTCTGGGGGTTCACAATCTAGTTGCTCCTTCACTCCTCCTGTGACCTTCAGACCACAGGAAGTCAAAGGTCTCCCCAGTGACTGTGGACAGGGATGTCATGCTGATGGGTTGGGTAACCCCTTCCCTCCAAGCTGAGCTGAAATGTTTCTTACTCCAGAAGTGGCTCTTTTACCCTCTTGGTTGAGCTCTTAGTGCCCCATCCGGACTGGAGCTCCCCTGGGAGGTCTGTTGCCTTCTGCAGGATTCTCCACTACAGAGCCGGGAACCACACAGCCTAAAGCTGCTGGAGGGACCGATGGGTGTACGAATGCTGGGAATAGCTGACAAACTAAACGACTAAATGAACAACTAACTAAACACATGGACGAACAAAGTGCTGGGCAGATTGGCACAAATCACAGAGTCAGCACGTATTGAGCATCTACTATGTATCAGGCACTGTGCTAAATCCTTACCTGCACGACTCATTTAACCTTCCCTTCAGCTCTGGGAGCAGGAACTCTTACGATCCCACTAGGGAGAGGCACCTGCTACTCAAGGGAGTGAAAGAACTGTGTGAGAGCCCCCAGCCCCGCTGGGGGGAACCTTGGCTCCCGGCCCTAAACTCTTCCCGGTGGGGGGCTGTGGCCTGCTCCCTCCTCAGCCCACCAGCCCTTGGCTGCTGGGGGGTGGGGGGAGGTGGGGGGGTGGTTCACACGTAGGGGAGGGCGGATTGTAAGGTCTCTGTCCCGAGCACCGCTTGGGGGGCCTCTGGGCTCTAGGTTTTCACTCCTTCTCTGCCGGTCCCCCTCGGGGATTAGGCGAAGTTCAGAAGAGGCGCAGCCGGGGAGCCTCTTTCCCAAAAGGCGTCTTCGCGGGGCCCTTCGCTGCCCCTGTTGTCAGGAGGGGGTGCCGGCGCGTCCTGGGGGCTTCCCGGCGGCGGTCCCTCCCCTGGCGGCCGGCTGCAAACAAGCGCGCTAAACTCCGGGAGATTTACAGCGGGCGGCTGGGCGGCGCGGGCCCGGCCGCCGGTGAGATATCTCCAAACAGCGCACTAACCACTTTCCATTTTATACCTCACCAGCTTTATAGCATCTTAAGGATTTCTGTGCACGGCTGGCTTCCCGCCCAGGGAAAAAACCCAGCCTTGTAAATAAATACTAAATATATATGAACAGAGACGACAGCGAGAGCCGCGGAGGAGGGGGAGGGGCGGGGTGCCGCGGGGGGGCGGCCCAGGGCCCCGCGACCGGCGGGGAGGAGGGGGCAGGGATACATTGGGGTGTCCGAGACAAAGGCGACAGGGAAGAGGACGGGCAAAATGAGGGAAACTGAGACAGCGCCAGAGAGGGGCAGAGAGAAAACGGAAGATGAAGGCTGGCTGGAAGTGTGTGTGTGTGTGTGTGTGTGTGTGTGTGTGTGTGTGTGTGTGTGTAGGGAGGGCTCCTTGAAAGCCTAGAGAGAAAGAGAAGGCTCCTCCAAACCTCTGCCTCCCTTCCTTCTTTCCTTCTCACAATTTCAACCGGGCATGGGACTACCATCCGTGTGTGTGAGAGATGTGTGATGTGTGTGACAGATGTGTCGTGATGTGCTCCAAGGAAAGAGGCTGTGTTTCTCTTTGTGAACCCCTGTGTGTACAGGTGTGTTTGGGGTGTTTGGCATGGGTAGGGCTGTGCGCCATGCGTACTGGGGTGTTGCCAGGAAGAATGTCTGTGGTGTGGGGTCAGGGCACCAGCAGGGTTAAGGACTGGGGTAGGTGAGCAGGCAGGTGAGTTCTGAGAATGTGTGCAGCTTTGGGGTTGAGTTGAGGGCTGAGCAAGGCAAATGTGATCAAATATATGTGGGTGTTTGGGGGAGTGGAGGTCTCAGGGGAGATGAGTAGTGAGGTGAGGTATACTCTAATACCAGGACAAGCCTTCAGAGGAGTATGTGTTGGATCTGGAAGCAAGTATCCACTTGTGTGTTGGGGCCTGTCAGGGGTGAGTTTTGACAGGCTACCAGGTGGTTACACCACCTCTTCCTTATCCTCCCTCTCTGAGTCTTTCCAGAGGCTCTGGGACCTTCTCTGCCATGGCCACTACAGAGAGGGTCTCCTGTGCTGATTAAAACCCCCAATCTACCATAGCCCCCAACTCTGAGGTCCCTGGACAGGAGCCAGAGTTGAATTGGCGGGCAGGAGGGAACATCTTCTCCCCTCTCAGGGGACCCAGCTATCCCTTTTTGTCCCCCCCCTTGTCTCCGATATTAAGTATTCAAACCTCATTTACATCCTTATTTTTCAATTTGCTGCCACAGTAGTTTAATTTATTCGATATAATTTCTTTTTCTGAGGGGACATTAATCATTGCCCTGTGCTTTTGGGCGCCTGTGGGATCTCTGCGTGTGTGTGTGTGCGCACGCGCGCACGCGCATATATGCATCTGTGTGTGAGTGTGCGTCTGCACCCATGTGTGTCTGTGCCTATGCACACTTGTGTCTGTGTGTGAGGTGCAAATCTGTCTGTCATGTGGGGTGTGTGTATATATGTAAGAGAGTGTGGGTCTTTGTGAGAGGGTTTTGAGTGTGAGAGAGTCGGAGTAGGGGAGGAGGTGTGGAAGGGTGGTGCAAGTGTGCTAAATTGACGAGGTCTTCTTTCTCCTGGCCCTTCCTTAGGATGTCAATAAGAAGGGGAAGTGGGAGGGCAACCCGGGTGGCTCAGCGGTTTAGCGCCACCTTCGGCCCAGGACATGATCCTGGAGACCTGGGATTGATCCCACATTGGGCTCCCTGCATGGAGCCTGCTTCTCCCTCTGCCTGTGTCTCTGCCTCTCTCTGTGTGTGTCTCTCATGAATGAATAAAATCTTTAAAAAAAAAAAAAAAAGAAGGGGAAGTGGGGCACCCTCCAGGTGGGCTCCTTCCACTCCACCCTGCCAGTTTTCCTTTCTTGAGAGTGTGCCCTGGACAGTTAGAGCTGGAAATGTTCTAGAATCCCTGATTTCCCAGGAAAGAGAGCTGAGAGAGGCAGAGATACACACAGGGAGAGACAGACAGATGAGAGCAAGGCAGGCTATGGCAGGGAAGAAAAGAAAGAGGGGGGAAGAAACATGGAGAATGATGGAGAGAGGCAAGGGAGAGAGGGAGAAGTGAGCAAGCCGACAGCGTCTCAGCCCATAAAGTCCCTGGAATGGGAGGAAGGGGCGCGAGACTCTCGCATCAGCTCAGGCCCAGTCATGGCTCAGTGCAGAGGGATGGGGGGCAAGGGGGGGCTGGTTGCTCCCAGGAGCTGAGATGAGTGAAGTGGGTTGGGGGAGGCTTGTTTGGAGACAAGAGGCAAGAGGAAAGGGTAAGGGAGTGGGAGGAAGAGAGAAAACCCCTCTTGGCAATACAACTCAGGGGAATGAGGCCAAGGAAAATACCCAGGGATGTTCAAGGGGCAAGAGGGACGAAGCTCTCTGACAACCAGCTCCTCTCTCCACCTTCAGTGCATCTGGGCAAAGCCATTGCTTTCTGAATCCTCTATTGGTCCTGAACCCTAGAACCCCTCACTTTTCTTTCTCTGGCACACTTTTGGAACTGCCAGGAACTGATGGGAAGGCCATTGTGACATCCCATTTAATCTTAACAACTCGAGGTAAGAGTCATTCTCCCCACTTCGGAGAGGTGAAAGAAGAGGTCAGAGTTTGCCCAAAGTCATGTGGAGGTCCAGAGCCAGGACTGAAGTCACATCTGCCTGAGGCCACGTGCTGAGATCCCTCACTTGCCTTGGCTGCCTCCTAGAGTCATGGCCACCCCAACCCTCCTGTCATCACCACTGCACAGGTACAACACACACACACACACACACAAAATAGGATCTGGGGTCCAAGGGTAAAGGCCTTTGGAAGGCAGGAGTCAATAGACTGGGGGTGATCTACTGTAGCCTTCTCCCGGCTACCCCCAGCTGTGAGGACTTTGAGGCCCAGAGCCTGAGTGCTCCCAGGGCTCCTATAGACCCTGTCTTCCCTCTCATCCAGGGATCAGAGGCCCCTAAGCACCTCTTCTGGAAGACGGAGGCCAAAACCCACTCGGATTCAGACCGGCTGACTGCTTGGGGCCAGTTTCTGTGCCCAGGACCAGTTTCAAACAACTATGACCTGCTCATTTTAACCTTACCGAGGTAGTTGTCCAGAGCTCAGGGTTTAGGGAGGAGAAGCTTCTTTCTCTGAAATTCTGAAAATGGAATTTTGAAACACGGTCTGAAACTGCGCTTCATGGGACCTCAACATGTGAGCCTCCATATACCTCCAGAGATCTTGAGGTCTACAGATTTAAATATTCTAATACCACGCACCTGTGATCTGAATGTCCGAAACAACAACAACAACAACAACAACAACCAAAAGAAAAAAAAAAAAAAGGATGCCGGCAACATCCAAGCATTTGAGTACATAGGTGGAACACCTAGGGCTGATGATTGAATGTCTAGTTTGGAAACCTGAGATGGAAAGGAGTCAGCCCCACCCCCATATTCCTTCCTCACTCCCAACTGAGAGAGGCCGTTCTTCCCTCTTTCCTTATCCTCCAGGAGACTGGCTGGGGCAGCACACCCAGGCCCCCAGCACAGACATGTCACACAAAAACCATCACCCACTCAGGTCAGTGATAACTGGGTGACGAGACAGGGGGTCCCTGGGCATGTGGGGAGGGGGCAAAGGGACAGGCCTGGGGCCGAGAAGAAGGTAGCGCGTTCATTTGAATAATGGGCAAAATCAAATTAATTCTACATTAAATAGTTGTGAATAAAGGGTTGAAGTCAGCAGTTTCAAACTTGTTTTCCTTAATTACTTTCCGTGTTTAATGTCATTAAGAAGATTAAAAATTCATTAACAAGAGTACTAAAGTGGCAAATCAGGAAAGCGATCACTCCAGGTTAGAAACTCCGCTGAGGCCGCACAGCGAGCCTTCTGCAGGGGGCATGGGTGGGGGTGCGGGCCGAGAGGGTTGGGGACAGACATGCAACTCACACACTCACACACTGATACACAACAGCACCACAGCACACGTCCACATCGATGGGCATCACACATCCACAGTCACACTCAGTCATTTCCTGCTCTTCCGCACCCAGGACTTCAGTGATAGTGGGAGACAGTGTATGGCATCTGTAGCTTATCAGGCCCTACCTTCAAAGGCCCTCTTCTAAAAACGAGGATTCAAGATGGATCCTGACAGGCAATACACGGTCATAAACCTCAGTGTCAGCTCGGTGGTGTCTGAGTTCACTCTCTTGTCTCTTGGTCATGTCTGTCCCTGTCTCCCCTCCCTTCACCATCCCTCCCGCTCTAAAGGGCTCTCTCAGGGCAAACCCGATCAGTTTCCTGGGAGGAGCTGCTGACTTTGAACCTTAATTATCCTGCAAAAGGATTCCTTTTTTCTCCTGAGCTCCTAGGGGAAGGCGAGGAGGAGTCGTGTTTCCTCTAGGGAGAAGGAGCCAGGAGACAAAGGGTAGGCTGGGTGGGGGAGGAAAAGGCAGGAACAGCGGCGTGAGTGGGACCCAGATGTCCTGGTGTTCAGACCAGACCAGACCAAGACTCCACCACCCATCGCTAATCTCACCTTCTCACCCTGCCTCTTCACCGTCTTGTTGATGGACCCCCTTCCTCCCCAATGCCAGACTTTACCTTCTTTGTGAAAGGACCCTCCCTGAGTCAGGACGATCTTCCCTGTAGCTATCACTGTCTCTGACTGCATTTCTATTTTGTTTTTCTCTAGGCCCCAAACTCAGGACCAGGTCCCTGACCAGATTGAGGCTGCCTTGGGTGCACCTGTGGCTATGTCACATGTCTGGTGGCTGTGTTGGTAATTGTGTGTGTGAGCATGTGTGAGTCTGGTCACATGAGGAGAACACCATGTTCATTCATCATAAATGAATGCAACTGGACAAGTCTGTGAGATTCTGATGGAATGAGCTCCCTCTCATTTCACAGGTGAGAGACCCAAATTCTGGCAAGATCAACTTCTACTCAAGAGAAATGAAGACATGGGCCCACATAAAAACTTATACAACAATGATCACAGCGGTATTTTTCATAATGGCCAAAAAGTGGAAATAATCCAAATGTCCATCCACTGGTGAATACATAAATAAAATGTAGTCTATCCATACAATGGGATATTATTTGGTCATGAAAAGTGATGAAGTACTGATTCATGTTATAACATGGATGGATATTGAAGACTCTATGTTAAGTGAAAGAAGCCAGTCACAAAAAACCATGCATTCTTTTAGTCCCTTTATATGAAAATAAAGAATCGGCGAATATATAGAAAAATATATTAAGAGTTGTTTAGGACTGGGGGTGGGAGGTATTTTGGGGAAAAAAGAGACTGCTAATGAGAATGGGGCTAGTGGTGGGGAGATGGCTCAAATGTTCTAAAATGTCTGACAGCGATGGTTGCACAACCCTGTAGATCTACTAAAAACCATTGACTTGTGAGGTGCCTGGGTAGCTCAGTCCAACAAGCGTTCAACTCTTGATTTTGGCTCAGGTCATGATTTCAGGGTTGTGGGATTGAGCCCCATGTAGGAACTAGTGTGGAGCCTGCTTAAGATTCTCTCTCTCCCTCTCCCTCTACCTCTCCACACTTTCTCCCACACTGGCTCAGACTCTTTCTCTCTAGAGACAAAACAAAACCCAATTGACTTGTACACTTTAAATAGATGAATTGCACTGTATGTGAATTATATCTTAATAAAGCTGTTATTTTAAAAAAGTGATGTGACTTACTTAGGGTCTCTCAGCAAGTGGGAGGTGTCACTGGTACTAGAATGTGGTCTTTTGACTCTACGCTCAGTGCTCTTTCCAGAAGCCCTACAATGCCTCAAAAATCTTGCTGTGGAGATTTGAAGGCCAAATCCTTCATGTATGGGGGTACCCACATAACATTTTGGCTTTTCTGTAGGGTTGTCACATTTCAGTGTGTAATAGTATCTCTTATTATATGTGTGCACGTAAGGATTTGTGGTCTCACAGCTCTGTGTGTCTCTGCAAGTGTGACTGCACATCTGTATCTAGGCCTACGGATCTCTCAATTGTGAGTGTTGAGTGTGCCTGTGAACTTCTGCTCACTGGCTGGGTCTCTGTGTGTTTGCATTCATAGGTATATTTGGTTGGGCCCAGGTCTCTGAATGTCAGTGCTAGGTCTGGATCTGTGAGGTCATGAGACTTCAGGGGAGTCTGTGTGCATGTGTTCTATGTATGACTGTGTGTCTACCATCATAATGTGTCTCAGTGGGTACCCATGGATTTCCTATTGCATCAGCTTATGGGTTTGGGTTCATGTGCCCTCACCTCAGAGTCTCTGCCTGTGATACATGTTGGCACCTCTCTCCATGTGTCCGTCTATATGTTGGCATTCTGGTGTCCACACAGGTTCATCTCTGGGACCTTGCATCTATGTGGCGGGGCCGCTGTCCATCTGAGTCTGCGAGTCTGAACCCCTCCTGCAGGCACCAGCCCCAGAAGGCGCCTGCCTCCCCACCCCCGCCCCTGACAGCCGTGGAGAGAGCTACACAGTAAATTCATGGCCGCCTGGCTGGGAAACAGGCGGCTGCAATGGAAAGGAAGCATGGATTTGCATATTGAATTAAAATTAAGAGCTAATTATGCAAATAAATTATGACATTTGGCAGGAGAATTTGCTTCAAGATCATTTATTACGTTCTTTTTATAACAGTGTGAGCATTTAACGGTCAAAGACAATATTTTAAGGGAAAATTAACGCAAGATTATTAACCTAAAAACAATTCCACATTAATGAGATGGTGAGCTGGTCCCCCCCACACACCTGGGTAGGTCTATGCCTAGACGGGAAGGCCTTTCTCTCCTCCTCTCCTTCCCTCTCCCAGTCTGCAGGGGTGCAGGTTTAGAGGGGGCCAGGAAGAGGCGAGGGGACCTAGGTGCATGTCTTCTCCATGGGGAGGACCTACTGAACCAAAGCGCCCACCTGAGAGTGGAGCATGGGGTGAGTTTAGGAGGCCACACAGAGGGTGAATGAACCCCCACTCACAAACACGCCTAGGCCAATGAAAACCATGATGCTGGCCTCGGGAAGCCCCATTTTAAGGAGGAAAGACAGAAGCGGCTCTGGAAGTGGCTGGAAGTGGCTCTGCAAATACCAGTTGGGATGGGACCCAAACGAACGAATGTAGAGTTTCAACAGTGTGGATGTGCCCCACTGCCCCCAGCTGCTGTTCCCTCCCTCTCAGGTTGCAGAGCGCCGCATTCCCTGGCATCCTCCAAGATCTCAGTGCTGCAGAGCTCCCAGCTCTACACCCCTGGGTCCCGTCGCCTCGATTTTCCCTACAGCCTTCATCTGTCAGCCTAGCTCTCCTTTTTTTTTTGGAAGTGGTAAGGGAAGGTGGGGCTCCCATCTGAGTTTCCCTGGGATCCCTTAACACACTTTGTATCACATGGGGAGTCAGCCCCAAAAGAGGTGGTGGGTGATGTCCTATTTGGGCCCCAATTCTCTCCTTCCCTGGGTGCGTGTGATATCTATTCTGATGCCTGCTAGCTTGCCTTGTGCAGACTCTTAGGACAGATCTTTGTCTGTAGTGGGCCCATGGAAGGGAGCCCAAGGTCTCCCCATGGGCTAGTCTGCTGGGTGAATGCCTTGGGTTTCCAGAAGGCCCCTGCTCTAATGCAAACATGCTCGTTGGGAGGCCAGATACTGTTGCCTGTCATCACTTGATGTCAGTATTTGGTTCTTGCTAGAGTGGCCATAGGGAGGGACAGCCATTCCTCTTGCCAGGTTATACCTCCAGGTCCAGCATTTCATTTGGGTTATGCGAAACTCCTGTGACACAGGGACCTGGGACCGCTGGGGCAGAGCAGGGTGGCAGGAAATTCTGTGGCTTTGGACTTAGGAGGCCCGAGATCATCTCCTCTGCCATGTACTGCCATGTACTGCCATGTACTGGCAAGTCCCTTCCCCTGGCTGCGTGCCCACCTATCCCCACACTATTGTGTGCTTCGGAGGCTGGCCTGCAGTCGGCATCCGCTGGTCCCTTGGGTTTGACCAAAAGGGGTTGCCATTGAGAGATGGGAGGGAGGGGAATCAGGGTGCTTACTGCTTGGTTCCCTTCTGGCTGTTACTGGCCCAGGATACTCCACCATTACCTGTACTTTTTCTAATCCCTGTCCACATCTTTGTAAATATTTGTCTTATTAAACTCTCTTCAGATGACTCAACAGAGGATGTCTCATGTTTCCTGTTGAAACTGCCTGGGACATTCCCAGAGCCCCTCAATCGCCTCATCTGGAAAGCAAGGTGGTAATATACAGCTGACAAATTACCAAGACCCAGCTAGTGAGATCATGTGTATCAAGGGACTTTGAAATTTATAGATCCCAAATCCCAATGCTTATTTCCAGGGAGGAACTAGACCACAAGTTATGCTGACATCAATACCATCTCTGCTATGAAGATTTTGTGCGGCCTTAGATATCTCACTTCACCTCTCCTGGTCCCGCGGATAATGGGCAAGCGCTGAACTCCTAACTTTGAGGTTCGGTTGCAGAAAGTAGTGATTTATGTTCATCTTGCTGTTGAGAAAGGAGAGGTCAGGTGATGTGCCCAAGGTCACACAGCAGGTTCATGGCCCCCTGCCTGAGAATCTGTCTGGGGCACAGGAGCCTGGGTGGGGCCCCCTGCTGGAGCTTGGAGACCTGGTGGAGCCCAGGGTTGGGGTCTGTCCCCTCCCCGGGCAGAGTGGACCATCCCCTGGAGAGAGAGAGTGGGATTATTAATAACAATGCTAATAAGAGAGAGAAAACAAAGCCAGCAGGGCCTGAGCATTTTTTAAATAAAGAAATTTCCCTCATCTCGTGGTTAATTTAAAAGGTTTATTTCTTGAAATGAATCCTCTTCATCAAACCCCCGATCCTTGAAGATCGGAGGCGACTGCGAGTGCCGGTAATGAATTGATTTGTAACGTGAGCGACACGGCGCCCTCCCGCCCGTGCCCACTGCGGGCCCTTAATCTGCTGTGTTTAAGAGGAAATGAGCTTCTCCATCTTTCGGCCTAAAACCCTGCACCGGGCACTGGAGCCAGCAGGCAAGGCCCAGGGACAGTAGATGCCCCCTGCCCACTGCGGGCCACGGGCTCCCGGCTCCCAGCACCTCTCCCTTTTGGGGAGGAGTCAGAAGAACCTCTGAACCAATATAATCCAAGCCACACAGACCCACAGACATCTGAGCAGATGGACCGCCGTGCGCACATGCATAGTTGCACTGACCCATCATCAGACTACGGCTGCACTTAGCTGCACAATCCTCAACTTCATAGAAATGGTCTTGCAGAAATAGCATTACACAAATCGCTCTACTGGGGCACCTGGGTGGCTCAGTCAGTTAAGCGGCTGCCTTTGGCTCAGGTCATGATCTCAGGATCCTGGGATCAAGCCCCACGTGGAGGGTGTCCCTTCTCAGTGGGGATTCTGCTTCTCTCTCTCCCTCTGTGCTCATCCTCTCTTTCTCTTGCTCTCTCTCAAATAAATAAGATCTTTTTAAAAATTCCCCATACTTAAGGCATCCATAGAACTGCAGCTAGGCTTGGACATCCAGTCACACAGGAGCATACACCCTGGACGTGAAACCCAGATATCTATAGGCATGACAATTAATTTGGGGATACTTAGCAATGTGGGGGTAGTGGCATGTTGTGGTAGAAATTGAAAGAAATGGACTTGAATCTAAGTCTCATTATTTCCAATCTGCTAGACCTTTCTCAGTCTCGATTTCCTCATCCGTGGAACCAGTGAAACATCTCCCTCATGAGATTCTTATGAGGACTACATTAGGTAATACACATTAAGTCCCTTTTTTTTTTTTTAAGATTTATTTGTTTATTTGTGAGAGAAAAAGAAAGAGTGGGGGAGGGGCAGAGAGACAATCTCAAGCAGACTCCATGCTAGGCATGCTAGATCACTTCATGATCTGAGCCAAAATCAGGAGTCAGACTCTTAACTGACTACACCACGCAAGCCCCCTAAAAGTTCATTTTATTTTTATTTTTTAAAGATTTTATTTATTTATTCATTCATAGAGATGCAGAGAGAGAGAGAGTAGCAGAGACACAGGCAGAAGGAGAAGCAGGCTCCATGCAGAGAGCCCGACGTGGGACTCGATCCAGGGTCTCCAGGATCACGCCCTGGGCTGCAGGCTAAACCGCTGCGCCACCGGGGCTGCTCTATTTTTATTTTTTTAAAGATTCTATTTATTTGTTTGAAACAGAAAGAGAGAGAGAGCGCGAGAGAGCTTAAAGCACAAGTGGGAGAGAAGGGCAGAAGGAGAGGGAGAAGCAGACTCCCCACTGAGTAGAGAGCCTGATGTGGGTCTTGACCCTAGGACTCTGAGATCATGACCTGAGCCAAAGGCAGACGCTTAACTGACTGAGCCACCTCAGTGCCCCTAAAGTTCATTTTAAATTATTAGCTTCAAGGGAGTGCCTGGTTGACTCAGCTGGAAGAGCATACGACTCTTGATTTCAGGGTCATGGATTCAATCCCTGTGTTGTGTGCAGAGATTACTTAGGTAGAAGGTAGAAGGTAGTATTTGGAGAAGTTAAAATTTTTAGCTTCACGAAGGCAAAAACATGTGAGTGAAGTAATGTATGTTGAGCATTTAGTAGAACTTTGGTATAGAGTAGGTGCTTAATAAATGCTGGCTAGTAGCATCCTCATCATCCACTACCATATCCTCAACACTTACTATAGTGTTTGATATACATTTTTTTTAAGATTGTATTTATTTATTCATGAGAGACATAAAGAGAGAGGCAGAGACATGGGCAGAGGGAGAAGCAGGCTCCCTGTGGGGAACCGGATGCGGGACTCAATCCCAGGATCCTGGGATCACGACCTGAGCCAAAGGCAGATGCTCAACTACTGAGCCACCCAGGCGTCCCTTAATATACATTTTATAAATCTATATAAATATAAATTATATTAAATAAATATAAATTTATAAGTTCATAAATCTTTAAAGATTTTAATATACATTTTAAAGTGAACTTGTGCTAAGTGATGCCTAGCACATTGTTGATATGAATGGAATGGTAATTATGAGAAGGAGAGAGGTAAAGAAACAAGGGTCCCTTAGTGGGTGTTTGCAGTGTGGCAAGCTCTCTGCTAAAGAGAAACAATAGGTTATTTCACTGAATCCTCTCAACAACCCTCTGAGATTGTTCCAACATATGCCCATTCACAAATGAGAGGTTAAGGGGCGCCTGGGTGGCTCAGTGGTTGAGCGTCTGCCTTCAGCCCAGGATGTGATCCTGGGGTCCTGGGATCGAGTCCCACATCGGGCTCCATGCATGGAGCCTGCTTCTCCCTCTGCCCGTGTCTCTGCCTCTCTGTGTGTCTCACATGAATAAATAAATAAAATCTTAAAACAAGCAAACAAATGAGAGGTTAAGCGGCTTGCCCAAGGTCACATAGCTGATAAGCGGAGGGGAAGGGATTTGAACCCAGGGAGACTCCAAAGCCTGCTTGCGTTGTGGGTAATATTGAAAAAAAAAAAAGTGAGAACAGCCTTGCTCTTCAAGGGGACCCATGTGTCCACGAGGCAGAGCCAGTTACACCTTGAGACTGCCTCCTTGAAAGTCACCTTTGAAGTCACACTAATCCCCCTCCGAGTCATAGGGGACAGAGGTATGGTGACATCTTCCCTGCCCAGGTGTTGACAAAGCCTCCAAACCTGGCTGAAGCTTTTCTGTGCTTCCAGCTTCACCACCTCCGCCGCCTCTGATCTTCAATGCCAATCTGGACTGCTCTATTTTGAAATATCTTTAAGTTGGGTGAACCCAAACTCAAAATGCTCCTGGGCATGTGCACATGGCCAAATACTGCCTCCTACCTTCCACCTTCCTGCTTTGGCCACTGCCATTTTTGTCATCCCCACTCGAGGGCCAGGAGAACCACAGAGCTTCTCCTTATGGCCCTCTTTTTGCCCAGGGAATGAGACAGCTAAGACAGTGGCTTGGTCACTGGATTCAGAATGAAGGAGCCACATATCTTCCACATTCTTTTTTATTTTTATTTTATTATTTATTTATTTTTAAAAATTTTATTTATTTATCCATGAGAGACATTGAGACACAGGCAGAGGGAGAAGCAGGCTCCGTGCAGGGAGCCCAATGTGGGACTCGATCCTGAAACCCCAGGATCACACCCGGAGCCAAAGGCAGATGCTTAACTGCTGAGCCACCCAGGCTTCCCACATTCTTTTTTTTTTTTTTTTTTTTTAATCAGAGTCTGACTCTCCTGGGCTTCTGAAGGGCTTCTGTCCTCCTCCTCAATCCCTGATCCCCTCCCAACCTCAGCCCTGAGGACAGCAAGGGCTTCCAGACCTTCCTGAATGGCCCTCCAGGAATCCGTTCAACCAGACTCCCCAGGCAGCCCCAAGAAGCAAGACACCTCCTGCCCACCCCAGGCAGCGTCTGGGGGCCCCCAGGGCCTCTGCCCACGCGTGCAGCACAACCACATCTCTTCTCACTCAGATCCATGATGCCGACCGGGCACGGGGTGGGGGCAAGGGGTACATGCTTCCCTCCTGCGACTTCCTAGAAGAAAATCATTTTTTGTAACTGTTGGAATCCTGATTGAGCTGTCAAAAGTACATGAAACCAGCCACATGAATGGTAAACTATCCATCAGTCACGGGCCTATTTGTTCTGAGACAGTATAAACATCACACATTTTTCTTCAAAATAGAAAATAATATTTTACCCCATCACATCCAGGTAATTTGGCCCCCACCCCCCAAAAAAACTTATTAGTCCCACTGGTCTCTTCCCTTCTTGTCTCCCAAATCTTTTTATTCTTTTGTCCACCAATCCCACTTCCCTTCGAAGCATTAATTCAGTTCTGCCTTTCAGCTTTCTCTCTATGTGTTTAAAACCAGATTTAGCAGCACCCGCCAACTTCCACCCCCCATGAGTTAATAAGTATTAAGGAAAAACATAAAGAAAATTACTCTGGAAGTGGCACCCTAGTTCAGATCCCTTTGTACAGATTTTGGTCTCCTGGATGAGTGCTGAACAGATAGATGTATAATCAGTCCCGATTTGCCTTTGGAGAGTGTGATGAGGCCCCCCTGCCCTCTGTGCCTGTCTAATACCTGCCCACTGGCCTGGGGTGATGGGAATGAGGAAGAGGGTACATCCACTCTTTTAGGTGGATGTCCCCTGCATACCGTGGCAGGCTTTGTCCCTTACAGGCACTCTAGACTCAAGGGAACACATGACAGGAACTCAGGTATTTTTTGAGCCAACTGAAAGAGACCACAGTTCCCTCTCTTATCTCTCCTCCAAGCCCCCACAGCTTGGTTTCCAGAAAACTCAACCCAGGATAATGACCCCAGGTGCCAATAATAGATACTTAGGGATGGATAGGTGGATGGACAGTAAAGGAGGGAGACAAATGATAGCTAAATAAAAAGGCAGATACTTACGTGCAAACACACCGTGACTTGCATATCCCCACACTGATCATAGAGACACACTCAGTACAGCATAGAAGGTAAGAGCAAGGCTCTGAAGGTATCCATTTAAACCCACCTGCTCCTCTCATCTGTGGATGTGAGACCTTGGGTAAGTTAGTTGGCCTCACTCAGCATTCCTCTGCAGAAAATGAGAGTAATAATAGGATCTATCATGTGGGGTACCGAGAACTCAATGATAGTGTTGCTCATCATCATGCCTGGCATAGAGTAAATGTGCAATAGCTGAGTACCATTACTCTTATCATTACATTGTATATGCTTTGCACACACTTGGAACCACTTCCAGTCTCTTCTAGACTCAGATAACACATACGTATGCAGAACATGCACATACTGGCAAAGCATAGGCCACCACGCAGAGGGGGCACAGAGTGGTGGTGAACACTGCAAATCTGCGCTCTGCCCTTTGCTAGTTGAGTGATCTGGAGCCAGTCACTTAATCTCGGTTTCCCCACCTGTAAGAGGAGAATCCTCCTCCTCATCATCAATTCCTCCTCTATAGGATTATTGTGAAGGTTAAATGAGTTAATATTTATAAAACACGTAAAACACTGTGTGACACATAATAAACATGGTGTGATAAACACAATAGATCTCACAACATTGTAAACTAATAGCTGTCCCGTTCCTAGCGTTTACAAAGTGCTTTCACATGCATAGTCTTATTAGATTCCCCCAATGAACTTGCAGTCAGGATCTTACCATCCTTTTTTACAGAGGAGGAAGCTGAGGCTAAGACAGATCATGGTTTGTCTAAAGCCTGGTAGCCAGTGAGCAGGTGGGTGATGGGTAATCTAAGTCTCTTGGCTTTAAGTTCCATGTTTTTTTGTACTAACCAACACACAGCGTGAGTATGTTTGTAAGTCTGTTTACCAGGAAGGACTTTGCCTTTGAATGGGCCTTCTCAACCCTCTTCACATCTATCCTCTCCCCCTTAAGGGTCCCAGCCCTAGGGAATGATCCAAATCAGCTGTTCTCCAAGTGTGATCCGGGACCTACAGCATCACCATCTTCTGGGAACTTGTTGAAATGCAAATTCTTAGGCCCTCTTCAACAACTGAGTCAGATACCAGGGGTGGGGGGAGGGGAACCTGGAGGGAAGCTTCTGGAAGAAAAGAGGCTCAACCTGGACCTTAAATGATGGATGGATAGAGGAGACAACTCTATAGATGTCTGGATGAACACTTTGGTGAGAGAAGGGGTGGACTGGGACTTGTTGGAGTGAGGGTTTCAGGTTGAGGGTGTGTTGGGGGATGAGGGTGAAGCCTCTGGGTGTGTATCTTCTGGTCTTTCCTGGACACTGTATCCAGCTATGGGATCTGTCCTTGAAGACCTGGAAAGAGGCTTTGTGGGAATTTATCTTCTACAGACAAACCCCAGTGACCCTGTTCCTGCAGTATCAGAGCATTGCTAGTGTGGAGGATTCAATTCCTCCTCTCACCCCACTCCCTAGATCCCCGCCCAGTGTGGCAGCCCCAGACCAGAATGACTGCAGGGGCTCCAAGCCTCATTCCCATCAGACTAGAAATCATAAAGTGAGGGGGTGTTTTGCCAAGGAGATGGGGGGCAGCTGTGGCCTTCTCCTCCCCACTTCTCCTCTGGGGCCTGAGACAGGGCCAGCAGAGTCACCAGTGCAGCGGGAGGCCTGGCAGCGGGCACTCCCTCCGCTACCCCCGTGTGAGCACTCAAGGCAGAGTATCTGGGCTGGGAGGAGTCCAGGGTGAGCTGGCCAGGGGCTCCAGGCTGGAGTAGAGCAAGCCAATCCCAGCCCCTCCCCCGGCCCCCCGTGTCCTGCCCCGGGCTGCCACTAGGAGGCTAATGAAAAGGGAAGAGGCAGGCCGGGGCTTGGGCCAGCAGGCGACAGCAAGGGGACAATGTGAGGCAGGAGGGGGGCGGCCCTCAGGCAGGGACAGACAAAGTCCCCATATGGGAAGCAGACGGAGCCGCCCCGCCCCGCCTGGTCCTGGGGCCTCGGCGGCGGCAGGCCGCCTCTCCGCTAAATGTCGGAGCCGGGGTGGTGAGGGCCCGGGAAGCCGAGCCCACGGGGCTGCAGCAGGACGAGGAGCAGAAGGAGGGGAATTGTCCGCGGGAGGGCCGGAGCCGGGCGCACGCAGCGCTCCCGAGTGCACACGCACGGGAGCCGCCTGCGGGCTTTCCTAAACACTTGTAAAGTAAACCAGCAGACGCGCCCAAAGTAGAAGAGTAAACAGCACAGAAGTGTGCAGAGTAAAAGGTGACACTCCCCAGAGCCTGCAGCGCCACCGACTTCCTTTTTCAGAAGCAATTACTTGGAATACTTGCCTTCAAGCAAAGGCCACTTTCTAGCGAAAATCCGGGTGAGTCTGTTGCCAGTCACGTTCTCATCAAGCCAGGCCTCCTCGGAGCAGAGCCCCGCGCAGGGCAGGGCGGCTGGGACAAGATGCGCACACAGCCCTGCCTGCCCCTGACCCGAGGTTGTAAATCATCTGGAATGGTTCCGTTTCTACTCAACTTTACCATCTCTCGAGAATTTAAAAAAAATCTTGTCTTTATCTATTAACACCAAGCTCCCTTTTTTTGTTTTATGTTTCTCCCTGTCTTTAAAATTGAGTTCACCTTTTGGGGTTTTGCTCATTAATTATTTTTGCTAGTAATCAAAAGGTATGAATGAAATGTTTAGAATTTCACAGTCGGTTGAGGGCTGAAGCCTTTTGAGCATCAGGCCCCAGCCAGGCTATCCCTTCATCTTCCAGATGTGAAAATCTGAAAATTGAACAGAGGTTCTGCTCCTCTCCCGGAGAGCACTAGGGGCACCCTCTCTGGTGGGATTACTTTAGTCTCTTCCCTGGAGGAGGGATCTAGCAATTACTGTGTCCTTACTGTGTGTCAGACCTTTTATGTGTTATGCCAATCAGGACTCACTGGGTTGCAAGTGATAGGAACCCAATTTGAACCAATTTAGGCAGGAGAATCTACTAGAAGTGATGCGAACACCTCAGGTAACAAAAGCAAGGTTCGGGGCACCCGGGTGGTTCAGTTGGTTAAGGATCTGCCTTCAGCTCAGGTAGTGATCCCAAGGTCCTGGGATCAAGTCTTGGGATCAAGTCTTGGATTGGGCTCCCTACTCAACAGGGAGTCTGCTTCTCCCTCTGCTCCTCTCTCTTGCTCATTTTCTCTCTCTCTCTCTCAAGTAAATAAATAAAATCTTAAAAAAAAAAAAAAAAAGCAAGTTTCAAGTAATCAAAGAGCAGGAAGGTGAGAGTTGGTACAGAGCTTCAGGAACATACAGAGCAGGACCTGGATGGACACACGGATGCTCTATATTTGGGCTTTTACCTGAAGCTCTCCCCAGGGAAGGATCAACTCTCAGTCCCAGTGTGAAGGATCCCAGAGAACGACCTGATTGAGTCCCCACAGGTCAAGTGTATAGTCTAGGACCAGGTGACTCTGGCCAGGGATATGATAGGGTCAGGATAGGATAGGGTCAGGAGACTCTCCCTGAGACTACAAGGTGGTTTCCAGAAGAAGAGACCACCAGTGGGGCTCCTGGATGGCTGAGTCAGTTAAGCATCTAACTCTTGATTTCAGTGCAGGTCATTATCTCAGGGCTTTGAGATTGAGCTCCGTGTTGGACTCTGAGCTGGGTGTGGAGCCTGCTTAAGAGCCCCTCTCTGGGGGTGGTGGGGTAGGGGGGGTGGGGGCAGCCCAGGTGGTTGAGTGGTTTAGCACTGCCCTCAGCCTAGGGTGTGATCCTGGAGACCTGGGATCCAGTCCCATTCGGGCTCCCTGTAAGGAGTCTAGTTCTCCCTCTGCCTGTGTCTCTGCCTTTCTCTGTGTGTGTCTCTCATGAATCAATAAATAAAATCTTAAAAAAAAAAAAAAAAAAAAAGAGTCTCTCCCTAGGGGCGCCTGGGTGGCTCAGTGGTTGAGGGTATATCTTTTGGCTCAGGGCGTGATCCCAGTCCTGGCATCGAGTCCCACATCAGGCTCCCTGGATGGAGCCTGCTTCCCCCTCTGCCTGTGTCTCTGCCTCTCTCTGTGTGTCTCATGAATTAAAAAAAAAAAAAAAAGTCTCTCTCTCTCCCTTTCTCTAAAAGAAAAGGATAGAGAGAGAGAAAGAACGATGCCCAGTGGAGCTTGGCCAACAGTACCAGGTATCTGCTACAATAGGTCAGTTCTTCTAATTTTCACAAGTCTGTGAGGTAAGAATTGTTATCATCCCATTTTACAGGTGAGTCCATTGACACTCAGGACATAGACTAGTTAGCCTAGAATCCAGATAGAAAGCCAGGTCTGTATGACTCCAAAACCCATGCCTTTGTCGGGTATAATACTGAGTTTCTTGAGGAAAGGAACAGCACGCCAATGTGAAACATATTTCTAGTTCGCCAGCTGCATGCCAGGCACTATGCTAAGCTGTGTGGGGTGCGCAGAGATGGGCCAGACAGGGTTGCATCCAAATAAGGTCACATTCACAGGGAGCGGGGGTTAGTACTTACTTGGACATATTTTTTCTTGAGGAGAGAGAGGGACACGATTCAACACATAACAGACATGGTCAGAGCTGTGCTTTAGATGGACTGCTGAGGGGTGAATGGGACAAACTATATCCTAGACAGGGGACAAGAAGGCTGCATGGGAAGCAGGAAATAAGGGAGTCTGACTTAGGCCGGTGGCAATGGGGATGAAGATTGTTTTGGACCTGACAGTACTAGGATGAGGAGGGATGAGGAAGTGGGGAGAAGGGGCTTTACCAGTAGAAGGATGAAGGCATAAGGAGGGGGGTCCAGTAGACTCTAATCTCATGGAGAGCAGGGACTGTGTCCCCCACTTGGTATCCTTGATGCCTGGCACAGTGTCTGGACATCCTAAGTGCTTGAGGAATGTTTGCGAAAGAAATGAATGTGTTCGGTTTTGTGCGTGGTTAGTTTGACATACCAGTTGAAACAGGCAGGGGAAAATTCAAGCTTGTCATTTGGTAGATCAGATTTGGGGTTAGAAATCTCAATTGGGTGTTCATTTCCAGAGTGATTACAGGTCAAGTTGGAATCAATAGAGCCTAGGAAATGCAGAGAGGAGAGACAAGAGGTTTGGGGGTTGAATCATGGGGGCACGGTTACATTTAGGGGATGAGAGAAGGCAGAGGAGCTGGTGGGAGGCCAGCAAAGGGACTTGGGAGGTGGAGGAGGGGCAGTAGGGAGGTGCAATGTCATGGAAATCAAGAAAGGAGACCGTTTCAAGGAGGAGGGGTGGAACTGCTGCCAAATGCGCAGAGGTCGAAGAGAAGAAACACTGAGAGGAGCCTGTGGATTTGCTAATTAGGAGACTAGCAGCAGTGTCCCCACCTGGTTAGGGCAGGAGGGGGTGAGGGGAACCTATTGGGCCAAAGAACCTAAGGAGGGAAGGAGTCCCTGTACTTGCACCTGCGCGCATCTGGGCCTCTTGCACTCTAAACAGCTGTATGCACCTGGCGGGCTCCGAGAGACAGAATAAAAACAAACAACAACAAAACCCTGGGCATCAGGCTGGCTTAGTTGGAGAGCCTAGGACTCTTGATCTCAGGGGATTACTTAAAATCTTTAAACAAACAGAACAAAAACAAAAAGCTGGGGGAGAGGTTTGCACATTAGGGTGTACAAGGGGAGAGATGATTAAACGTGGGGTAGAAGAGAGATGGCCCAGGAAAGGGGAGAATAGTCCTTGCCAGATTGATCTTCTTTGAGGGTGGAAGGCAATGCTGGCCCAGGCAGATGAGAAAGCGATACCCAGCCCAGCCTTCAGATCCCAGAGGTGGCTCCTAGGCTGAGGTCCCTGTTGCATCTACTCCTGGGGGCGGGGATTGGGGTGGGGATGGGGCTTTTTCCTCAGTCCTTCAGTCCACACAGTCCCACCACTGTCAGTCTCCTTTATCACTGTATCGCCAAGGCCTGAATTTGTGTCTGGCACATAGATGGCACGCAGTAAAACTTGTTATTGGAAATAACAATGACAACACCACCACGTACAAAGATCAGTCAAGCACCTACTATGTGCCAGGCACTCTATGTTTACTATCTCATTTGATACTCACAACAGCTCGTGGATAGGTAGATATATTATTCTCCCCACTTAACAGTTGGAAAAATAGGAATTCTGAGTGATTTGGTTAGTTTCCCAACCACCCAGCTAGGAAATGGTAGAAGCAGGATTCGAACCCGGAACTGTGTGACCCTGGAACTCTCACTCTTGACCAATGATGATTATTACACTGGAGAAATGTATGAGTCTGGGGTAGAGCTAACAGATGTATGTGTTCTGTGCTCTTCTGCATGTATTTGTGGGTGTCCACAGGTGCATGCATTTGTAGGTCCTTGTGTGTGTGTGTTCTTGTGTGAAGGGTGTGTCTGTATTCAATTGTGTTCTTGTGGTTTTGTGAATACAGATGCTGTTCCACATCCCACCCCCTGGTTTAAGCTTCCAGTTCATTTCTGCTTGAGGCGGTGATGGTTGAATGTAGCTCTCTGGTGTGTTCAGAGCTCAGTCCTGGGCCCACCTGCCCCTTCAGAGAGCCCATGGGGGTTCTCTGCCCCCCACGGTTCTGCCCATAATTCTCCTTCCTTGTTTAAAGGGGCCAGTGGGTTTAATGATTAGTTACCGCCTTGTCGATATTCTCACTCGGGGAGAGGATGAATGTCTAGGCGCTGCCCCAGCCATACACACACACACACACACACACACACACACACACACATCCTGTGGCAGATTAAGGATGAAGAAAGAGACCCGTTGGCAAGGAGATTTGGGGGAAGAGATCTTGGAAGGACCTTTCCTTGTGATTCTCCAGTTGTTTCCACAAAGGCAGTGGCTTGCAGGCAGAGTGATTCCCCTCCAACCACTCCTGCCCCAGTCCTCTTCTCTCCAACTCCTCCAAATTCTGAGAAGCAGTGGGAAGAGCACCTCTGGTGAGGGGAGGCCCTTCTTAAGGAGGGAAAGCATGCCTGTCCAAGTTCTCATGGTCACTCCTGGAAGGTAGGTGTGGCATAAATATGTTCCTGTGTCTTTGTCAGTTTCCATTTTCATGTGCTTTGGTGACTGGCCATCCATGTAGTCAAACGTGTAACAGCGCATAAACATATCTGGATCCTTATGTCCCTCCATGTTTCTAAGAGGCTGCATATGCCCATGACTATGTGTGTGCCCACACATGTGTCCATGGGCAGTACATCTGTGTGATGTGTGTATGGGTGTGCACATACAGATGTCTGTATGTGGATGGGGGTGTCTGAGTCATGCTATGTGTACTTCTGTGTCTCCAGTTGTCAAGGGAGGGCTTCTTCCCATCCTGTGTGGGTCCTGAACCCCAGTTCCACTTAGATCTGAAGCTACCCCATATCCATTTAGTGACTGGCCCTATGACATAAATGTCTCTGGGGGCAAATTCCAAAGCACCCCTTCATAGCTTCTGATCCCTAACCACCCTAACCATTAACCATTAACCCCACAACTTTGACTTTAGCTTCTGGTCCTCAACCTAACTTCACTGGATCTAGCCCTGGATGAAGGGGAAGGGAAGGGGGAATCTGAGGCCAGTTCCCTTGTCAGTATTCAGAACCTGGGGAGGGGACCCTGGGGGCCTGGGGCAGCTGAGGGGAGGAGCAGGAGGGGCTGAGCCTGGTGAAAAAGAAGTGCTGGGATTCATGTCCATCCTCTTGCAATCCCCCTGCCCCACCACACACACACACTCACACACACACTCACACACACTCACCCTGTTGGAAGGTGACATTTGCTATTAACCTTATATTGGGCCATTTTGTAAATCAATGTCACTTACATTTAATAACAAGTGTAATCAAAGGAATTATGCAAATTTAATTTGATGCTTCTTGAATTATGCAAATCCTCGGTGCACATAATGTTCTCTGACATGTGCCCGTTGGAGAGGGAGAGAGAGAGAGCAAGGGGGAAAGTGGGGAGGGGCTAGAGAAGGGAGGAGGATGGGGGTGGGCTGAGACTTGGGAGTGGGGGAGAGGAAGGCAGGGTGGCAGAAGGTAGCAGAGCAGCTGTGGCCCAGGTGCCTGCCATCATGGATGGAAAGGGGTGGACAGGTCTAGAAGCTCCACCCTCTCCCTGATTCCCCCTTCTGCCCTAGTATTCCCTCTCCCCTGCCCACTCTCAGCACAACCTGGCTGACCATTTGTCCTCAGTGTCTCCTTCTGTGAAATGGGAGTGGCTCAGAAGTGCTGGCCATTCATGGGACCAAGGCTCCTGATATAGCTTGATCTTCTCAGAGGTCATTTTCTCAGCTCCCCTGGCAAGGTGACCTGTTGTGGCACCAGGCAATATAATTGTCTTTTTTGTTCTTAATGGTCTTGAGATCCCAGCAGAAGGAATTGCACCATCTACCATGTGACAATAAAAAACTGCTGACCCACCCACTCCCAGGCATGCACCATGACAAGCTTAACATGGTGACGATACACTTGCACTTATATCCAAGATAACACAACCACACACATACTATCAAAACAGTATGTATAAACATACAGGACAATCAACCTTGGACCCAGTTACTCCCAGAGACCCACATAACGATAAGGGTGTGGTGGTAGCAGTACACTTGTGCTTAAGTGTTCCTATGTATCCATTATGTGTCATTATGTCTTAGAGTGTTTTTCCTTGTCATTCATGGGTCATTGGGTTATTTGCATGTCCGTGAGTTAGAGTATGTTTGTGTTTACTATTTCAGTTGATCATTTTCTGTATCAATGTACCAGAGTATTTTGTTTCAACATTGTCTTCATTTGTGTCATATTCCATGAATGTGTCTCACTCTCTCCAGTGAGTCAGTATGTTAGAGTTGTCACAGAATGTGTGTCCCTATGTTTTATTCCATACAACATGTGAATGAGTGGACATTTGATATGTTGAAGTTGTACAATGTTGAGTTGCCAAAATATGGATGTCATCACTTGGTATCAGGATGGTATCAGGGTGTCTGAGTTGATTTAATGTGTGCCTAAATCTATCTCACTATGTTTGAATAGCCCCAGTGTGTGTTTCTATGCTTGAGTTGTCATCGTGTGTTCTTGTGAGCAAGCATGTTTCAGCGGGCAGAGTATGAGTCATTATGTTTAAATTGTCACCATGAGTATATCATTGTATTTGCATTGTTGCAATGTAAAGCTATATGTGTTGCCAGCCTTGAGTTATCGGGGAGTATCACTGTATCCCCTGCATCATTGTACATAATTGGTTTTGAGTTGATACAATATGTATAATTGTGTCACCTTTCTTTTAATTGTCCCCAAATTGTGAGGACATCACCGGGTTTGAATGCTCCCAATGTGTCTCTGTATGATTCAAAGTTTGAATTGTCACGGATTATCTTTGGGTGGCAATGTATTTGCATTTTAACAACATGGTGTGTATCTCTCTGTTTGAGTTGGTACAATGTACATGCCGTGATGTTTGAGCATCGTGTTATCAAGTGTTGACATTGTTACAATGTGTGTCTGTGTGAATCATTGTGTTTCAATTGTCACAATGTATGATTATGTATCACCATATATGTGTTATGCATCTGTATTTATGTTACAATGCTATAATATGTGTCCATGACCATCATGATTAAGTTGTCACAATGTGTATTACCATGTAGGAGGTGTTACAAAGCCTGTTTGTCACAATTGTTGAGTGCATTAACATGTTTGGGTTGTCAAAACGTATCTATGTATTGCTGTGTTGAAGCATCACAGTGTTTTATCCTGTGGGTTTGCATACTTGTGTCTTTGTGTGTATCTGAACACATTTGAAGCATTACAATACCTGTGTGCTACCATGTTTGAGGTGTCCCTTAAAATGTGTCTAACAACCTGGTTCACAGCATGGGTTCAAAAGTGAGAGACTGAAAATGAGTGGGAAAGAGGGAGAGTTGGAGAAGGAGGCTGGGCCATAATCTAGACAGGGTGTGATGGGGGCTGTTGGGGGTTAGGGACAGAGTGAGCTCTAATTGGCCCGCGGTGAATTATTCACATGTATAATCCTCACAGAATTTCAGCGCGGGCAGTGCCAGTAAATGCTGTGCATGTTTAAAAGTCATTTCCATAAGTAAGTGCAATTTCTCTACTGTTTGCCCCTGTTTAATGAAGTGAAATCTTGTTTGCATTCCTCCCAATTTCCCAACGAAAGGCGCCCAACCGTTCGCACCAAAATTACACCGCCCAAATTAAAACTCGGGCTCCAAGGGAGGTGAGGGGACGGCAGCACTGGGCCCTTCTGGGAGGCCCACAGAGGGCGGGGGGGTGGGGGGTGCAGGCAGGAGCTGGGCCTGGGTGTTTCAGCTCATTGCTTCCCTGTAGTTCTTGCAATTTCAAGTGCTCCCCCCGCCATGTTCCCCACCCCTACTTACCCCCATCGTGTTCTTGCTCTCCTTTGCTTTCCCCTTCTTTAAATGAATCCCTGGGGTACAGGGACTGGGCATGATGTTTGTTCATGTATATGTAAATGCACTCCTAAATACATTTATACACATGGTCATCCATGTACTTGTAAAATTGTGATATACAATATATACCGTGACCATCAAAACAATGATTCACACAAACACATGATGTAACAACAAAACACAAACGAGTACATGTGTTTAAGTATACATCCCTGCCTGTGTATGTTTGTGGATTTGTGTACATATCTAGCTTCTTATGTTTGGTGTATTGTGAGTATCTAAGATGGATGGTTACATGGATAATACAGATAAAGAGAGAGAGGAGAGGAGATGGTGGGTATTTGTGTAATTTCTCTGGTTGCCCAGTGTGGAATGCTCGGCTCTGTTGCCTAGGATCCACCGCTTTCTGAGAGGTGCCTGGTCAACCCCTCACCTACCCAACAGCTGGCAGCATTGGGGCCCTCCTGCAGGACCAGAGGAATTGCTCCTTCTACTCCATACATGACAGCACCCTCTGGCCCTGTGGGGAAGAGTGAGATGACTGAGGTTCCAGTTCATGCTCCAGCTCCTGTATGCTCCTGTATGGCACCTAAACAAAGGTGCTCCTGAATGGGCTGGTAGTGGACCCCTCAAGGCTCCACTTCCTCAAAGCTCCCCCCCTTCCTAGTGCCAAATGGTCCCTGCATGAGGGTCACTTTAGAGTGGAGCCTAAGACAGGTTTGTGGATTGCCTTTGTTTGGATCAGCTCAAAGAGTACTGGGGATGGAGTGAGGTGGTATTGAGGAGAGGAGAGGAGAGGAGAGGAGAGGAGAGGAGAGGAGAGGAGAGGAGAGGAGAGGAGAGGAGAGGAGAGGGTGGTCCCACCCACTGAGGTCTTCCAGTGGCCCCTGGAATCCCAAGGGCTCCTGAGGTTTTAGAATTCTGAGAGCCCAGGCTCCAGAGGCAAAAGAGTGGTATTGTGTTCCTGTGTGAGGTTGTGTGTCTTTGGTCTCTGTGGATATAATCACCCTCGCCAGTTCAATCATCTGCTGCCACCTTCTTCCAGTTACCAGTCAGCCTGAATAGGACAGATAAATAAGTTGACATGATTACAATGATACTGTCACCCACATATCCATAGACATTAAGACCACTCCCTTCTCCTCAACACATCTCTGCAGGATATTGATGGAATGCTTGGAAGAGGTTCAGTTGTCTGCTGAAGGTCTGGTGGAGAGAGTCGTTCAGAGGTGAAATCCTAAGGGAAAGGAATTCAGGATGGGTAAGAAAGGAATCAGTTGATTAAAGAGTCAAGGGGCACCCCTGGAGAGGTCTTCTTCTCTCACACTTCTCTGATGTCCTTGGGAGTGGACATCCAGGCACAGGGGCAAAGTGTCATCCTGGTCACAACCTCCCCACCTTCTCTTTTTCCCTTATGTATTCTGCTATTGATGTAATCAGCCCCAAGCACAGTTCTGACTTCTGCTTCCACAGTTTAGAAACCATTTGTGGCTCCCCACTGCCCAATGAGTAAAGTCCACAATCCTTCTGCTGTCAGGCAAAACAAGCCTTCTCAAGAGGACATTCTCCTCCCCTTCGACTTGCTTTTCTAGCCTTGGCTCCCAGTGATGCTCTCCCACTCCCTCCATATACCTCCTAAGCCCCATCCCAGCAAGTAGGGAAACTAAATATTTTCCCAACTTCCTCCATGTTTCCCCTCTGCCTCACTTTTGTCCATGCTCTTCCTTCTGATTCACATGCCTCCCTTAGCCTCACCTCCATCCCAATTTCTGTTGCGTAGAGTCCAACGGATCATCAAAGCCAGGTTTGATGCAACTTTCTCCAAGACTTTCATGCTGGTCCCCACCATGACTACTACCAATAGCACCCTGGATTCCTGGAGCATGGTTTCTCTGCCTCTGTGATACAAAATTCTTTGTCCCTCTCTTTGCTTGCTAAGGATCAGTCTTTTTGAGTACCAGGCTTTGAACATTCCTGAGTGAGGGTAGGGAGCCACTCATAAAGGCTTTGTGGATGAGCTGATGGTTGACTGTAGACCAAGTGTGGAGAGTTAGGATGGGTTTGAGTGCACATGTCAAGGAGTAGAGCTCATGTTCGCTCCACTCCCTATCCAAACCCAGAACAATAAAACCCCAGCCCCCGTTCTCCATGGCCCCCATCTTTATCTTGTTTTTCTCTCTGTAGCAGCATGAGCTGTCCACTCCATGCCCTTTGCAGGAGAGGTTAGGGACTTTTTGCTAGCTGAGAGGTCACCATGCTGGTGAGGGAGACTCTGGATGGAACTGACCCCATCCTTCCCCCCAAGAGACCCTGCCAGTATTATCCAGGCTGCTATTTTCATTAGTAAGGTCCTTCCCTCTTAATAGGGGAAGACTGCAGTGAATGTGATGACAGCCCTGCTTCTTCTCTTCTGGGCCTGCCTTCCATATTAGCTACACCATTCCTCCCACCAGGGATTCCCCCAGGCCGATCAGGAGGCCCTCCACTATATCCCCTTGGCCTCCAAGCCCCTCTCACTGATTTCCTCCATCAGCCACCCCTGATCCTTCTGATACCCACCCCCACCCTTCACCATTTAACCCACTCTCCTAGAAGAGCCATCACCAATTTCCATTAGCCCTTCTTGCCTCCTCTCTTCTTTCTTTCTAATTATCTCACAGAACTCCCTTCCCTCTGACCTCTTCCCCCAACCCCACAGACATCCCTTGGCCAGTCCGGAGGACCCTGCAGTCAAATTCCACGGGAAGAGGGCTCCAGCTCCATTTCTGGATACGCCCTCGGGCCCCACCACTCTTCCGGGCAGGGCTGGACATCCTCCGCTAGGTGCCTGGGGCAGGGGCTGGGGGGTCGGGATGGGTTCCAGACAGGAAGGAGGCGTGGACTTCAATCTGGAAGGTCTCTGTGGGCCTTTCCCCCTCCCCTTAGCAAGTCTGGGAACTCGGCCCGAGCCCGGTCCTCGCTCCCCCGCCCTCGCCTCTCCGCGCTTTCATCAGAATTCAATTTCCGCCGGTAAGTGACTCCGCGGGCCCCTGATCCTTCCCTTGACGAATGAGCCGCCCGTCCCGGCCCCGTCCGTCACCGTCACCCTCGCCTCGGCCCCTCCACCGAAGCGGGCCCTACCCCCTGCAGCTCCCACCCGGAGCCCCGCGGCCCGAGTCCCTTCGGGTTCCTCCCCCACTTCCAGCAGCCCGCCCCACCCCCCATATCCGGTGGCTTTCTCGGGCCAGGTCTCTGCCTCTCTCTGTGTGACTCTATCTCTCCCCGTCTCTGTTCTCTCTCTCTCTCTTCCCCTCCCTCCCTCCTTCCTCCTTCTCTCCCTCTCTCTCTCTCTAACACCTCTATTCATCTCTGGGAGCAACATCATTTATTTTGCACTTCCCAGATAATTTACTTTTTTTCCCTTCTACAGGAATTCTCCATTTCCCTATAAAATGAAAATTCATCTAGAATTACATCTTATGTCATCATTATGTTTATTAAGCGTGGATGATGTATATGAACAGGACGGGCTTGCTGCTGAGTGCTTAATGGTGCATAAGATTAAGCCGAGGCTCTCAGCTGCGCAGCGACTCCCCTCCGGTTCCCATGTTGTCGAGGCATGCTGGGAGTACAAGTTCCGAGCGCACGGCCAGGTGAACGCGCCGCCGCCGCCGCCGCCGCCGCCGCCGCGCGCCCCCTCCCCCTCCCGCTCCCCCCTCCCCGGGCCGCCGGGCCCACCCCGCCCGCCTGGGGGCGCCAGCGCGGCCCGCGCCTCCCGGATCACCCCGCGCGCACCCGGGCGGAGGGCCCCCCCGGCCCCCCCCAGCTCCGCGCCTGGATCGCGCGCCCCCCGGGACCCAGTGCCCCTCCCGCCCCCGTGCTGCCCGCCTCGCTGGGTGTCTGCCCCTGGTTTTCGCTCTCCGGCCCGCCTCCCTTTCCCTCGGTCATATTTCTTGGGGCTCTTGTCTTTCTGTCTGCCACTCTGCGTCTCGGTCTCCCTCGAGTCCTCCCCTGTCTCTCCCGCTCTCCCCCTGCTTCGCCGTGTCTCTGCGTGCGCCCCCCTCTAACTCTGGCTCTCCCCGGCTGCGGCCGTCTGCGTGTCCGTCGGTCCGTCCGCCTCGCGCGGTCTCCCCGGCTCCCCGCCCCCCCTCCCCTCCCCGTCCCCTCCCCCCTCTCCCGGCGCTGGCGGCCACCGCACTGCAGCGCGGCACCAGCAGTCTATGACAAAAACATTATCCTTCTGCTGCTAAACAATCCAATAAACCTCTCCACAGGGAGAAAGTTAACCTCTTGTCTCTTCGGCTGATGCCTTCCCGCCCACGTGACTGCTGCCACAGTAAATTCAAATCATTAGTCTCCTCACCCCATCAAAAAACTTCTATTAGTAATGGAGACCTCGCCGGAGACCTTCCGCGGAGAGCGCTGCCTTCCCAATTCCCAGTGGAAAAATTCTGCGCGAAAAACTAATTCTACTTTTAATAATCTGTCATCAGGACCAGAGGCAGTCATAAATTATATGGGAGCGCGTGCGAGAGCGCGCCACAAGAGGGAAATCAGGGCGAAAAATCAAAGCCCAAGTTTGACAAACTTTCCTGAAGATAAATAATAACTTACAAACAGGATTAGTTGTAAAGTCACGCTCCGGCGCGCAGCCACGGCGGCAATCACGTCTGCCGAGGGCCGCCACCGCGAGGCACCTGTCACCGGCCGCCACCGCCTCCGAGCCTTCCTCCCCGCCGTCCTCCTCGCCTTCCTCCCTGCGCCCTCCTCCCTTCTCCCCTTCCTCCCCCTCCAGCCTTCCTCTTCCCTCCCCTCCTCTCCGTCCCGCTCTTCTTCCCCCTCCACATCCTTGTTTTCCTCCTCCCCCCTCTTTCCTTCTCGTCTTCCTCCTCCTCCTCCTCCTCCCCTCTTTCCTCCTCGTCTTCCTCCTTCTCCTCCTCCTCCCCCCCCCCCCCTTCGAGCCTCCTCTCCGCTCATCCCATCCCCGGGCCTGCCGTGGGGCCGTCGATCCCGACTCCCACCCTCCCCCATCCCACCACCGAGGGGCCCCAGCTGCCAGGACCAAGGTCAGAGGAGGGGGAGAGGCTTCAGGGGAGAACCACCCGTCGGGGCTCCGACCTCGAGGAGGGGCTCGGTGTGTAAAGGGGAGCGTGGGTGCGACCCCGGGGCCCTGTTTCGGCGGCCTCCCCTACCCGGTGGCCCTCTCCCAAATCTCCCTGTTCCCCGCCCCCACCAGCCCCAGCGTAGGGAGACGGGCGCGGGCCGCGGGTGGGTGGGGGCATGGTCCAACCGCTAAGTTTATTTGTCTGTGTTAGCGTAGGGCGGCGGCGGGTCGCGGCGGAGGCCGCCCCCCACCGGCCAGCGCGACCCTCCCCCACCCCACCCCGCCCTCGCCCCGCACAATCTCGGCGCTGACAGCCGAGCGGGTGATAAATGCCGGCGACGCGGGGAAGGAATTGCGCAAAATAAAGAAGCATGTTCCAACAAGTCCTGTCAGGATTGTATTGATTTAATCATCTGCAGAAATACACATTCTGGATTACTGTAGCGTGCCGGGGCCGGGGGAAGGGGCGGGCCGGCCGGTGAGGGCCGTGAAGGGAGGGGCGGAGCCGTGGAGGCAGGGCCGGGCGGGGCCGGGGGTGGCTCCGCCCCTCGCCCCTCGCCCCGCCCCCTCGGCCTAGAAGGCTGGGCCGGAAACTTCCGGGGGCTGGCGGGGGAGGTGGTGCTTGCCAAAGAGGCTCTGCGGCCGGGCCGGGTCGGGCCGGGTCGTTCTGTACCGCTGGGCTCCTACTCCTGCACCGGCCCAGCAAGGTGGGCCCGCCGCCCTTCGACCCTCGGAAGGGCTGCATCGGGCGGTCAAGGAGTCTCCAAAACCGGACGCGCCTCAAAACGGAGGGTGGGGGTTGGGGTAGGAGGGTGCGGAGAGGAAATGAAGAGGGGAAAGAAGAGTAAAGGCCCAGGATGGGGCCTCTCCAGCCATGCGAGGGTTTTAGGGTGGTTCCATTCCCCATCATCTCTTATCCAGGCAAGACTTCGTTTTGGGGGTACGTGGCAGGACGCAGGGCACTCCAGTACCACCTCCTCACAGGACGAATCTGTAACCCGCAGCTACTTGGGAGGCAGGGGTAAATGTGAGCCCCTTCAGGCAGCCCTCAGGGATCTGAACTGTGCCTGGACTACTTAGGTGCTCAGTAAAGATTAAACCAACGTTTTAAAACCAAGCTTCTGACTTCTGCCCCACAATCCAGACTCAGAGCCCCAGATGAGGATTTAGGGCAGCATTGGATTTTCTTTTATTTGAAAACTTGGCCCTTTAAAAGAAATATACCCCAAAAGGAGAAGTGGGGAAGGGTGGCAAAGAAATGGAGATAGTGAGCAACAGCCTGAGCATGGGGGAACCCAAATGGAAATGGGGGAATAAAAGGGAGAAAAAGAAAGTTATGTATTTATTTAATGATTGATTTGACAGGTTTCAGGGGCACCTGGCTGGCTCAGTGGGTAAGAGCTTAAGACTCTTGATCGCAGGGTCCTGCATTCAAGCCCCACCTTGAGAGTAGAGCTTGCATGAAAAGTAAAGAAAAAAGAAAGAAATGTGTTTTATCTTCCAGGATCCAGCAGGCTAAAGAGGTTATTACTATTAATATATCCCATTTTAGGAACGAGAAAATAGAAGTTTCCGAGGTTGAGCGATTAACTCAAGGTCACAGTGTGGGTAGGTTGGGAAGCCTAGTATGCAGGCCAGATCTCTCCAACCTCTCCCATGAGCTGTTTGGGGAGACACCACTGTGGGGTTTTTTTAAAGATTTTATTTGTTTATTCATGAGACACACACACACACACACACACACACACACACACACAGAGGTGGAGACACAGGCAGAGAGAGCAGCAGGCTCCACGCAGGGAGCCTGACATGGGACTTGATCCTGGGTCTCCAGGATCACACCCTGGGCTGAAAGCGGCGCTAAACCACTGAGCCACCGGCTGCCCCACTGTGGGTTTAAAAACTGGATAGTGGTGGTGGTGAGACAGTGTGAGAAGCCTAGGGATAGGATGCCTGGCTGCCTCAGTTGGTAGAGCATGCAACTCTTGATCTCAGGGTTGTAAATTCCATCCCCACACTTTGGATGTAAAGATTACTTTAAAAAAAATTTTTTTTTAATCTTTAAAAAAGGAAGCAGCAGCACAAGGTCACCTGGTGAGCAATGAACCTGTCCATCCCAAAGAGAGTTTGAGGGAGGGGTTCAGAAAACAGAGAAGGGCTTTGTCCAGTGTATGTGTGGTGGGGGTTGGGGGGGGGTATTGCCAGGAAATAACATTAGGCAATAATTTCTATAGGTGCTTATCGGTGCATTAATGCTGGCTTGGGGGAAGGAGACATGGGTTGGGGGGAATAAGGGTGACAAATGTAGACCAGTGAAGGGAATGGAGCTTTATTATCTCAAATTAGAGACTATGAAGTTACCAAGGGTGTGGAAATGAGGCCACTGAGGGTGGGAGACAGACTTCATTAGAGCACCTTCATAGTGAGAGGCACAGCTCCTCCCCATGTGACCCTTCAGCCAGTAGAAAGCCAAAAAGAATCACCTAACTTGAAACACAAGTATGACAGGAGATCCTGCAAGACAGACAGACCCTAGGGTCCCAATGGACCACAAGCAGAGTTGGATAACTGAACAGGACTGAGAGTGGGAAATGAAAATGCACTTTATTTCTTTGTATGGTGGGAGGAAGGATGTAAGGAAAATGGGCTGATAGAGGGGATAGAGGAAAGAAGGGAGCAGAGGCCTTCTTTCTGAGAGGGCTGAGGCATCTGCCCCAATCCAGTTGTTAAGGATGGTAGCTCACCCATTTCTCCCCATCTGCACCCATTCTGCCTCCACTGGAGCTTTCCCTTTTGTGCCTGTCCCCCACCACCACCCCCATCAGCCCAGGAGGGATAAAAACACAAATTTACTTAATCAACAAACACTTTTGCAGAACTTACTTTGTGCAAGGCACTGTTCCAAGCACTTTATGCATGCTAATTCACTCCTCTGGAACCAGGCTGTGAGATGGATAATAGCATATCTTTATTTTACAGAAAAGGACGCTAAAGGCACAGAGAGCTTTATTAATTTGCTGGAGGTCATGCAGTTAGCAGTGTCAACACAGATTGAAACCAAGCATACTCCCAGTCTCTACCCTCATCCTCAGAGCCAACACTGACTGGGAGTCAAGGCATGGGGACCTAGCTCTGGTCCTGCCAGCATCATGTTGTAGGATTTTGGTCAAGACCCTTACCGTTCTGAGCCTCAGTTTCCACATCTGTGAAAAACGAGAGGATGTGGCCAATGCTCTCCTAAATCCCTTCCAGACCCAAAGCTACAATATGTGATTCCTGCCTCCCGTGGACCCCTACCTCCTGCCCCCTCCCACACCCCATCCTCTTCCAACCCTCAGCCCCAGTCCCACGAGGAGCCCCGCACTCGCCTGCCCCGCCCGCTCCCCGCGGGCCCGCGCGTGACTTTAGCGCGCGCGGCTCGGCCCAGAAGGTCACCTCCTTCATCACGGATTCTATTTGCATCCGGAATCGCATGTACATGAAAAATGTGTCCGCGTGCGGCCCCGACTGCAGACGCAGATGAAATTCTGTGCCGAGCCTGATGCGCGGTAACCTTTGCAGATGGCGCCGCTATTGCTGAGAAATGGATTGCTTAATAAAGCGTATCATCCGGCATATTTGCTGCTTGGCTAGCCAAATAGAAGTTGTTTTTTGCACAAATTTCCTTGTCAAATTTGTCAATGTTCATGTCATTTTTGCTTTAGGTCACAGAGCAAGGTGCAAATTCCTGGCATCTTTACTAGTTGCAGCCAATTTCGGCGATTTCGGCGGTGACGGGGATTCTCGGAGGAGTCGCGTGCTCGCGCGCGCCCGCCTGTCGGCCCCAGCAAAGCGCGGCCCCGACGCCTCCTCCGGGAAGCCCGCGATTTGGGAGGAGAGGCTCCAGGCCGGGGGCGGAGGGTATCTTCCTTTCAGAGCATCCGAGACAGCCCGCCCCTCCAACAACCAAGCGAGTTGGAGGGCAGGGGTGGGAATAAGGGGCTCCAGATCTAGCTCTCCCCGTACCACCTCCTCTCCCAAGCAGTGGCTCTTTTCCCTTCTTTTGCCTCCTTGACATTACGGTGGAAACTGAGGAATAAAGTGGGAAGGAAAGGGAGTCCTGTTCTCCTTTCATAAGAAATTCAGCTTCCCAGGGACCCAAGACTCCACCCACACCCATTCCAAAGTTAGACTTACCTCTTCCTACCCTACCAGGGATTTCCTGAAAGTGGGAGAGTGAGTGGAGAATAGTGCTCCATTCCCTCTTTCCACGGGCTCCAGACCCACTCTGAGAGATGCCAGGGCGCTGCACTTCCCCCAGGGGAATAGTGGGTAAACAGGTGTATGTGGAACAGGTGAGGCTGCAAATGAGCAGACCTTCCTGAGGGGCTATGAAAAGCTGGTCACACTACCTAGATTTCTACCATCTGAGCTTCAATCACTAGGGTTAGACCAGGCCTTCTGCAGGCTAATTTTATTTAAAAATAGATTATCCTAAGGTATGTGTGTGTGTGGGGGGGATCCCTCAGGACCTTGGTCAGTCCAGAGCTCAGTGTGGGGGAGTTTATCAGATTATTTCTACCCAGCAAGTCAACCACCAGCACTGGGAAGTGCTTCCAGGTGCCCTTTGCCTGGATTATCTCACGAAATCACCATTTCAACAACCCCATGAGGCATTTACCAATATTATTCCCATTTTACAGATGCAAGAACAGCTCTAGGATATGCAACCATTTGGAAAGTTTGGGTAAGGCTTGTGGGACTGTGAGGGTAGATAGGTGGCCTGATGAATGGAGGGACAAGCAGGAAGGAGGAGGAGGGAGGAGAGGCAGGGAGAGGGTATTGGTGAGGTCGTTCTGACAGTGTTACTGAAAGCCTGTAGGTGGTGTGAGAGGAGAGGAGCAACTGTGGGGGGAGGGGCCTGTGAACAAGGTTCTTTCTGGGTATTGCGTAGAGACAGGCAGGAGATTGGGGACATGTATGGGCAAATGGGTGCTGGGGACAGGACTATAGGAAAGGGCATTTTGTGGATAGAAGTGTGAGTAAGACATAAAAGGGACAGGTATGGGGAAAGGGCATGAGGACAGGTGTAGAGGGCAGGCAACTGGGGAAGGTGTAGGTATGTGGGGACAGCTACGAGACATGAAAAGGGTGTGAGGGGCCAGTTGAATGGTGACACTAAGCTCCAAGACGCTGGCTGTGTCTTTGTTGGCTGCTGTATTCCCAGGTCAAAGCCCAGTGCCCTGCACACGGTAGGAGCTCAGGATATATTTGCATAATGACTCGATGGGAAGAGAGGTTGGTGGGGGACAGGTTCTGTCCAAGGTATGTTGTTGTCGGGCTTGGGGGGGGGGGGTTGATTTATCATGAGATATTCTAGGGGAGTTTGGATTCTCCCTTCAGCCTCTGTGGCGCTGGGGCAGGCTAGGGAATGGTCAGGGCCTGCTCCCCCCAGCAGGAGACCAGCCTGGGATGGGAGCCCAGTGAGCCCAATGGGGGCTGCAGAGCGCTGGATGATAGCGGGTGGGGGTGGGGTGGGGGTGGGGGAGGACTGCCGTCAGATTATTAATGGCCATGCGTTGACTCAATTAAATCCAGCCTGCTTTTGTTGGCAGGCCTCCGCAATTATGCATCTCATTACGGGCGGCCGCCCAAATGCATCCTGGGAGGAGACCAGAACTCCAAATTAACTTTTCTTGGCGCTGCGGGGGCTGGTTGGCCGGCACAGCCTGCATGGCAGCCAATCAGTGTTGGCTCCAAGGGGGGCGGGGTCAAAGGAAGGGCGAAGGTGGGGGAGGGTAGGCTGTCTGGTCTGAGGAGGGTCTAAGCAAGATAGGCTGAGGACCTGCAAGTCCATCCAGAAGTTAAGCCCCAAACTCCACCCTCACCGAGCAGCCTGCCTGGGTGTTTGGGCTGTCTTGGGAGGAGTCTTAGTCCTGGTCTTATTTTCCCTGTAGGCAAGGTCACCTCAGCGTTGAGCAGAGAACCAGGGGCTCCAGGTCCCATTGGTTCTCCCCACCTCTTCATCCATGCATGACCTGCAGAACTGCACCAACCCTACAAGAGCCCTGGAAAGTGAAGAGCAGAGGTGCAGGGAGAGCATCCTTGTGGATGCGGGGAGCCTGGGGGTTGGCCAGCCCAGGTCCTGCCTTGCTGAGTGTGTGTGTGTGTGCCTGCCTGCTCGAAGCCTGCCTCAGCAGTTACACTGCCGGCATAAAGCGCTTCATTAACCTGTCAATCAAAGCCCGCTTCTCTCCAGCTCTCTTCTCTGCCCTCCAACAGCCCATATGTATGCGTGTTCCTGCACGCGATGCCATCCTGGGGCCACTTGGCATGGCCCAGCCCCTTCCTACACCACGTGGCTCCCGTTGCCTCCATTGGAAACTAAACATTCAGGTCTTACCCAGAAGGATCTGGGACCCAGTACTCCCTGTATGTGTGATATGGAGATGTATTGAACTTAATCTTACGGTGTGAATGGCCTTGCTCCAAGCCATGAATTCATGAGATGGCTGTTCTGAAAACTAGAGCACCGAGGACTAGTAATGAGGAGATCTAAGTCTGAGCTGTGGGACATGGGACTTGTCACTCTCCCTCTGTGTTAGGTAATCTGGTTTGGACTAGATGATCTCTGACATCTTTCTTCCTTTTGGCCTTCTGAGTTCAGGTGAGTGTGGCTGATTCCCGAACTTCAAAACTGGACATATGTGTGCATGGGTGCATGTGTCCTTTCTCAGCTGTTTTCCCTCCCTAGGAGGCAAGAAGTGCAGGGGGCCAGAGGCTGGTGCAGCAGACCACCAAAGCTTAGATGCTGCACCCAACCTGGAAGGGTGTGCCTTTCTGAGATTCCATATGCAGCCATCAACCAGCGTCCACTCAGGGAAACAGACACCCTCGTTTACTTTGACCAGACTCCTACAGGGCTGCAGATGTGCATGTCTAAGGTGGGCACCCATGTCTACCCAGGCAGGCATGGGCCCAGGCAATGCCCACTTTGGCAGACACATGGCCTCTATATTCAGGGTCATGTGAAGATTCCAAAAGTCTCAGCCGAGGGGTCTCGGCCTTATTCCCTCCTGCCAGCCCCATCAGTAGGAGAAAGAAGGGATGTTTCTCACAACAGGGGAGGGCTCTGTTCACCCCACTTGTGGTTTTCTTTATTGTGTGTTAATGAAGCCCTGTTTCTTCTTGGGCGTTTAATTCTTTCCATCTATTATGTTTAGACAACTCATTAACAATCATTCGTTATAATTAGACTTCAATTTTAGGCTCCTTTCTCCAGGGAGGCAATGCAGAGCTTTTATACATATTTGCATCATAAACTGCTTCCAAATCTCTGGGTGCCACCCTTGCCCTGTCCCACTCCAGCTCTTGTTCCTCCTTTTCTCTCTGCCTTCCCTCCCCTCTGCCCACCCTCTGTTCTAGTGTAGGAGTGAAGTGGAGAAAGGGGAGCTGAAGTGGGCATAAAGGGCACTCAGATCCTGCTGCTCCCTAAGTGCCTCTGGCTTGGGCTTGGCCCTCGCTGAAGGACACTGAGGTGGCAGCAGGGAAGGTGGGCTTCCCTGGAACAGACGCTTCTCCATGATCATGAAAGAGTGGCACTAGGCTATGTCGCCCTCCAATTATCCCTGCTCCCCGGCTGCTGCATGTTTGGGTGTTCCCAGGCGGATTCACACACTCACAGAGTTGCTCGCATGGACACACTTACACAAGTGTATACACCAGACACAACCTCTGAGGGGATGGTGGAAGGAGGTTCCTGTGAGGATTTTTTTGTTTCTGTTTCTAAACAGAGACACTGGTTCCCACTACCACACTCCTTCCAAATTCCTTTGAGGATTACTGTCACTGGACGCCTGGGTGGCTCAGCGGTTGAGCTTCTGCCTTTGGCTCAGGGTGTGGGAGTCCCCGGATCAAGTCCCACATCATCGGGCTCCCTGCCTCCCTGCATGGAGGCTCCTTTTCCCCCCTCTCCCTGTGTCTCTGCCTCTCTCTTTGTGTCTCTCATGAATAAATAAATAGAATCTTAAAAAAAAAAAAAAAGGACTACTATCACTTTCAGTCTTTACTTGCAAAATCATAGATCTCTGTACGATGAATGAACATCTATTGAGAGAATGAATGGATGGGTTTTAGTGGAAATTGCATAGGTGTTAAAGTCAGACAGAATTGATTCAAATCCCAACTCTGTAACTGACTAGCCATGTGACCTTGGCACCTGGTTTAACCTCTTTGAGCCTCAGTTTACTCATCTGTAAAATTAGGATATCTCCCCCTTCTAGGAGTTTTGTGAGGAAATAGCTAAAAATGTAAAGTACTTGGCATTTAATAGACACTAAACCTATGGTAGCTATAATAATTAATACGAGTGAATAATTGTATTAATAATTCATGAGTAACTATGATAATCATCCCAGGAAGAGCCTCATGGGTCATTCTATGCAACCTCTCTTCCAGTGGGGCAACCTTTTCTACAGAATCTTCAGTGGGTGCTGTTGAATATGCTAGTGGTGGGCAGCACAGCATTGGCCCTTCCATTATTGGGCAGATCTCATTATGAGAAAGGTTTTGCTTAGATCCAGATTCAATCAGCCACCTTGCTGCCCTGGATCTGGCCTCCTCTGCCTCTGGGAATCGGAATCTGCCTCTGCTCATCAGTGGATACTCTGGGAAGTGCCCCCCCACCCCCCCACCCCATCGGGGAAGTAGAGGGCAGGACAGAGGGCAAATGCCATGATGGGATATGACCTTTGGGAGGAGGCAGAGAGGCTGGTGGGAGAGCCAGGAGATGGGTATGGCTGGGCCCCTCAGAGGCTGTGGGAACCAGAGGGAGCCACAGGAGGGGAGACAGAGACAGAGAGGGGACACCGGAGGAGAAGGATTTTCTATCAACAAAACAGCAGGACAAATTCTGGCTGGTCTCTGGAAACATCTTCATCCGGTGCCTGAGGCCAGCTCTGAGCTCCTTTTAGCTCATTACTAGCAATTAGTCCTCTGGGCCCAGCCTGGGGGAGGGGGGCACTATTAGCTTTCACTCCCCTGGACACACACACACACATACACACACACACCATGAATCAAGTTGACAACTTTGCCGAGGCCTGCCCTCCTTGCCCTGCTCCATGTGTGAGTGGGATGCACATGTCTACATGGATGAGATTGTGAGTGCACGTGCATCCACATGAAGATGTCATAGGGCAGAATCCGAATGCATGTGCACATCCCCGTGTAAATGTGAGATCGTACGAATGAGCAGGAAGCATGTATGCACTTGAAGGGGTATGTATATCTGCATGCCGTGTGGGAGAATGTGTGAATAAATGAGCCTACAAGGATAGACAGAATATGTGTACGCATGTTGGGGACGGGCACTAAGAGAGGATAGACTGGATGTGAGGACCCATGACCTCTCATGCACCTTCCTTTCCTTAAGTATCCTGGCCCAGATGGCTGATCTAGGGGACTGGGTTTCAGGAAATGGAAAGGAAAAGGCAGATCCTGGAGTTTCTGATCACTTGCATCTCAGAAGGGCTACTGTTTCTGAGGGTTCCCTGCCTCTGAGAAAAATAGGGAACTTATTGAGGTTGAGGTGATTCTGGGAAGGGACACCCAGAATTTTCTCCCAGCCAAACCCTGTCTTTCCCAGGTGCTTTAGCCTAGCACTGTCTGAAAGAAATATAATATGAGCCATAAATGCAATTTAAATGTTCTAGTTGGCTATGTTTTAAAACATAAAAAGAGGGGACACCTGGGTGGCATCTGACTCTTGATTTCAGCTTAAGATATGATGCAGAGTCATGAGATCGAGTCCCATATTGGGCTCTGCACTGGGCATGGTGCCTGCTTAAGATTCTCTCTGCCCCCTCTCCCTACCTCTAACAAAAAACAAAAGCAAAAACAAAACAAAAAAACCCACGAAAAACCACAAACCTTTAGGGACACCCTGGATGGCTCAGTTAGATAAGCTACTGACTCTTGATTTTGGTTCCAGTCATGAGGTCATGATCTCAAGGTCATGAGATAGAGCCCTCAACCCCCTCCTTGGGCTCCATACTCAGCATGGAGTCAGCTTGAGGTTCTTTCTCTTCCCCCCTCTTCCTCCCCCTTTACTCCTCCCTCCCCCTTCCATGTGCTTCCTCATGGATGCACTGCACTCTCTCTAATAAATAAATCAAATCTTTTTTTAAAAAGTAAAGCAAAACAGGGGAAATCAATTGATTTGGTTTTATTTTATTTTATTAAGGATTTTATTTATTTATTTGAGAGAGAAAGCAAGAGAGCACAAGTAAGGGGAGTGGCAGAGGGAGAGGGAGAAGCAGGTTCCCCGCTGAGCAGGGAGCCCAATGTGGGGCTTGATCCCAAGACCCTGGAATCATGACCTGAGCCGAAGGCACACACTTAACCACTTAACCAACTGAGACACCGAAGTGCCCCTAGTTCCCTAGTTTTTATTTTAATGTCATTAACATTTAAATTAATATTTAAACATTTAATTTTAAATAAGCACTTTAAATACAACCAAAATATCATCTTAACATGGAGCCAGTATTTTTAGAGTATTAATGAGACATTATACGTTCTTTTTCAATACTAAATCTTCAAAAATCAGTGTGCATTGTTCATTTGCGGTGCATCTCCATTGGGATTGACCACATCTGAAGTGCCCAATGGCCATATGTGGCTAGTGGCTACCATTCTGGGCAGGATAGACCTAGAGTTTGGCTTAGCTGGCTCCCCACCAAGCCAGTGAAGCATCCTGTGCTAGTGGGAGGACCAGGGAGAAGTCAGGATTGGAATCAGTGGTGCTCTTCATTCTTACACTGTCTCAGAGCCTGCCCTTGCAGCATCTTCAGGCTCCTCTCCACTCACTGAACCCAACCCATGGTCCCAACAGCCACAGTGGAGACCCCTGGATTCAGTCTGAGTATTACTCTAGAAAGTTCTTCCCTTTGTCTCAATTCTGTGCTTCCTACTGCAGGGGACAATGGCTCATTCCCCTCAGTTTTGCTTTTTTTTTTTAAGGTAAGCTCTTCTCGCAATGCGGGGCTTGAACTCACCACCCTGAGATCAAGAGTCGCATGCTCTACAGACGGAGTCAGCCTTTCCCTTCAGTTTTGAATCCCTTATGCAACCCACTCTCATGAGCACCCCCAGCCCCAGGGCCCATCCCATTTCATCTAAGAGGTTTTGGGATGAGGAGAGAAGCTTGCAGGAACTGAAGTGGGAGGAGAGATGAGAGAAGGGGAAAGCCTAGAAAAGCCCTAAATCCGTCGGTGGAGTGGGCAGGGGAGTGGCAGGGGTGGATAGAAGGGGAAGTGATCACAGAATAAAAGCAGAATTTCTAGGTGACTTTCCAGCACCTTTTCCCCTCAGATTTTCAATCCCCTGAGCGTCTTATATTTCTTGGGCCCATATCAACCACCCACTATTTTCACCCCATCCCTTTATTTCCTTCACCCCTCAGCATCTTATCGCCTCCCCTCTGGGAGTCTCTGTCTCTCTCCCTGCAGCTTCTCAGCCCTTTACCGCCTCAGTTCACTTCCTGTGCCCACTCGTCACCTGCCATCAACCCCTGGCCCGGTGTGTGGGCACCGGAAGAAATTTGGGGAGTGGAGACCTGGAATGGGGTGTGAGGGCCTGAGCCGGCAGCACCTCCCGGAGAGAAGGCAGCAGGACCCTCCCAGTCCCCTCCCATCCTCTTACCCCCCCTCCCTCCCCCACCCCCACGGGGCTGCAGTGATTCCACAGTCTCAGGGCTTGAGGGTCTCGGGGCCCCTCGCTAATGTAAGGTTATTGTAATTGATATGAAGGTAATTGATAATGTGTTACGGTGAATAATGTCTTCAATTTTCTGCTAAATCCCATTTTTGTAGCCATCTGGGCTCCTCCAACTGCCCCCCTGGGACGCTGGGTAATAGAGAGTAATTATTCTCAAGTCATTTACTTTTTCAAAGTGTTTAGTGCTTATCTGTTTTACAATTAAAATGGAAACGACCCTGATTCACTTCCTTTCTTTTTTATTTAAATAGCACTCACCCCCCCACACCCCCCACCACACACTTTCAGTCACACACAACTACACGGGCACACAACCCTCCAACACACACGCACACGCAGAGAGTCTCCTTGGAGGCGGCAACACGTCCACAGTCAAAGACACAAAAATGCACGCACAATTTCTTTGTCACTGACACACACAAGAGCACATACACAACTTTACATTTGGACAAGGGACATAGCCTCAGTGACCTAGACAGGCATACCCTTTTGCCTGTAACCTTCGTAGCAAGAAGATTGGAGGTGGACTTTGTCAAGGTGGAGGACAGGGGGAAGGAGTCACCTTGGATGTGTGTCTGAGTGTGCGAGGTTCCATTTGAATAAGGAAGGTGAGCATCCATGTGTCCACATGAGTGTGCTCTGAATGTATATTTCAGAGTGTGGGTTCATGTGAGGCTGACAGGGTGCAAATTAAAGCGGTAGTGTGAGAGCAAATTCATAGCCTTGTTTCTGTGCTTGCATGAGTTATTGGTCCAGACAGGTGTATATAGAGCTAGTGTTCACACCCAGTTACACACTAACGAAGTGTCCTGGTGTGTAGCCCCAGGTCCTGCACGTGTCCTCAGGCGAGTGGTGAAACCAGAACTCAGAGGCACCTGGCCATGCAGAGTTGGCCCAGGACCTAGAGCCTTCACCTCACACTATAAAATCTAACCCATTTATTTTCACTGAAAATGTCACAGGAACATGTTCTATGGTAGACCAGGAGATGCAAGGGTGGGGGGAATCAAGCGAAAAAGGCTCCCACTAACTCCTCACTTGCTCCACCTCTCCCACCTCCCAATCCCACTGACTCCTCCAACTGTCCTCCTCCCTATCCAAGGACCCCTTAACTGGCCTCCCTATTGCTTGACCCCTAACTGTCTCACCAGCCCCTCACCCAGCCCTGGTTCTGGTTGGAGGCATGGAGGTAAAAGTGGGTTACCAGAGACCTTCCTACTACCCCTCCCTTAGACTGTTCCCCACTGGAGGTGCTCTGTGGACACAGAAATCACTGACAGTGAGGCACTGACCTACAGGGAGCCAAAGGACAAGATCATACACACCCCAAATCCTTCTGCATGACCAGGCAAGACATCTTTCAAATGTCACACTGGCCCATGGGAGACAACTGAGCCATTGCACTCATTAGGACATTTCAGTCTGACCTATGGATTGGAGGTCCAGAAATCTGCTTCCCATTGTACAGATGAGGAAACTGAGTCACCGCATGGGCCTGGAAGGCTCTAGGGCTCCACAGGGAGTCACACCTACAGCAGGCCCTGAGACCTGTCTGCTTTGCTCATGCCTGTTCACTCCAGGGTCCCGGGTCTGTAGCGGGGAGGCGGTGAAGGGCTCTCCGAGCCTCCCAGTCACTCTGCTGCTGCTGCACAAGGGTGGGTGGGGGCGGGGGTCCGCCGGCAGAGCCCTGCTTCTGGAGGCCCAGCCCAGGCAAGCTGCCTCAAATCCAAAGGAAACCAGGCTGTAGGGCAGGCCGCGGACAGGGAGCGCTGTTTGCAGAACACACGCAGCTCACCCCAGCACATCTCTAGGAAAGGCCCAGGGGTTGTGCTTTCAATTTTACTTTAAAAACTGGAGGATGGAGGCCCTGGGGGGTTGGGTGGGGGAAGGAATGCTTCTTTCTGCTTTTTCTCATTTCTTATTTTATGGGCATCGGCGGTGGCTCTCCTTCCTCGTCTCTTGGAGTCTGTTTTCTGGTGTCCACGGCTCTGTGTGTCAGTGGCCCTTGGCCCCCCTGGCCGCAGCCTCCCTCCTGCCCCTCCCCCCCTCCCCCCCGTGCCGCTCCCGCGTTCCTCGGTCCGGTCGCCCGCTTCTGCCCCTGCCTGCCCCTGCCCCTGCCCCTGCCCCTGCCTGCCCCTGCCCCTGCCCCTGCCTCTCCCGCGGCCGCTCCCGACTCCGGCCCCTCTCACCTTCGCAGAAAAGTAAACATTTAATTTTTTTTGCTGTTAATAGATTTAATGTTCATTTGTTGGTAGCCCAGGGGCAGAAACGCGTGACATTTCAAATAATTGTTGTTTCAGGGGTATCCTCTGGAGGGAAATGCGGCAAAAGTGTGGAGAAGATTTAAGCAAATGACTGTGTCAGCTTCTATTTACTCCTGACAGGATCGCCGGGGGCGCGGCTGCGAGATAACCATTAGCGCGGCCGCCGTTAAGGCGGGGAGGCTGCCTTTCTAAAGGCTCCGCGGCCATTACGGAAAGTTAGTGTGAAACATGTTAAATTATCCCCAAAGTGGAGGGAGCGGGGGAGGCGGCGGGGGAGCCGGCGCCCGGGAGAGCCGCCGCGCCTCCGCGGGGCCTGGGAGCGAGGATGCGCCGCGGCCCGGCCCGGCCCGGGGACCTCGCCGCGCTCCACCCAGCAGGGGGCGCCCGCCCGCCGCCCGCGCCTCAGTCTTGCTGGCGGGAGGGTGGGTGCAGGGCCCCGCCCCAGACCGCCGGGATCGGAAAGAGACGACTTGCGCGGCCTCAGACGGTTGGGTGTCCCCACCCTGAGTGCCTTGGGGCGTCCCTGGACAGCTCCCCCAGGGGTGCGCACGCAGCACGCCGGCGGGTGTCCATGCGCCCCATGCGCCGCTGAGGCTGGGCTGGGGGCTGCCCCAGCTCACCTCTCAGACCTGCGCCCCCCAATCATCGGGCGAATCATCTTGGCCTCAGTTTCCCCATTTGTAAAATGGGAATAATACCTGTCTCCTTCATTCCCTGAATATTAGTTGAAGCAATGAGGCCATGTGAATGCAGTACATTTACCATTCAATGCAGTACAAGTGAGAAGTACTGCCACTCTTGAGCATTGGGTTATTATTAACATCCTGCTGTGTGCAAGGAAATACCTGTGCACAAGGCCACAAGCGGAGGCCTCAATGCACTGGCAATGAGCTGAGGCATCTCTTCCCCTACACTCCTGATTTCCCTGCTGTTAAACCACACTTGGGCAGAAAACAACATCTCCGGGCTAGTCTGGAAGTGGAAGCGATGCTTCAGGCTAGCCCGTGCAAAAGCGACTTTTCTAGCCTGCCTAGGCCAGAGCCCTTGGCAGTGCTGACTGAAAGCCCTGTCCTGTGGAGCAGGACGGAGGAGAGAGGGACCTCCCTTCCTTTTTGTGATCATGGTATGTCCAAGCAGAGTTTCTTTCTTCTTTTTTTTTTTTTTTTAAGACTTTGTTTGTTTATTCATGAGAAACACAGAGAGAAAGTCAGAGACACACAGGCAGAGGGAGAAGCAGACTCCATGGAGGGAGCCAGATGTCTGACTCAATCCCAGGACCCCGGGACCACAACCTGAGCCAAAGGCAGATGCTCACTGAGCCACCCAGGTGTCATCGTCGTCACCATCATCGTCATTGTCCTCCTCCTCCTTCTTTTTCTTCTTCTTCTTCTTCTTCTTCTTCTTCTTCTTCTTCTTCTTCTTCTTCTTCTTCTTTCTCTTCTTCTTCAGTAAGCTTTATGCTCAACTCAGGACTTGAACTCACAACCCCGAGACCAAGAGTTGCATGCTCCACTGACTGAGCCAGCCAGGTGCTGCGAGAAAGGTTTCTTAAAGGAAGTGGCATTTGATCTAGGGCCTTTCAGGGTGGGCAGAATTTTCCAGGTGGGAGAAATGAGCCACTACATAATAATGACAATAATCCCTGTGACCACTCCAGACAGAGAAACAATGATAATTATAGCAATTAATCTGTGGCAGGCACTGTATCAGGCACTTCACACTCACTGCTACCTTTGATTTATCACAACAACTCTGGGAGGCAAATACTATTATGTACCCCCACTTCACAAATAAGGAAAATAAAGCTCAAAGCAATCCCATAACTTGCCCAAGGCCACACAATCATCTTAGCATTGAGATGAGATAAAGTAGAAAGCTTCCCCCCTCAACCCCATCATTCCAAGACCAGCTTTGAAAAAAAGCTGAATTTGCCTTTGGCGAAGGCTATGTACTCCCCTTTAAGCATTTCTTCAATCACTCAACTGTTTCTGCATCTCTACCAGGTGTCAGGCATTGGGTTGGCACTCAGGGTACAAAAAATAAGGAACAGACTCTACCTTCAGGTAACACATAGTTCTAATGAGGGAGGAAGTCCTATGACTTAATCAACCACAAAGCATGCAGCATGCAAGTCTGAAAAGCCCAAGATGCTCTGGGCCAACAGGAAAGGGTCAAACTTGGATGTAGGCTTGGTTTGGAAAGAGTTTTGAGTTTGGGCAAAAAGGAGGAGTTTAAGGAGGTGGGACATGGATTTCCAAGCAGAGGAGGCAGCAAGTGCAGAAGAGTAGAGATAAGGGAAAATGGGAACTTCTGGTGTGTAGCATCTGAGGAAGGTGGGGGAGGTGGAGAAGGGGAGACCCAAGAGATTTGCCAGGACCCAGGTTATATCATGTCCACCGGACAGGACATGCTGAGGAAAGGGGTTGAACTCTATAGACAGCTGTATTATATTTGTGCAGTAAAATCAGGTCACATAAGGAATTCCTTCTTTTATACAGGATCTCAAATCTAAAGGAATCTTTTAATATCTTATAAAAATTAGGAAGTTTTGTTTTTAGTATGGGCCACCAGCCCAATGGATGACCAATCCAATGTCACCTTAATTCATAAGTAATTTCACTGGGATTTGACGTCATTCACTTCTGCTGTTACACTGTTTCCCAAGTATTCCTGGGATTTGCTTAGCCTTTTTCCCACAATGGGATTATCTGAGCCCACATATTGGCCTACATGTTGGCAAGATGACAGCTGGGGGGCACAATCCTAGTGACTAGGTTGGTTTCAAATTGTTTCCTTCCACGGTCCCAGCTCACACCTCACTTTGACCCCATGGTTCTCAGTGGACATTACTTCATCTTCTATCACCATCCATGAAGAACATTTCCTTTGTAGGGGCAGATGACAGATACCTTACAGGGGTGTGGGTGGGGTGCAGATTTGAGCTCTTTCCTTAAGAAGGAAATTTCTAATCATTAAAGCTGCAGGAAATAGAAGAACCTGCCTCAGGAGGGAGAGAATCTCCTGCTCTGGAGGTGTTTGAGCAAAAGTTCCCTGAAATGGGACCATTGTGGGGGGTGGTGAAACCCTTGGCCTCTAGATTATTTGCAGCCTCAAGGCTCAAAGAAGTTCATCCCCAGAGGGTAATGATTTCAGAAGACACTTTCAGAAGGATTATTTTGACCAAGAAAGTTAAAAAAAAAATCCAGTGTGGACATAGGGGTCCCTTATTATGGGAAGGGACATTGAGGACAGAGGCTGCCCTGGGTTTCCCTCCCCAAAGGGTATCTCCACAGTTATTCAAGCCTTGTCCAGTGATCTGCCTTTTTCTACTGCCAATCCCATAGGCTCTCAAGGGGAATTCACATCTTTTCACCATGCTTCCAAAAAATGAGCACAGATCCAACAAGGAGCAGGCAGAGGGAGGAAGATGACACAGTTCATAGATGTAGGATATTTGGGATGTAACCATCAAATGCACTGCTATCCCCAACACTTTTGAGGCATAAACCTGGACAGTCCCTAAAGGGATCAGTGCCTCATTCATTGCTGTGTCCTCTGTGCTAAGTACAAGAGAAGGCATACAGAAGCATCCTTTCCTTTCCTTTCCTTTCCTTTCCTTTCCTTTCCTTTCCTTTCCTTTCCTTTCCTCTTTCCTTTCCTTTCCTTTCCTTTCCTTCCCTTCCCTTCCCTTCCCTTCCCTTCCCTTTCCTTCCTTCCTTCCTTCCGTCCATCTTAAAGAAAGAAACATATTCACTGTGAAAATTGTAAACTGTACAGAAAATACAAAGCAAGCTAAAAATAAAGCCCCCATATAGGGAAGATAACCACTGATGCTATTTTGTTTATTTATTTTTAAAGATTTTATCTGTTCATTTGAGAGAGAGAGAGAGAGAGAAGAGGAGGGATGGTGGCAGGGGGAGAGGGAGAAGCAGACTCCATATTGAGCAGGGAGCCCCATGCAGGGCTCCATCCTAGGATCCTGGGATCATGACCTGAGCCAAAGGCAGACTATTAACTGACTGAGCCACCCAGATGCCCTCCGCTAATGCTATTTTAGTGACCATCCTACTAGGCAATTCTTTCTGCCTCTAAATATACATAGACACAGTGTGTAATTTGATATAAACAGGATCAAACACTATGTTCTGTTCTGTAATCTGCCATTTTCATTTTTAAAAATGTCATAGATGTCATTCTATTTCAATGAATGTAGAGCTATCGTTGTCATAGTTGCATTATATTCCACAGTATTGTGTACTAACAGTCTTCTGTTGATAGACATTAAGTTGTCTCCAGTTTTGCACTATTTTAGACACCCTGAGATGAACATATTTGTGAACCTACCTTTTCACACTTATACAATTATTTCCTTTTTAAAAAGATTTTATTTATTTATTCATGAGAGACAGACAGAGAGAGAGAGAGAGAGAGAGAGGCAGACACCTAGGCAAAGGAAGAAGCAGGCTCCCTGCAGGGAGCCCAATTCGGGACATAATCCCAGGACCTGGATCACAGCCTGGGCTGAAGGCAGATGCTCAACCACTGAGCCACCCAGGCATCCCTATACAATTATCTCCATAAGGTAAATTCTTAGAAATAGAAGTATTGGATTTAAAAAATACATATTTTATATTTGAGCACACATTGTCAAACTGCCTTCTCAAAAGGTTGCACCATTCTATATGTCACACTGGCATCTGAAAAGGGTATTGTCAGTCCTTTACCCTTTGCTTAAATAAATGAGCCCTTTTTTCAAAGACAAAAAAAAAAAAACAAACCCTGATTCTTCAGAACAGTTTCTGAATGTGTGTGTGTGTATGGCAGTGAGTGTGGGATTATGAAGGTCTAGGTAAGCCTTATATACAAGTATGACTGTATGTCTGTGTGTTCTCTATATGATTTCTACTTCTTAAGCCGAAGCATAAAAATTCTCAATAAGGGATTATCCTTCCACCAAATCCTCTCCTGCCACCTCAGTGCAGGGATGAAATCTGTTTCAACCTCCCTGACATCAAGGATATTCACCCATTGTCAGGCTGGTCACTATCTCTAAAGTCTCCTGGCCAAGATTGTTAGGCATAGGATAGGAGGGAGGCCAGACTGAGTTTGCCCATAGTGGGACTTCAAGTGTTAATCCAGACTCTCCTCAGAAGGTGCCCCTGACGCCACAGCTGACGAGCATAAGACTATGTGTCTGCATCTCTGTGTGGTAGAAATAGTGAACAGGTCATCCCAAATCAATAAGTCTGAGTTGGCCATAGATCACCCCAGAGGGCCCCAGAAGGGTAAGAGAGTGGGGAGGGTGATGAGGCTCAGCCTCTTCCTGCATGTGGTGCCTATTTTACAGAGCTCTCTGACACTCCTCCCTGCTTATCAGCCCACGGTCAGCCTTTCACATATATCACCTCTGCATTCACATATTCACATATAATCCACAACCCATATAATTCCCTTACAACCACACTTACATTCTCACATAATTTGACTATAATAATTTTCATACCATTACACCCACATCCTTGCATACAATACATTCATAGAATCTGATGCTTGCATGCACCCACTTACATAAACACACCCAGTCACCCAATATTCACTCCTACACAGTCTCACACTGTCATACATTGTCTCAAGGAAGTATCATCACAAGGTCCTCCCAGCCATTGTCATTTATGTTGTTGCAGCCAGAACTCCATACCCTACACCCTCACCAACACCTTCCTTTCATACACTCTTAAAGTCCCACAGAATTCAGTTATACTTTCACATATTATTCAAATCTCTTGAACACATAAAGTTACCCAGAGAATCTTATAATGTCATAGCTCATCCAGTCTACTTTCCTTACTTTACAAGTCGGATAACTGAGACTCTGAGAAGAAAAATGTGACTTGACCAAGTTCACACAATTAGTTAATGGCAAATCTAAGACGTCAACTCCAATCTCATGACTCCCACACTTTTCTCCTATGCCAAGGTCCTTCCCCCTCTTAGTCTCCCTTCAGGTCTTCTATGCCAATCCCCTTACTGACTCTCAGAAACCTTCAGATAATACAGACAGCTCTTTTTCTTTTTCTTTTTTTTTTTTTAAAGGACTTTTATTTTTTTTATTTTTATTTTTTTTTTAATTTTTATTTATTTATGATAGTCACAGAGAGAGAGAGAGAGAGGGGGCAGAGACATAGAGGGAGAAGCAGGCTCCATGCACCGGGAGCCCGACGTGGGATTCAATCCCGGGTCTCCAGGATCATGCCCTGGGCCAAAGGCAGGCGCCAAACCGCTGCGCCACCCAGGGATCCCTAATACAGACAGCTCTTAAAGAGGAAGGCAGCCAGAAGAACAGAACAAGTATGAATTTGGAATATAAAATAGTCTGAGTTGGAAAGTCGAGTACTTTATACTTTGTAGGGAGTAACAATCTTCAGAGAGAATGTACGTAAAGCACTTGGCACAAACTGAGTGTTTACTATGTCAAGAACTTTATACATCATCTCATTTAATTTTTACAGTATCTTTAAGTATGATTATTTCCCTATCACAGAAAAGGGGAGTGAGGCTCAGAGAGGTTAAATTGTTTGCCCAAGATCACTTAGCTAGTGGATTTTGAAACCAAGATTATACCCTGGTCTGATTCCAAGTCTGGTTTTCATGCACTATATTATATGGTGCTTCTCCTCTTGATAACAAAGGTTATTCTTTATTGAATCCTTATTCTGTCCCAGATACTGTGTATATATTCATAGTTTTGAGGTTCACCATCTTTATAGACAAGGAGATTACGGATGCTCAAAGGGTGGTTTTATCAGTATGAAGAGGAAGATTCTGACTCCAAAATAAAATTGAGATCCATTTTGTCACCAGGTAAATTCTTCATATCATGTAAATCTTTAGTGGACTTGATCATACCCATTAGTTAATTCATTTCAAGTTGACCTTCTATCCTTGCTGACTTGTAATTCCCTGCATCTCGTACCCCAGGGCATTACTAGGAGAGGAGCCCTGCTGTGACTATACATAGCTCACTTCCACTCACCAGATGAAGTCACCCTCAGGCACAAGTCTTACACACACTAATAAGGCCACTCTAGTTTAAGCAATTGCCAAGAACATTGGGAGGAGATTCAGAATAGTTAGATTCTAGTTCTATCTCTTACTAACTGTAAGACCACAGGAAAATTATTTTCTCTGCCTCAGTTCCTGCATCTGCAATACTGGAATAGCAATTACTTCCTCCTAGGATATTGTGAGTTTAAAATGCTGCAAGATATCATTATAGAAAATCTGGCATACAGTGGGCACTCAAAATTTGCCATTCACAATCTCACCCATAGAGCTACAATACCATCATCACTCATATCAACCCAAGCAGAGACAGACACATGAACTTGCCATATCAATACACCAAGCTGTTGACATGCTCAGATCTGCTGGTGATGAGCTGTCAGAATGCTTGAGAGAAGGGGCTCTTAAGTAACTTTGGACAAGTCACTTAACAGCTCTTTTTAAGAAAAAAAAGTTAAAGACTTAAAAAAAAATAGAACCACAACGTTATTATCACACCTAATAAAACTGGCAATAACTCACTCATATCATCAAATATCTAGTCCATATTAAAATTTTCTTTCATTCAGGGACAGCCTGGGTGGCTCAGTGGTTTGGTGCCGGCCTTGGGCCCAGGGCGTGATCCGGAGTCCCAGGATCGAGTCCCACATCAGACTCCCTGCATGGAGCCTGCTTCTCCCTCTGCCTGTGTCTCTGCCTCTCTCTGTGTCTCTCATGAATAAATAATTAAAAAAATTTTTTTCTTTCATTCTTTTTTTTTTTTTTACATTTGGCTAGTTCAAATAAGGAAAAAACAAGGTCCACCCAACAATTAATTTGATTGTTATCTCTATTTTTCTTTTTAAAATATATTAATCTCTCTCCCCTTTGAACAACTTTGGTCATTTGTCCAGAAGAACATCTCACATCAAGGGGGAAAAAAATCACATTAAGGAATTACTTTTATTTATTTTTTAAAAAGATTTTATTTATTTATTCATGGGAGACAGAGAGAGAGAGAGAGAGGCAGAGACACAGGCAGAGGGAGAAGCAGGCTCCATGCAGGGAGCCCGATGTGGGACTCGATCCCGGGACTCCAGGATCACTCCCTGGGCCAAAGGCAGGTGCCACACCGCTGAGCACCCAGGGATCCCCAAGGACTTACTTTTAATTCTCTAGTAATACACAAGTGTATTCTTGGTTGTGAAAAAAAAAGAAAAGAAAAAAAAAACAGATAAAGCAGATGATGGATAAAGCGAAAGACTCTTGACCTTAGAAGTCTCCTGGTAATGATGTTTAGTTACGGCAGTCACTGTTACCATCCCAGCAAACGCAGAAGAGCCGCCCAGCCCGGTGCGCCTTCAGCACCTCGGACAGAGGTAGCGGCCGGGCGGCCTCCCCGCCCAGCCTCGGCCCGCGCTCGCGGGAGGATCAGTAAATAAAGCCGCCCGGCTTCCGGCGGGCCCAGCGCAGCCGGTGAAGGGGAAAGAAAGCTGGGATTTTCCGAGCCGCCTGCTTCGGCAGCGCGTCTGGCGGAGACAATTACCCGGATACGCTCGGGCTGGCCTCCCCCAGGCCCTGGGTCATTTCAGACCTGGGCCCCCGTCCTTGAGCAGGAAGCCGATGGGGGCCGGGTGGGGGCTAGGGCGGGTGCCTAGATCTCCTGGGTTGGGGAATAACCAGTGGGGAGCACTACCGAGATGGCCACGGGAGAAGCCTCTAGGGAGCCTCCGCCCCTCACACAGCCCCCAGCAGCACCTACCCCAGCCCCTGCCGTCCTCGGCAGTGGGGTGGGGGGCTGTGCGGGGTGTGTGGAGCGCGGCCTCCGGAAGAGGGCCCAGGGCACAATTAGCAGGGAGCGGAGACGCCCGCGAAGGCTGATTTAATTAGGTGACACGGTGCCAGGCAGGGATGCGGGGGGAGGGGAGAGCAGGGTCAAAACATTTTGTAAAAATCTGTTTCACAAACGCTGCCGCTCCCCTCGGGGCAGAGAGAGATTACGGAATCTTCGGTGTCGATCATGGCTGGCAAGAGGCGCCAGGATCGTGGGGTATTTCCTCCTCCTCAGCCTCTCTCTTTGTCAAGTCCCCCCAAACAGTCCCAGGAGCCATCAGCTCTGCTGGGTTGCAGGGCTATGGGAACAGGGGAGTAGGGAAGAAAGCGGAGGATGACTTGAGAAGGGGACTCCTATAAGGGGAAACAAAGTGGTCTTGATCTGCTGCACCTCCATATTCACAAGGACAATATTAGCAGTAGTCACAGGAAGCACCTGCTTTGCATATAAAGCTATGGTTTGGGAGCAGGAACCACACCTTTACTAGCTGTCTGATCTTGGTTATTTATACTCTGCCTCAGTTTACTCATCTTTAAGACAGTAAAGACCCTTACAGAGTTAATGTGAAGAGTAAAAAGGAAAAACACAATAGTAAGCACCTAATGATTTATTATTATTACTATTACTTCTATTATTTTATTGCTATCAGGTGCCAAGCTAGTTGCTTATCTTTTGTCCCTACTCCTTAAAACAACTGTGTGCTGGGCAGCCCCGGTGGCTCAGTGGTTTAGCGTCACTTTCCACCCAGGGCCTGATCCTGGACACCCGGGATCAAGACCCACGTCAGGCTCCCTGCATGGAGCCTGCTTCTCCCTCTGCCTGTTTCTCTCTGTGTGTCTCTAATAAATAAATAAAAAATTTTAAAAACCTGTGTGCCATAGATACAATTATCCCTATTTTACAGATGTGGAAACCGAGACTCAGAGTTTGAGCAGCTTGCCGTGTCACTGATCTGATCAGGGGCAGATCTAGGAATTGAACTGAAGACTGTTTGGTAGTAAAGCCTGTGTCTTTTCACCATCTTGCTGCTAAGTTGCTTTAGATCTCCATCTGTGATCTCATCTCAGTTAACCTCACTGGACTCACCAACACAACTGTGCATACCTTGCCCCACCCTGTCTGGCACAACCAAGCCTACCTCAGGCATCCGCATGTTTGTGTAGCACTAAGAAAAAGGAAGCATGGAGCATGCACATGCATGCATGTGCATACGTCACCAGAGACAGTCATACATGGTCACCCTCCCAAAAAAAGAGGCTCCCACACTCACCACATCACTCAGAGCTGAAGCAACCCGCACACAGGTACGTACCAGCCATTGGTCATATTCAGAGCACCTCATCACAAGGGAAAGGGGATAAGCACATACATAATCAGAAACAGTTACACCCAAATTCACAGGAGAGATATATTGATGTACAAATACACAAAATATGTAACACTTTCACATGCAAATAAACCAACATAGCATGACACGAATAATTACACCATTGTCATAGAGGCAGGAAGATAGTTTTTTTTTTTTTTGCAAGACCCAATTTATACAAATATACACAGAGACACATAGTTACAACATACCCCACTACAACACACTATCACACACCATCTCATAGAGAAGTATAGAAGTATAGCTACAGGCTCACTGTAACATACATACTACGCCCACACTTGAGAGATGTAGCCAGGTATAGTATGGTACAGAAAAAAAAAAAATCAGTCAAAACCCAGTGCATATTCTCAAACCCCCTCGACACACATAGATCAATAGAGACAGGGAATCATAATCTCACAGGCATACACAAACACACATGCTCACAAACATACACACTGAATCTCTCCCTAAACCAATTGGGAAGCTGGCTCCAACCCAAGAGTTTTCTGCCTCCTAAAGTCTTCAGGGCATGGGGTCAATTGACTCCCTTCCGCCCTCTTCTCCCAGCTGAGCCCGGAGCAGTAGGGACACAGTCCTCCAGCAGACATGGGGAGGGGACCCTTGATGGCCAGTCTTGAGGACACCTTATGTAGCACCATATCCAGCCCAAGCTGGGGCCAGCCACTGGGACTTGAGGGCTGTTCTCCCATCTCCCAAATTTATTCCCAGTGCCATCCCAGCCTCGTGTCCCAGCATTAGCTTTGGGGAAAGGGCAAATGGATTCATTAGCTACCTTCTTTCCAGAGGGGCAAAGGCTCTCTCCTCAAACCTCTCCCCCACCTGTTGTCACCTACCTGTGCAGGTGCTCTGTCTCAGCAGCTCAGAGCTCCAGCCTGGGCAAAGTCCCGAAGGCAAGTGGGTGGAGCCTAATTCCATCCTCTATACACCTCCCCCCTCCCCAGTCCTAGCTCCCTCGGCAGCTGCCCCCTCCAGCCCCAGGCCCCTTGGGCAGCCCCCTCCCTCCCTGCCGCCTGCTCACCCAGTGCTGTGTCTCTTCTCTGAACACCAGACTAGGGACTGGGGGGAGGGGGGAAGATCCCAGGAGAGGAAGTGGCATCTGACGGCCCCAGCACCAAACCTGGGGGGTTGCAAGGGGGAGGGAGGAGCAGGGAAGCTTCTCATTGTGTGAGGGAAATTTTATTTTTAACAGATGCTAAGGCAGATGGCGCAGAATTAACAGAAAATGGGAGAGGAAAGAGAGGAAGAACATTACTGACTCCGGAGAGAGTGGACATTAAAAAAATAAAGAATAAGGGAATGAAAACAAGTTTAAGTGCTCTCTCCGGGGGGGTGGGGGGAGGGGAGGGGAGCTGAGAGGCAGAGAGGGACGGAGCAGCGTGGTGATAACCAGAGGCGTGAAATTACAAAAGTAAAATTTGTGGGACTCGGGAGGGGCTGAGAAGGCCCCAGTTTCACTGCAAAACTCACTCAGAAATTACTGATGTGATGTTTGAGCTTTTATCATTAATAATCATCGAGAGAGGAGGGGAAGACAAAAGGACTCTCGGGCTTGGGGGGTTTGAGGCACCAGGAGAAAAGGTGCTGGAGCCGTGGGGGGTAGGGAGGGGAGAGTCCTCTCTGACAGAAGAAGGAAGGGAGGAAAGAAAAACTCAGGGAGATAGCTCAGAAATGGACAAATGGAGAGACCGAGGCAGAATAAAAGAAAAGGCAGGAGAGGAAGCGGGGGAGGGAGAAAGAAGAAAAGCTGCGGGAGGAACAAAACAGGAGGGGCGGGGAGGGGAGGGCGGGAATGAAAGAAAACCAAAGACGGGGGGGGGGGGGAGGGATTGGGAGACGGAGCGGTTGAGACAAAGAGACAGCAGAGAACAGAGACAGAGCTGGGGAGAGAGATCAAGCCAGAGAAGCAGCACCAGAAACACGTACACCCTAGTGGGCCAGAAAAGTAGCTCCAGAGAGGAGTGAGTCACGGTCACAGTGACCAAAAGCAGGGGCCCGGTCCAAAGAAATAGGAGGGAGGGACAGAGACAAAGAACAGAGGCCCAGACAGATAAACGCCTGAAGGAAAAGAAAGAGACTCGAAGAGAGAAAGGCAGACCGAGCGAGGGAGGGTAAGAGACAGAGGAAGTAGAGGGAGAACAAAAACTAAGGGCGACTTTGAAAGAGACACAAAAAGAGTTGGGGAGGCAGATGTTTGGAAAGACAGAAACCGACCCACAGCATCCGGGTGAGACGGAGAGGTGAGGTGGAGAGAGGGAGACGGAGAAACAGCCTGAGGCCGAGAGACGGAGAGGCTGTGGGGGAGCCAGGCGAGAGGGCAGGAAGGGAGGAAGGGATGGGAGACAAAGAGGAATGGCCGTTTATCTCTCCTCCCAAATTAATTGAGGCTACATCAGCCTGAGCCACTAAAACGGAGCGATTATGAATGGGTTAGTCACAGGTGGAGTTAAAGGCCTTCAGAGGGATATTAGCCAAAATTGAGTGGCTTTTAATTTCTTTCTAACGAGAGACTGTGGCTGGGGAACCAGGCACCGCCTCCGCTCAGCTCCACTGCTAAACACGGCGTGGGGGCGGCCCGGGCCACTCGCCACCTGACCTGTGTGGCACAGGCAGCCGAGTGGAAATGGCCATGCCCAAAACATGCCTGAACATGCTTGCAACACGCCTGCTACACGCCTGTGACATGGGACACAATGGTGGGTAGCCCAACGGAGAGCCAAGAGCTGGGGGGAGATAGGAGGGAGGAAGGGTCATAGTCCGCAAAGTGGTCAGGCCGGGGAGCCTGGGGCAGGCTCTGAGCGGTGTGGGATGTGCTGGAGGGCCAGAGGGGCAAGGAGACACTGCCAAGCGCCACAGGGTTCTCAAGTCATCTCGGACCCCACTTTGAGGAAGCACCATGGACCAGGACGGCTTTTCCCCACTCTAGAGAAACCTAGGCTCCAAGATCAAAGAGCTGTTGCCAATTTACATATGAGTAACAGTGCCATCCTAAACACTGGAAGCAGCTTGGTGAGGTAGAAAGAGGGCTGACAAGTGAGCCCAGAGACCTGGAGCGAGTCAGAATTGAGTGGAGAACCTATGGCAGAACCTTGGACATCACCTCTCTGGCCTCAGTTTGTCCATCAATAAAATGGGAGAGTTGAAGTCTCAGGTCCCTTCCAGCTCCAAAATGCCGTGATCTATGCAGGTGGACTTCCTGTCTGAGGTCTCATCTAGGGGGCTTGGCTGCTATGCTCAGGACATATAGGATTGGGCGTGTGACCCAGGTGAGCACTTGTGACCACCAGAAAAAGGTATGCGAACTGATTTTTCTTTTTTTGAACTAAATTTTGGGCCTCTGGCATGTACATGTCAAAATAAGTGCAAGGAGTTTCAAGCAGTGGGCGAGCAGGTGGTAAACATCAAATGGGCCAGCCTGGATGGTGAGGCTAAAGGAGGCCAGAAAAGAGGGAAGATCAGTGTGGCCTGGGGGGTGGGGGCAGCAAGGGTGTGGCTTGGGGTGGGTCACAAATAGTGGGTAGAGCTAGGAGAGTAGAGGATTTTCCTGGAGGGGGACAGAAAATACCAAGGTGCAGAGGGGCCACCCTGCCTGGAGCAGACCCTACATGGGTATATGGTGGGCAAGGGGGAGGGAGGACAGAGGGGAAATGGCAGCCCCTGGTCTTGCAGGGGTATGAGGGTTTTGGGATTTGGGGTACCAGGGAAAGGTCACTACTGAGCATGAGAACAAATAGACCAGGTGAATCCCAGTGAGAGGAGGGAGGGGACAGGTACAAGGAAAGGTACAAGAAATGGCAGACGTGGTAACCGACTGGGTGTGAGTCTGAGGATAGGATGGTGCTTTGGAGCACCTGGTGCCGATGACATAGTGGATGCCGCTGGGTGGGAGCTAAGGGAGACACAAAGATGTCAGCTTCCATCCCACAGAGCAGAAAGAGGCTGACGTGAGGCACCGCGGTTCACTGAAAAGTGCATTCATCAACCATCTATGATCTCCAATGTTTTGTTCTGTCTCAGCCGCTAATTAGCCATGAGACGTTGGACCAGACTGTCCCCATGTCTGGGCCTCAGTTTGTCCATCTCTAAAATGTGTGAGCTGGTCTGAGTCCTTTTTCAGTTTCCCTCTAGGTGGATGGTTCTGAGACTCAAAGTCAGGACAGAGACCTGCATGGGAACAGAGTCAGGGACTGGCCGGATTTCTCTTTGCCCTCTGGTCCCCAGAGTCAACAGCTGTGCCCCCTCCCCTTCGCAACTCCATTAACACTCAATTAGAAGGTCAGCTGGGCGCCAGCAGAGCCACCCCCCACTCCCCCCTCCCTGCCCGGTGCACAGGCTATGCCCATTTGAGGCCTCCTCTGATGGGCCCACGGGGAGAGGGCTTCACTCAGATTTACAACTGCCCCTCTGGCCTCCAGGCCTCCTCTCTCCTCTTCCTCCCAGGGTGGAGCCCACTGGGTGGGGTGAGGATGGGTGGGGGTCTCGGAGCCCTCCTAGGAGCCTAAGATGAAAGGGAGCAGGCCCCGGGGCAGAGGAAGTGGGAGGGAGAGGAGAGGAAGAGCGCGTGAGAGTGTGTGAGAGAGAAAAATGACAGGCCCTGAATATTGGGCGCCCTCACTTTAAATCAAGATAAAAGACTGAAGTGGAAAATGAGAGTCCAGAGAAACCCCGGACGGCTCGGGGCGCTAATGGAAACACATGGCTGCCGGCTGCGGGCTTGTCAGCTTCCCCCGGCGCTGCCATTCCCGTCTGATAATCCGGCCTGCCATAAAATTAGACTAGCAAATACCTCCTGACAAAGATGCATGTTTCTCTCTATTGTGCCATCATAAAAAAAACTCCGCTGGTGACTCGGGGAGCCGCAAACTTCAATTTAAATTTACAGTGCTGCGGAAGGAAAGTGATATGCACTCAAAAATTTTAATAACCTATTAAGTTACGACTTCAATTTCATTTTATGAATATTTTCCTTGGGGAGCACGGCTATCACAGAGAAAGATAGAAATTTAAAAAAGATAAATAGTGCCATTAATCTCCAACATTTCTCTTCCATTATCCTTGAAAATTAGGAGTTATTTTTGTTCAGATCTTCATGTAATTAGCTCCCTCCACTTGATTCACTAGCCAGAAAATGACCATGTTCAGAAAATTAAAAATTTGTCATTAAGTGGAATTTAACATAATATCATTTATCTTTATCTATTCCCCAGCTGACAGCAGGAAGCCTTGGCTGCCGTACCGGCTGGTGTGTCAGAGTGGGGAGGGACTGCTCAGGGAGAGACACTGGGAGAGACAGAGACAGAGACTGAGGGAGGGAGAGGAGACCAGCGGGGAGGTGGCCAGAGCGACAGTGAGGAGGGAAGGGGAGGCCTGGGAGCGAGGTGTCAGCCATCGTGGGGAGGCGGAGGAGGCGGAGGCCGGATGGCCAGGAGATGGAGGCTGCTGGGGTCAGCAGGGCCCTGGGCGCGGCCCTGGGAGCAGGGCTGAAGGAGGAGTCGGGATCCTAGAGGAAAAGCCAGAGAGGGGTATCAGTAGCGGAGGCCCAAAGGAGACTGGAAAGCGGCTGGAGAGTGGGGCTGGGGCGAAGAAGTGACTCGAGAGAACAGAAACCCAGTGGATTTAAAGGATTTTCCAGAAGGGGGGGGTTGGTGGTGGGATGGAGAAGTTGGGGGATCCTTGCCCTCCTCACCCAGAGGGAATGAGATGCCATCACCCTGACCACAGTGTGGCTTCCAGGGAAGACCCAGAGACAACAGGAGACAGTCAGGGAGCCTGAGAGTGGGGAGGCAGAGGTAGAGTGAGGCAGCCTGCCATGGAGAGCCAGAGGCAGACAGAGATGGCAAAGGAGGGAAGTGGACTCATGGCAGGGGTTCCTTAGTGAACTCAGCCCAGGGAGGCTCCGCATTGGAAGCCCCCAGACAAGCCTCTAGACTTCTCTCAAGGGCTGCATGGCTCCCTTTCCTCCCCCCTCCTTTAAACAGCCCCCACTCTAGTCCCCCCAAGTCAGAAATCATCCAATAAGCCACTCAGACCTAGTCCTGGGTGGAGAGAGCGGTGGCCGAGCCTGGGAGACTGAGAGTGGATAAAGGGATTAAAGAGCGGCACATTAGTGAGAGATTTAGAGTGTAATAAACCCATTTCATAATAATATGTGCGTTGGGGCCAGCGATCCATCATCGCAGGAGCCTGTCCACGGCGGGGGGAGCACTGACCTACAGGGAGGGGACCCGGACAGATGGCTGAGGTTTTTTTCTCAGGGCCTTAGGATCTGGACAAGGGGTGCAGACTAGCCTCTGGCGCCTGGAGGGAGGCACCAGGATTCTGAGGGCACCTTTGGCTCAAATAGCTACCAGGGGCAGCGTGTCTAGTAAGGGAGTCTGGGAAGAGGCCTGGGAGCCAGAGAGTCTCCTCTGTCCTCCCAACCTAGGACCTTGGCAGTAAGGGTAGAAGGGTTCTCCAGGGGGATATCTCCAAGCTTCAGGGCTCACAGCTCACAGACCTCACAGACCTGTAGTCAGCCAGCTGAAGACCCCCAAGTAAGCCCTCTGTTCCCCCTATCCTGGTGTTGGAAAAGGAAAGTCCTGGTGTTGTCACTTACTAGCAATCTGATCTTGGCCAGCAACTCTACCTCTCTGAGCCTGTTTCCCAAATGTCAAATGTAGATCATTAGGCCTACATCATAGGATTGTCATGAGGGTCACCTGAGGTAATGAGTTTGTTCCATAAAGCAGAAAATCCTGGGAAAATGTAATTATTGCTGTGATTTCTGCCCCCACATTTGGCCCCCCACCCACAGGCCACCTTGTGATGTCTTTCAGCTTGCTTGTTGTCAAGGAGAGTTTCATCTCCCAGATGAGACTCTGGGCTTGTTCTAGGGCCAGTAGAGAAATGACCTGTTGGTTATATGATTGACTATTTAATCTGACCTGTGAATAGGGCAAAGGAAAACGTTCTCCTGCTGTTTATCCCGAGGAAACCAGCCTCAGGAATGAAAAAACAAACTATTCCCTGGCAAAGGGATTGAGATATAGGAATAGACCACTTAGGTCTCAGTTGAAGACCTGGAGATGCTGAGAGCAAATGAGTGCCTTCCTAGTAGGAGAGAGACCTGGGGGGTTTGGGCTATAGCAGGCGATGGTCTGGGTGGCCTGGGACAGTGTGGCAGGAGATAGGAGTGGGGAAATTAGATGCTGCTTCTCCAAGATCCAGCCACACTGGCCATCTTCCTTCTTCTCCATTGTCCCCAGGTACATCACCTCTACCCCTATCCCAGAGAGGACAAGTGGGCACAGCCTTTAGCTCTAGTTAAGAAGCAAAAGGTACTCCCTATAGGAGGGTAAGTGGTGTCATCTCCAGCCCCAGTACCAACCAGTCTCCAATCTTGTGACACTGTGATTTATAAGAAATATATATTTGGCTATCTGAATGACCAAATATGTATTTCCAAAAACCTGGTCTTCGTCCAAGGTTCCTGGCTCACAGCTCCCCAAACCCTTTGAGTTTCCCATAAGTGTTAAGAGAGATAAAGGTGTCTTTTTTTAGGTTAATGAAGGTAAATTTTGGGTCCTACCCAAGAACTAGGGTGAGGGGTGTTTGGGGCTGGTTGCCAGGAGAGTACCATATGATCAGAGGTTGGAACTTTCCATACCACACTACCCAGCCTCCAGGGGGGGAAATGGGGCTGGAGGTTGAATCAGCCAATGGCCAATGATTTGATCAATCATGGCTATGTAAAGAAGCCTCCATAAAACCCCAAAAAGGCCAGGGTTCAGAGATCTTCCAGGTTGGTGAACACATCTGGGGTTGAGTGGATTTCCTGAACAGGCATGGAAGGCCTGAGCCCTTTCCCATATCTTGTCTTGTGTGTCTCTTCATCTGGCTGTTGATTTGTATCCTTTATCATATTCTTTAATAAACTGGTAAATGTAAGTAAGTGCTTTCCTGAGTTCTGTAGCAAATCAAAACTTGAGGAGGTCATTGGAGCCTCTGGTCTGTTGTCAGTGGGTCAGAAGCACAGGTAACTAACTACCTGGGGCTTGGGACTGGTATCTGAATTAGGATCTGGAGTGCAGTCTTGTAGGACTGAATACTTACCTGTGGGCTTTGATGCTCTCCCCCAACAGATAGTGTCAGAATGGAGTTGATTTCTCAGGATATCTTGCTGGCATCTGAGAATTACTTGGTCTTATGGGGGTGGGGGTGGGGGTGGGGGAGTGGAACACAAAGAATTGGATCCAGGAACCCTAATAGAGTTGGTGTCTGTGAAAATCTGCTCTCAACTTTGATCCAATTCATACATAGACTCCTCAATGGCATCCTATCCAAATTAATCAAATCTCCCTGAACCCTCAATCCAACGAAAGTCATTATTGATCCCTCCTGACTAAAGTCTCCCTGATACCAATCCCCCCTCCCCCAAAGAAGTGATCAAGGTCACTTCTTTTGGTAGGTTTGACCCCATCAAAAGTCAACTAAATGTCATTGCTAATTCCCCCAACTTGTGCAATTCTAGATGCTACAAAAGAACAAGGGACATAACACTGGTTCTAACATTTTCTCCCAAAGCTCAAGCTCATATGTCCTTTGGTTCTTTCTGTAAATATTTATTACATGCCTACTAAAGCCAAACATGAGTATCTGTACTACAAAGCAGTAAGTGAACTTAGTACTTCCCTGTGAGTCATACAGATACCCTGGTGTACCAGCAAGGGACAGAGCTCCACACACTGGTAGGGTCAGGGACAGAACTGATGGGACAAGTGCCACTGGATCTAGTCAGGTGCTGGGCAGAGCTCCAGTAGGCAAAGCCTGGGGCAACAGCTTGGCCAGGGGAGAGAGGTGTACAAACAGAGATTCAGAGAAGGAGGAAACCAGTATTTAAGGAGCACCTAGTCTGTGCCAAGCATATGCTGGAAGCTTTCATCCACAGTATCTCATTAACTCTTCCCATTATTTTTAGAGAGAGGTGTTATTATCTCCATGTTTATAGATGAGAAACCAAAGTTCAGAGAGGTTAAATAACTTCCTCAAGATCAAACAGCTGGTAAACAGCACATCCAGAACCAGATGTCTCTGAAATCCATGCTTTTTTACGCTTTGGTGCTAGGTGTGTTTGGGAAAAAGGGAGCAGCTTAGTTTGTCTGGAGCATAGAATATGTGAAGAGGAAGTAGAAACTGCCCCACATTGCTCACTGCCTGCAAGAGGACTACACCATCTCTGGGACTGCCAAGGCCATTCCTTTTTTTTTTTTTTCTTTTAAAATTTTATTTATTTATTCATGAGAGACACAGAGAGAGAGAGAGAGAGAGAGAGGCAGAGATACAGGCAGAGGGAGAAGTAGGCTCCCTGAGGGGAGCTCCAGGTGGGACTGGATCCGGGGACCCTGGAATCATGCCAAGGCCATTCCTACAGGAGGCCTGGTAGAAGAAGAATCTCAGTCTTCAGCTTCCTTGTTACCAACGCCCTTGGAAAGTCAGGAGAAGCAGGGACAGAGGGAGAAGCAGTCCTCTGAGCACATGATCCTTCAATGATCCTCTTCTGCCCGGCATTCCCAATTTTGCCCTTTCCTCTAGCATCTTAGCCAGTTCCTTGAGCCCTCCCTCTCACTTCACAGAACCTGGATTCCATCCACTTTTCCCCATGGGGAAGGATGTGGTCTGATGGTGGTATCCATGGGGTCCTAAAATTCCTTCAATGTATTGGAGCATTCACAGAGTTTTTTTTTTTTTTTAAGATTTTATTTATTTATTCATGAGAGACACACAGAGAAAGAGGCAGAGACATAGGCAGAGGGAGAAGAAGCAGGCTCCCTGCAGGAAGTCCAACGTGGGACTCAATCCTGGGATTCCAGGATCCCATCCCAAGCCAAAGGCAGACACTCAACCGCTAAGCCACCCAGGTGTCCCTCATTCACAGAGTTTTGATTTGAGTTTTTGTATAAAGATATACTCTTCAAAATTTTAATGAAAGATCACATGTTCACAGGACCCTGAGACTTGGAGTGGTTATTTGCCAAAGGTCATAGACCACAAACTATGGAGTTGGTTTTGAAACTAGGCAGGTGAACACTAGATCCTGCACTTTTTTGAACACACTGAGCACTTCCTATATACTAGGCACTGTCCTAAGTCCTTCTGCATGTTTTAATTCATGGAATCCTCACAACTAACAGAGGCAAATTGTGCATCCCTCAAGACCTATATAATGTGGTTTTGCAAAAGAGGTGGAACCTATTTCTCTTCTCTTTGAATCTGGGCTGGCCATGTGATGGTTTGACCAACAAAATTTGATAGAAGTGACATTTGGTGATTTCTGGGCTTAGGCCTTAGCAGCTTTACAGCTTTCATAATCATCTCTTTGGAGGTCAGCTACTATGTGAAGAAGTCTGAACTATCCTGCCAGTGAGGCCAATGGAGGGTGAGAGACCTCACGGAATAAAACGCCACCGGGAGGAGAATTTAAGTAAGGCTTTCCTGCCAGTGCTCAACAACAACCATCAGCCATGTGAGGCCAACTGGCATATTCTGACCCCAGTTTCCAGACGAAAGCAGCTGCAAGTGAATAATGCAGTCCATACCACCCATGGAAAAAAGCATGAAAAAAGCCTTTTAAAGTCATTATTGTTTTTAGCCACTAAGATCTGGGGTGGTTTTTCATAAAGTAGTAGGCAAAGGAAACAAATAAGATGCGCATTACTATTTCCTTATTTTACCAACGAGAAAATTGAGGCATAGAGGGGTTAAATAAATCACCTAGGATTAAGGCACTAATGAGTGACAAAGCCAAGGCTTAAACTGAGGCATTCTGTCTCTGAGACCACATGAATAACCACTAGGGTGTGGTAAACGGAAAAAAGGGCCCCCTGGAAGAAGTCCTCCCCCTAATCCCCGGAACTTGTGAATTTGTTACCTACATGGTAAAAGGGACTTTGCAGCTGTGATTATGTTAATGATCCTGAGATCTGGAGATTATCCTGGATTATCTGAGTAGCCCCAATGTAATCACAATGGCCCTATAAGAGGGAGGCTAAGAGGGAGGTGACAGGGTCAAAGTCAGAGAAAAAGGTGATGTGATGCAGAGCCAGGAACTGAGGAATGGGGATAGCTTCTAGAGGCTGGAAAAGGCAAGGAAACAGATTCTTCCCCAGACCCTCCTGAAGCAACCAGCTTTGCCAACACCTTGACTTTAGTACACTGAGACTGATTTTGGACTTCTGACCTCCAAAACTGTAAGATAATAAATTCTGTTGTTTTAAGCCACTAAGTTGTGATTTGTCACACCAACAATAGGAAACTAATACAGAGGGTCTTATTTAAAGGGAGCTGAATCCTTCCCAGGGGCTCAAGCCAGGCCAGTCCCCTTGTGGTCTCCTGCCATGTTTCATGCTTCTCTGGGTCTTGAAAATCTCTCTTCTCTCTACCTATTTAATTCATTTCTGCTCACCTCTTCTAGGAAGTCTGCTCCACTCATCCTTGATCATACTGCTCTGTCCTGTCTCAACAGCACTTAAGATTTCGCACCTTCTTACTCAGCACTTACTACTATCAGTGCTAAGTGCTGGCAGGCAGCCCAGTGACATTTTTTATGAGTGTGACTCATCGAATCTGAGGACATCAGGTGGGAGAGGCCCTTAGAGAGTCTATCCCTTCATTTTATGGATGATGAAACTGAGTCCCAGGGAAAGAAAGTCATCTACCCAAGGTCACATAGCCAAGGCTTAAAGACAGGGCTGATCAAATTCATAAGCTCACTCAATCCACAAATGCTTATCAAACCCTCATTTGAGTCCCAGCACTGAGCTAGGTGCTGGGGAATCACTAATAATCATAAACAGATATGATTTCTGATCTTGGGATGCCTGGGTGGCTCAGTGGTTGAGCATCTGCCTTCGGCTCAGGGCGTGATCCCAGTCCAGGATCGAGTCCCACATCAGACTCCCTGTGAGGAGCCTGCTACTCCCTCTGCCTGTGTCTCTGCCTCTTTCTGTCTCTCATGAATAAATAAATGAATAAAATATTTAAAAACTAAAAATAATAATAATAATAATAAATTTTTTAAAAGGTCTCTGCTCTTATAGGGGTCTCTGGTGAGAGAGAGAAACACACAATAATGACACATAATTACTCACCACAGTAAGGGTTACCAAAGAAAGTTCCACAAAGCAAACTGTGGAAGTACAAAGCACAGATGCCAATTATTTTAAGCTGGAAAATCAGGGCTTCTCTGAAGACTCAACCATGGAGCAGAGATATAAATAATGGTATAAGTACAGTTAATACAGTTAAATAGGTCTTTCTACAGATTATGGGAAGGGGAAAAATGTTGTAGGCTAAAGAAATGATATGTGCAAAGGCCCTGGGGTAGGAGGGAGTAGGATAAGGGAAAAAAGAAGGCCAGGATGCCTGAAGAGCCAGAGTGACAGAGAGTAAGAGATGAGGCTACAGAAGTCTACAGAGGTCAGGTCACAGGTGCTGGGAAGGCTGTGGCAAGGTTTTGATCTTAATCCCAATGACAATGGGAAGCCATAGAAAGGTTTTAAGGGGGGCAGTTGACATGATCATATTTGAGTTTTACAGTGTTTTTCCCCTGCCAGGGCCTTCTCTTATCTCTATAGACATGTTAGAGATCATTATTACAGGGAGTTTTATGCCACTCTGTATTTCACTCTGTGCCTAGCCTTGTACGAAGCAGGTGCTCCATAAATATGTGTTAATTAACCTCTCAGCAGCATGTGATGCAGTTGATCATTCCCTCCTCTTGCAGCTCTCATTCTCTGGCTTCTGCACTGCTGCATGCCCTGGTTTCTTTCCACCCTCTGACCACTCCACCCCCATTCTGAGCTCTTCTCATCTGTTTAGCTTTATCCTTTCTCCTGCATCCACACTCCCCCTTGGTCATCCTGCTGCCTCCAACAGTACTAATCTCTTCCTTCTGGGCAGCACATAAGTTCCATGAGGGCTAGAACTTTATCTGTCTTGTTGTCATCCCGTCCCCAGGGCCTGGCATACAGCAGGCACCTAATAAATTCTTTGAGGGGAGCATATTCTGTATGATTCTATTCACATGAAGCACAGGAATAGGCTAAAAGAATCTATGATGATCAATGCAAAAATAAAAGTTACCTTGGGGACACAGTTACTGGGAAGGAGCACAAGGGGACTTGCAGAGAAGGAGAGCTGGAAATCTTGTTCTGAGGGTTAGCAGCCAGGTGTCTGCAGACGTAAACATTCATTGAGCTATACGCTTAGGATGCATGTTCTTCATGTGTGGCGTATCTCATAAAAAAGTTAGAAATTTGCAATAGCCCTACTCTCCTAAAAATTCCTAATTTTTAACTGCTCTGTGCGCCCACCTAGATGTCCACCTTATGATCTCTCCCCTCAAATCAGCTCTTCTGCTAAATTCTCATTCCTGGATTGTCATCATTATGCTCCCAGTAATTTAGTTTCCAAACCTCAGAGCTATCTTGTCCCCACACCACCTCTTCTTCTATCCCACCTCGCCTAGCTTTCCAAGACACATAAACCCAAGTGGTCCTGTGGTGTTGTAGAAATTTAAGATGGCCCCATGACTTTATGCCCTGGTGTTACTTCTGTGCATGCTTTTGTTACTTGGCCAAAGGAAGATGATCAGGGCGGGGGTTATCTAATCGCAGAGCCTGTTAAAAACAGTTTTCTCTTGCTGCTGGCAGAAGAACAGGAACCTAATGCCTACAACCACAAGGAACTGAATTCTGCCAACAAGAATGATCATGGAAGCAGATTCTCCCCCAGAACCTCCAGATGAGACCCCAGACCAGCTGGCACCTTGATTTCAGCCTTGTGGGGCTGTAAGAAAGAAATCCATCCCGCCTGCTTGGACCTCTGAACTATACAGCTATGATATATATATATATATACTTTAAATGGGTGCTTGGGGCCCCTGGGTGCCTCATTTGGTTAAATGTCTGACTTTGGCTCAGGTCATGATCTCAGGGTCCTGAGATCTGGCCTGGTCTCAGGCTCACTGATCAGTGGGGAGTCTGCTTGTCCCTCTCCCTCTCTCTCTATCCTTCTCCCCTCCCTGACTGCTGGTATGTGCTCTCTTTCTCTCTCTCAAATAAATAAATAAAATCTTTTTAAAAATTTAAATTAAAAAATGGGTGTTGTTTTAAGCCACCAAATTTGTAGTAAATTGTTATAGTAGCAATAGAGAACTAATATCTATCTTAAATACTGTCTATTCACAGAGGCCTTTGTTTCCATCCCTTTCTACACATGACTTTGATCCCACCATGGCTCAGACTCTCTGATCTTACTTCTGCCCAACTGAAATATTAGTCTCTGGGTCTTTCTCCCAAACTCATCCATCCAACTCACTACCACTAGATTAATTTTCCAAAGTCACACACACTGATCATATCTTTTTTCTGCTCAAAAGGCTTCCACAACAGCATAGCTAGCTTGGTGGTTATACTCCAGAGCCAGAAAGCCTAGCTCTGCCTCCTAAGTAGTGGGTAACCCAGATCAAGTGTCTTAACCTCATCCATAAATTGGAAGTAAGAGAACCATTCTCAAACAGGGTAATTACAGGAGTTGGATGAGATATGCATGCAAAAAATAGGTATGCATGACCCAGCATAGGTGGGCACTCCAGGCTATGAATGGTGGTTGTTGGTATATCATTATCATGACTCCAGGTTGCCAACTGATCAAACTATTCAGCCTGGACTTATATTCACAGCCCACAGGCTGCACATGCATGCAGGCAGACACACACACACACACACACACACACACACACACACACACACACAAACTCTCCAGCCTTTTCTCCCACTCTTGTTAGTCCCAAGCTTTTCCTTCCATCTTCATCACCACTCCCCTTCCTTCACATTATCCCCTTCTATTCCCAGTGGTCTGATTCACACACCTCCATTTTCTGTGCCCATCAGACTGCTGAGAACACAAGCCTGATCATGTCACCTATGGGTTTAATTCCTTCCATGGCTCTCCATTGCTCTCAATATAAAGTTCAAAACTGGTGAGGCCCTAGACAGCCTGGCCCGCCAACATCTCCAGCCCCCTTTCCTTGTCTTCTGCATTTGTCCCTCATATTCACCAGACTGCCTCTGCCCCTGGGCCACCCACCTTGCTGTTCCCTCTTTTCAAAACATCCTTCTCTTCCCTCTTAGTCTAGTTAACGCCTATTTGTCCTGCTAATCTTTAATTTAGTGGGGACTTGCTCTGGGAAATCTTGACCTACTAGGCCTCTCTATTAGAAGCTCTCTGTTCGAAGGCTCCCTCGTAGACTTTCTCATTGGAGTAACTTATACCTCTGTGTGTACTAATTCAATTGCCATAAGGTCCATACGGCCTGGAGCTGTTTCTGTTTCTGATCACCATCCTGTCCCCAGGGCAGAGCACAGCAGCCTGGCCCAGAACCTATGCTTAGCAAATGCAGGTGAAAGGAATGAATGAGTGAAACAAGTACAAGGACTCTGCTTCAGCTCAGCTGGATTGCTTTTCCATGGATGCTTTCTTTTCTCCATTCCCTGCTCACTCATGTTCCTCCACCCAATATGCTTTCTTGCCAATGCTGTTCTTCTGTAAATCCAACCCACCCCACCCCCGCCCTCGGCAGCCTCTGCCAAGTAATCTCACTCAATATTTGAGCCTACAGTGGCTTCTACTTCCATCTTTCCCTCCACCCCACCAGAAGCATCTACAGTTTGTATTATTTCTTTCTGATTGTCAAAGCAATACACGTACATTGTAGAAATATTAGATAACACAGATATTACAAAAAGTACAAAATAATAAAAACATTTCAAATACAGTGCCCCAGTGATAACTGCTGCTTTTGTTGTAGAGCCTGTCCACCCATTTTCCCTTCCGTAGTTATGGTAAAATTTGTAAATTTGTAACTCAGAACAAATCAATGAGTTCATATTGATCTCATTTTACAAAAAGAAGAAGAAGAGAAAGAAGAAGGTAGAAGATTCAGATAAGTTTACTAACTTGCTCACGATTACACAGAATAGTGAAGAGCAGGGCCAAGATTGGGAGACAGGCACCCAGCCTCACAGACTCTGAGCCCCTTGCTCTTACCATGTCTTCTAGCCTTTCTCCCTATGCATCTCCTCCTCCTCTTCTTGCATCCTGCTTTCTCCTTTCAGACCTAAAGCCAAACTCTCTCTGACACATCCCTTAGTAATTCTAGAGGCACCTGGGTGGTTCAGTTGGTTAAGTGTCTTGTCTTCACTCAGATCATGATCCTGGGGTCCTGGGATTGAGGGGTCCTGGGACTGAGCCCCCTACTGGGCTCCCTGCTCAGTAGGGAGTCTACTTCTCCCTCTGCCCCTCCCCCCAATTGTGTGCTCTTTCCCTTTCTCTCTCTCTCTCTCTCTCTCTAATAAATAAATAAAATCTTGGGATGCCTGGGTGGCTCAGCAGTTGAGTGTCTGCCCTTGTCTCCAGGGCATGATCCTAGGGTCCAGGATCAAGTCCCGCATTGGGCTCCTTACGAGGAGCCTGCTTCTCCCTCTGCCTATGTCTCTGCCTCTCTTTCTGTGTCTCTCATGAATAAATAAATGAAATCTTTAAAAATAAATAAATAAAATCTTTTAAAAATGTCTAGTAATTCTACTTCGAGATTAGTCACTTAGGTTTTTTTTTTTTTTTTTTGCAGTAGTAGAAAAGCAGTTAACAACCTAAATGTACATCTACATTGGTTTAATTAATAACAGTACCTCCTCATAATGGAATACTATATTGTTGTTCTAAAGAACAAGGAATGTTCATGTATTACTCTGGAATAATCTCTAAAATAATTTGTAAATTTAAAAAAAAACCCAAGATGTGGAGTAGTGTGTATGGCTTGCTAATCATTTGTGAATGTAGGGAGTATTTCTACAATACATGTGTACAATATTTCTACACACAAAAATGATGTGAGTAGCTGTTTCTAGGAAGGAGAATACTGAGGTTTAAAGTGAAGGGTGAGGGAAGCCTGGGTGGCTCAGCGGTTGAGTGTCTGCCTTCAGCCCAGGGTGTGATCCTGGAGTCCCAAGATTGAGTCCCACATCGGGCTCCCTGCATGGAGCCTGCTTCTCCCTCTGCTTATTCTCTGCCTCTCTCTGTGTCTCTCATGAATAAATAAATAAAATATTTAAAAATAAAACAAAATAAAGTGAAGGCTGGAAATGCACTTAATTTTCACTTTGCACCCACATATAATGTTCAAATTTTTATCATACCCATGCCCTTAACAAGGAAAAGAGCAAAACCAAAACCAAAAATGTCCAAGCTTTATCTGATCACTCCACTGAACCCATCTTCACTCCACATATGTGAACATGCATGCCCTTGTCCCCACTTTGGATGGGGACCTCCCAAATAAAGCTCACATATGGCCCATTTACAGAGACTGAAGACCTAGTCTCTTCTACCAGACTAGTAGGAATCTGCAGCCACTCCAAAGCCAAGGATTTTTTTTTTTAAGATTTTATTTACTTATTTGAGAAAGAGCAAGACGGAGCACAAGCAGGGGGCAGGAGCAGAAGGAGAGGGAGAAGCAGACTCCTCACTGAGCAGGGAGCCCAACATGGTGCTGGATCCCAGGACCCTGGGATCATAACCCGAACTGAAGGCAGACTATTTTTTTTCAAAGATTTATTTATTTATTTATGATAGACACACACACACACACACACAGAGAGAGAGAGAGAGAGAGAGAGAGAGGCAGAGACACAGGCAGAGGGAGAAGCAGGCTCCATGCTGGGAGCCCAGTGCGGTACTCGATCCCGGGACTCGATCCCGGGACTCCAGGATCGTGACCCGGGCCAAAGGCAGGCGCCAAACCGCGGAGCCACCCAGGGATCCCCCTGAAGGCAGACTATTAACTGACTGAGGCACCCAGGTGCCCCAGTAGCCAAAGACTTTTGTTCCAGCTCTGGCTCTGCCATTTCCTAGGTATGTAACCCTGTACAAGTCATTTAATGTCTCCAAGGGTAAATTCATTCTGTCTTCTCCATCAGGCAGGTGAAGAGTTTTCCACCAGCCTCCTTCCAGGTCTTCAAACAGTCTGTCCCTTGTGCCTATAAAATAGTTCTCTTCTCCCTTCACCAACTTGGTAGCTCCTATCCATCCTTCAAGACTCAGCTTTCATGTGACCCCTGAAGGAAGACATCCCTGATCTCTTAGTCAAGGTCCTGTTTTCCTAGTGTGGACTTCCATCACAAGCCCCATCACACTTGGTCAGCATGACTCATCCAGTGTTGTCTTCCCAGTTAGGCCACAAGCTCCATGAGGACAGGAGCCATACTGTGTTTATCACACCTAGCCCTGTGCCTGGCACATGTTCCAGTTCAGTAAATATTTGCTCTGACAGTAAATGGCTATATTGTCTTTGTCCAGACCCTCTCCTCAGGTTCTACACCCTGATAGACTTCAGCAGCCTCCCCTTGGCTGCTCATGAAAGACAGTGTCATTGGGGATGAGGCCCTTCCATTTCTGCTCTTTCTTCAAAGTATCTCAGCCCCTTGGGGCATCAGAGCCTGAGATCTTCCCTATCATCATATCCACAGTCTCCAAAGCAAGCTTCTGGAGGTTTCAACCCAGTGTAAGTCTCTCCTTCAGGGAAAGGCCCACCCAGGCCAAGGCCAGGCCTCAAACCCATTCCCCACCTCCAACCCAGCCTGAGAACACAGTGACCCAGCCCAGCCTGGCGGGCCTGGCCCATCAATCGTGCTCCCAGGGGTACAAACCAATTTCTCTTGCTTTCCCGAGCCCGTCTCCCTGGCGGAGCCTGGAGGAGCCTTCAATCGCATTAATCCCAGCCTGGCGGCGGTGACGAAGACGGATTTCTCCACCAAACGATCCATTTGTATCTCTCGTGCACTCACTTGGTTTTTTTCTGTGCGGATGTTCAAAATATCATGAAAAAGGCGTTAGCTGGGTAGCTGTGGCGCAGCGAAATAATAGAGTGATCCGGCAATGCGCTCCTGACCTTGCAGGACAGCTAATCCATCCGCACATCTATCTTAATTATTCCCGGTTACAAAAGAGAAACTCCACCATCCATTCATTCCAGGCTGGCAATTCCATTTTCCACCCCTACTCACGCCCCATCCTTTCTCCACCATTCCCCTAGCCAGAGAAGCCCATTCACCAGGGCAAAAACAGACTCCCCCCAAGGCAGCCCTATCTAGCCAGACCTAGGCCGGTTCCATGGCAGCCCAAGCTTGCTGCCCCTCGATCAGAAGAGAGGCACTCTGGTTCCCTTCCCCAGATCGCTGACCAGTGTCCATTGGAGTAAGACTAGCTACCAACAGGATTAAGGTACAGCAGGCACACACACACACACACACACATACACACACACACACTGAGACCCTCACAAAGGCAGCCATAGACTCAATCTCATCTGGACTCTGACACTCAGGCCACCTCTCACATAGACACTAACAGGCAGGCCCACGCTCCTCCCCAGCCCAAACCAGATCATTTTAACTCTCCTGCTGCCCTGGCACAGATACCAGGACAGATGCTAGGAGGGGCATTTTGACTAAGGGGAGACTCCATGGGGGATGTCTTGGTCTGTTTCCCTCTCCCAAAGCCAAAGAGCCCACCCACTATAACCTTTCAGGTCCACTCATTAATCCAACCTGGGCAACTGGAATAGGAAGGTGAAGCAGAGCAGATGAAACAAGAACAAGAGGAGGGCAGAGGAGGGCAGAGGAGAAAGAGTTTGTGCAGAGGTCAGGCAAAAGGAAGAAGAAGGAAGAAGGAAATGGAGGGTGGGTGTGCTGTGGTGAGAAGGTCACAGAGATGGTCTGTGGAAGTGTGTGTTTGTGTAACACAATTTGAGCTAATTGTACCAGATTCACTTTGGGGATGCCCGTGCCAGTCTCTAAAGCCCTTTCTAATCTACCCCTTCACGTACAATTTTCAGATCCCTCATTCTAATGATTTTAATGCAATCAGCAAAACTAAGCATGTAATTGTCTTGGCTCTGTGGTTGGCCACGGTGGCTCCTGGGAACCCCAGCTCCCAGTTTCTATGCCTTCCTCTACCAATCCTTCCCTCCCTCCTCTCTTCCCCCTTTTCAGCCTTCAGTCAACAAGTACACACTGAGGTTTCTTCTGCTCTAGGGCTGTGCGAGAAATGGAAGGAGGAGTTTCAGGCGTTGGCCTCGGGAAGGCCAAATCTGGCTAAGGAAAGGACATAGGGTGTCTAGGTCAGAACTGGGCAGTGGGGACCATCTGCAGGCCCAACCTGGCGAGATCCTTAGGGCTGGAGAGGGAACTGGGCTTCCCGGAAGAGCTCCGCGGGCTCTCCCTCCCCTTCCCAGAGGCAGCAGGCAGCCTGGGCTGGGCCTGTGGGGCTGTGTGCAGGGGAAGGGCCATTTGTCCCGAGACAATGGCAGAGAAGGGGTCTCGAAGCGGCTGTTGAGAGCCAATTTGTAGTGGTGACGGCCGAGGTTGCTCCAAAGGCTGGGAACAGCTGGAGCTCCGGGTGACTGATGGGTGGGCCCAGGAGAGGGGCCATTGGTCTGGCAGACACAAAGGCCCCGATGGTGCGCGGATGGAGCCCGTCAAAATCATTAAGTGCTGAAGATGGGAGCCGCGGATTTCAGATGGGACCAGTGGTTGGGGGGAAGAGGTCAGGAGCCTGCCCCTCCCTCCCTGAGGCCCCTCCTTCACCCTCCATCCGGGCTTCGGAAACTCGGCCACCCACACCTCCATTACCATCTTCTTTGCATAGACACCCCACTCCCAGCCTCCCAAGTCCCTGGCCTCACTCCATTGAGAGTCCGGGTTCCAGTCCTATTTTGGGGGCTCTGGCTCTGGGGCCATCCCGGCGCCTCTCAGGGGGTACTTGCCCACCCTCCGGCATTGCATTCTCTAGCCAGGGGCCTCAGCCCCTCCTCAGGGAACAGGACATCCTCAGTTCGGGACCAGGGGACCCCCCCATTCCAAGGGGGAGAAACTGAGGCCCAGGGGGGTGCTGTCTTTCCCTCTCGCTCTCGGTGGAAGACGCCGCAACCACCTGACCTTCCCCAAGGGGGAGGGGGTGGCGAGCCCGGGAGACCCCCGCCCGGAGGCGCTCCTGGCAGGAGGGAAGCAGTGACCCGGCCAGGTGGTGATGATGCGGCCGGCCGCGCTGGTCACTCTTGGCCGCTCCCCGAGCGCAGCCCGACCCCCCTCGCATGGGTCACGGCGCCGGCAAAACTCCCTGACACAGAAACGCCGCGGGGCCTGCGCGTGTCGGGAACAATCCTCCGCCTGATGGGAAGCGACAGCTCCGCTCCGCCCCCCTCCGCTCCCTTCCCTCCTGCGGCTCCTCCCCCGAGCCTGGCTCGCCGCCCGCCGCGGGGCCCCGCCCGGCTGGGGCGCCCCGGCAGGTGCCCACCTCCGCCCCCCATCCCACCCGCACCCTCATCCCTATCCCCACCCCTATCCCCATCCCCCACCCTGGCCCCTCGGGCCCAGCCCAACAAGTCGCCTCAGAGCCTTCCCCGGGGTCTCGGGTGGGGACCCGGAGTTGAGAAGGAGCCTCCCTCGGCCCTGAGCCCTCAGCCCTGAGCCCTCAGGGCTGGGGTGAGGGGGGAGTGAAGACCAGAGGGGCACCCGGAGAGGCACGGGCAGCCCAACCCGACGGCAGGGTCGGGGAGCATACAGCAGACGCCTTGCGTGGTACAAGCCCGCTCCTGTTCTCTCGAGGTCCCGCAGAAAAGACTGGAAAGAAATGCCTCAACTTTAGAGGGGGCTTTTCCTGGGTGTGAATTGACAGATGGGGGTTCCTTTCTTCATTTTGCTTATCTCTATCTCCTGGGTGTTCTGTGTGTGTGCATGTGTGTGTGTGCGTGCAATAAAAATATACAAAAGCCATGCCAGGGCAGAGGTGCTGTTGGAGGGAAGCTCCTGCCCAGACTTGGGGCCCTGGCACTGATTCAGCCACAGAGAGGGAGGCTAGTGCACTCTGGAAGGGTCCTGGGTATCAAATTTCTCACTGGGGGGCCCTGCCCCTCCTCCCACTGTACCTGCAGAGGCTAACGGTATGTGAAGAAGGGCACCAGTTATAGGAGAAAGGCCCAGATGTACAAAAGTAGCCTCTCAGCTTTTCCCTTCCACAAGGACACTCAGGAGCACACTGACATGCTGGCACACATCCTCACATACCCACAAACCTATAACATACTCTTGTGTTCATAGCCACATGCTCCTGTACTCACACACTCAGCCTGTCCTTCACAGCCCCCAATACTACACATCCTTCTCCAGCTGTTTTCCTGCTTGCCTCAACCTAGCCATCTCCACACTGTCAGCTGTCCTCTCCCTCTCTCTTAAGCCCTGACTCCATTTGGTCTTGTAATATAAGGGAAAATTTGCCTGCTCTACTACCTGGCCTCAGGCCCAGATTTGGTATGGAAGGAGCAGTGCCTAAGGGAGAAAATGAAAGAGAACCCCCCCCCCCAATAACTCCCTTCCACCCCATATGAGGCCCTCCTACCCTCCACCTGTGAAACACTAACCTGCCCAGCTCCACCACGGAGCCTTCCTCTTTCTCCCTTCCTCTTACCCATTCTTTACCGCCTAGCCCAGGAGCCCAGACACTCTAGAAAGCCACCCCTCCTGGAGCTGCCATCCCAAGGCCTGCCTGCCACCTGGGAATCCTATCCTGACTTTCCCCTCACTCAGGTGACATTCCTTTCATGTCCTTTCAAGATATTCTCTCTTCCTGCTTGAGTCCTGTGAACTCCTAAAAAAGAGGGGCTTCATCACGCATCCCCCCCCAACCCCACATATCTGCTTCACAATCCCCCAGCGGACTCCTGGATGAATGACCTGAAGACTGTTTGTGAAAACGGCTTGTCTGTGCTATTGAGTGTGACTGTGTGTGAATGAAGAGGAAGTGGGAACAGAGGCAGCTGCACAGGGAAAGTGCCAGCACCTGTTTCTTCTGTGAAAGTACTAACAACAGCGTGCTCCTCCCAACTACTCTAAGTGGGAGGTGTCTATTTGATAAGGAAACAGGCTCAGAGGGGTTACATTATTTCCCCAAGTCCACAGGGCCCGGCATGGCAGAGCTAGCCAGATTGTCAGACTCAGAGGCCGAGGATACTAACTGCTGCTGCCTCCCTCCTCAAGGCCCAGGATGGTAGGGTGGTGAGGAGGCACTGCTTTCTGATAACCATCCTGCCCAACCCAATCTCTCCAGTGAAAGGGCCTCTGTTCTCCTCTCCATCTTGGGCCTTGAGTCTCTCTTTCCCAAACCTTTTCTTCCCCCCTTTCCACCCTCTCTATTACATCATCTCTGTCCAAGACCATCTCCTCAGTGTCCTTTGACCTTGAACACATATCCAGGGGTAAGAAAATAGGGACTACAGCCTTTGCTCCATCACTGTTTGGCTGGTGGCCTTGAGCAAATCACTAATCACAAATCTTCTCTGGCCTGGGCGTCTCCAAGTGGGTGCAGTGGGATGGGGCCTGAGTGGGCACTGTCTGATGTTCCCTTCAGTGTCAACAATTGGTGTTCCAGTCTCTGGTGAGAGCAGGGCAAAAGCAAGCCAGCTCCTCACCCAGCATAGTCCACCCCCAGACCTCCCAGAGAGGTTTGGGCTCAAAGAGGGCTGGGAAATGCTGTGAATTAATTACCATCAGACCTCCGGCCGCTGTTCATCTCTGTAAACAAACATTTTAATATGCAGTAATTAATTACATCTGCCACATCGACCCTCCTCTCGTTCATCCTTCTTGAGCTTTTCTTCTGCTCACCCTGAACCAACCTCCTCCTCCCAGTCAGGGCCTGAGAACCCAGGCAGGGTCCCCCTCCCACCATCTCCCCAGCTCTCCCCCCCCCCCCCCACCAGATGCAGGTGCTCACATCTGCCACACTACTCCACAGCTTTGTTCCTTTTTCTGTTTCTCTAATTCCTGTCTGTCTTTCTGACCGTCCTTTGTCTCTAGTTCTGTCTGGATTTCCCTCCCCAACAAAGTTTGATGCCAGGGACACATTCTGGGAGGGAAAGGAAAGTGAAGAAGCCAGTGGATCTGCCTCTGGTGCCTGAGCACACGATTGGACTCCTCCGTGTTCCAGGACCGGGCTAATTTACAGGGATATCTAAAAGCCAGAACAGACCCTGTTCCAGGATTCCACCACCACCCTCCTCCTGGGCCCTAAGAGCTCCTAAGAGTCCTCTTAGCCTCCCTCCCTTCTCCTATCCCATTCCCTACCTCCACAGCAGGTCAGTGTGAAAAACCCAGAAGGGGCACATCCGCCTCTGGCCACATCTCAGTTACTTTTCACTATCTCCAAGGGCCGGGAGCATCACCATTGGATTCACCTTCCGCGCCCCAGCCTGCCCCAGTCCTCCGGGGCCTCAGTGCTCTCCAGGGACTGGCAGCCTAGCACGCTGGACACGTGGGCTGCGCCCCCAGCCGGCGGAATGGAGTCGACCCCTTTTCTGGAGAGGTTCATCGTGTCCTGCCTGCAGTCTGGGTGGGACCGGGGATGAACAACCCTGGATGGAGGCGAGAACCCCAGATGAGAATGAGACGAGGGGTGCCAGGGGCCTACGGCTCGGAGCTACAGGATGGGTGGGAAGAGGACTGGTGGCCCGAGAGGTCCAGCCCGGCCGCGCAGGGGGAGCCGGGAGCGGGGTGGGCGGGGTGGGGCGGGCGCCACCAGGCGTGGCGCAGGGAACCGAGCAGAATGAAATGCAGATGCAAAACGTGCTCGTAAGAGTTTCCTCTCTCTCCCCATCTGCCAAAGCCGAGATTTTAATCTTTAATCCATGAGCAATCAGCGAGCAGCGGCGAATGGCACATTACAGATGTTTTACTGTCGCGGGCGCTCGCAGCTTCCGCGCTCCGCACAGGCGCGCCGGGCGCCCCCGCCCCGCCTCGCCCCGCCCGCCCCCATCTTCCCCCTGTAGTCCCTCTTCCTCTCCCCTTCCCTGGTAGTAGTTGAACAATATGCCCTTCACCTGCACGCTGCCGGCCTGCTGCGGAGGTGGGAGTGGGGCACAGGGCCATTTACCCTTCCTAACGGACCTGGAGCTCCGGTAGTGCGGGTACGCGCAGGGGCGCTGGCGGGGCACTGTGTTGGGTCGAGGGGGGATTCCTGCCCGTCCAGATTGGGGAACGCGAGAACAGGGGTGTCAGAGTGCCCCGCTAGCTGAGCTGTGCCACCCCCATCCCTTTCCCCGACCCCACTAACCGGGCCGCTCGCGGCTCCTGCTATTAGCGCTCCAGATGTTCAGCTGCGCTGGGGCTCCAACTTCCAGATGTTGGGCACCTCTGTTCTCATGCACGGGACCACGATCCCCTCTGCATGATAAGGGAGGAGATTACTCTCGTGGTCAGATCTGGAAGACCCAAGGGAAATCTGACAGGATGGAGTCTTCAAAACCAGCTGATAGAATCTCACTTCAGTTGGGAGGTTGTGCCTTCTGTAAAATTGGGGGCAGAAGCCTCTCCCGCCTCTTGGGAGCTTGAGCACGAAGCAGAGGATGAAGCCCTTAACAGGCTCTGAGTCCAATTTCCTCCCCATAACACCCCCATAGGATCCCTGAAAGCCACAGGGATGTGCTTATTCCTCCAGCCCAGAAATCCTTAACAGTGATCCCAGTTTTCTAAGATATTATTTGTGTGATGATTTGTGTGTGTGTGTGTATGTGTGTGTGATTTGATTAAATCATTCACTGTCACTTCCACTAGGTCATAAGTCCATGGGGTCAAAAACTGTGTTTTCACTCATCATTGTGTTCCCTGAGTCTTAACATTGGGCCTGGCACATAGTAGATGCTCAATAAATGTGTTGACAGAATGGAGAATACACAGTGTGCTGTAGTCTTGGATCATATTTTCTTGTGCCATTATCAGTGAAGACACTGGCACTTTACCCCCAAGCACCTAAAGCATACTCACACATCTCCCTTCAAAGACTTCCCAAACTGTAGCTCTCATTTCTCTAGTTAATAGCCCACTTCCCACTATGTTGGGGATGAGTCTTTCCCATTAAATAGAAAGGGATGCCAGGGCAAGAGTGTGTTCACACTCAGTCAGCCAGGGCTTCTCTGGCAAGCTGCCTTCTCTCCCCAGGCTCCGGGAGCTAGGGGTCCCTCTGACTCAGCCTTCACCCACAACTCTTGGACACCCTTTCCCTTTCCCCCAGGTGACTCCCTCTGTTTGCAGGGTCAGACACCACAACCCTGACACTTGCCTTCCCTATTGGCCCCAAATGAGCCCCCAATCCAAGCCCAGTCCCAACCTGGTCCAGAGCCCTATTTCACTAAGCAGGGTCCATCCCCTCAGGGGCAACCCACTCTCCCTTCACCCCTTCACACAGGTTCTGGTCTTCTGAGGAGGAAAAGGAAGAGAAAGGAGGTAGAGACTGGAAATGCAGTGGATAAAGAGATGGAAAAGAAAAGCCTGAGAGGGAACCTAGATAGTTGGAAGAAGAGATCCACAGCATGGGCAGGGGCAGAAAGAAGCACACGGACAGGAAAGAAATGCGCCTGAGCTGAGCGCCGAGAGAGGGAAGAAAGACAGACAGAGGCAGGAAGGGTGACCTGACCGGCAGAAGCCTGGGGAGAGGCCCAGGCAGATGCTGGTGGGAAGAGGGATGGGAAGGAGGGAGGATGCTGGGGGAGGGGGAGGCTGCAGCGTTGGGGCAGGAGGGAAGACTCGGATTCTGGAAGCAGAGCGGGGGTCGGAAGATGCCCGAGGATGCGGCTCCGCGGCGGGTCGCGGTGGGTCGGATGGGCCCAGAGCCTGGGTCTGCTCACGCCTCCGAGCCTAGGCCGCGGGGCGCACAGGCGGCCCTGAGAGGAGGCAGCGGCGGGAAGGGAAGCCGGAGTCAGAGGCAGCAGAGCCGCGTGTGTGTTTTTATTATTATTATTTCTGATTAAAGAGGAATTCATCTCGTATCTGCCTCCTGCCAGGGGCCGAGGCGCCGCCATTGAGGTTAACGGTGCGGAAGAATACAAAAAAATTTCATTGAGGAGGATTATAAAAGTTACTAGCTGGAACATTAACAGAAGAGTAACTTGTAAAAAATGCAATATTACAATATTCACAAGGACGGCAGAGCGTGGTAAAGCTATAAAATTCAACATTAAAATCTTCCACAGCCTAGATAACCTAGTTAACAAACATGGTATTGGAACTACTTTTCTGTTGGGGCTGAGGGATACGAGCCGGGGGCCGATCACACCTCCGCGGCGGCGGGCGGGGCGGGGCGGCCCCGCGCTAGCCCCGCCCCCCCCCAGTCTCTGCCTCCTCCCCAAGGAAATGGGGACGACCCTGTCCCGTGTTGGAAATGAAGTACTTCTCAACCTCGGGTAGGGCTGTACACTTGTGAGGTTATTTTTGTGTGTGAAGTGCTAATTAAATCAGACAATTCACCATGGATTTAGCTCTGCTGAATAGGACGTCTGTAACTGCAGAATGTGCATATACAATGTATTAAGACAGGATTGTGTGTAGGAATATATGTATTCAACGTGAGATGTGTGTGCATGTGTAGAATGTGGGTCCCCAGGGTCTCGGTAGAACATATGCATGGCATGTAAGTGTGTATGTAGGTAGGGAATGCAGGTTACAGAGCTTTGGGGTGCAGGTGGGTGTTCATAAAATGTATGTATGTCAAGTGAGTAGGTAGGGTATATGTTGTGGGTAAGGTGTGTCTAGACAGCATAGGTATTTGCTAAGTATTTGTACGTGCATGGTGTATTCATTTATAGGTCATAGTGTGATTGCAAGCAAAGCATATTATACATGTTTCCAAGATGTACTTATAACAAGGATATATGTTTGCTTGGTTCTGTGTGCATGCATGTGCAAGGTATGTACACGACAGGGCATTATGTGGTTGTGAACAGGTAGCATAGGTAGTATAATACGTTTGCTGGGGCAGCCCGGGTGGCTCAGCGGTTTAGCGCCGCCTTCAACCCAGGGCCTGATCCTGGAGACCCGGGACCGAGTCCCACATCAGGCTCCCTGCACGGAGCCTGCTTCTCCCTCTGCCTGTGTCTCTGCCTCTCTCTCTCTCCCTCTCTGTGTCTCAAATGAATAAATAAATAAAAATCTTAAAAAAATACATTTGCTGTATATGCGGAATATGTACTTATGCATAAGCTCTGTATGGGGTAGTATGCGTAAATGTGCATATGTGTGTTCAGGGCGTGTGGACTTGAGTGCAGTATGAGAGTATATGTGAACAGAGGGTGTGTTTGTGAATGTGTGTGTACAGGTATTTTGTGGATATTCAAGTATTTGTAGCTCATATATATGTGAGCAGAATACACTTATGTAAAAGGCATGAATATATGTATATGTTTATGAACAATATATAGACACCATGTGAGATGTCTGAGTATGTGGCACGTCTATGGATGTCACAGAGCATCTGTTTCTGTCAGGCCCCAGGATACTTGTAGGGTGGTGATTAAAAAGCATAGACCTTGGAGACAGGCAGATTGGGGCTGAATCATAGCTTTGTCTTGCACTGAGTGTATGACCTTGGGCAGACGTAACCTTTGGTTGCCTTAGCTTCCCCAACTGCCAAAATGGGGTTAGTGATAGCACCCACTTCATAGACTTGTTATTGGAGTGAGATGAGTTAATACTTGCTGTGGTAGTCAGAATAATGGACGGCTGCCCAAAAATGTTCCTTTTTTTAAAAAATTTTATTTATTTATGATAGTCACAGAGAGAGAGAGAGAGGCAGAGACATAGGCAGAGGGAGAAGCAGGCTCCATGCACCAGGAGCCCGATGTGGGATTCGATCCCGGGTCTCCAGGATCGCGCCCTAGGCCAAAGGCAGGCGCCAAACCACTGCGCCACCCAGGGATCCCCAAATGTTCAATTCCTAATCCTCAGAATCTAGGATTATGTTATCTTACATGGCAAAAGGAATTTTGAAGATGTGATTTTGTTAAGGATTTTGAGATGAGAAGATTGCCGTGGATTATCTGAGCAGGCCCAATGTCATCATATGGGTCTCTCCAGAAGAAACACAGCCCTGCCAAACTATTTTAGATTTTGTTTTTCAGATTTTATTTATTTATTCATGAGAGACACAGAGAGGGAGAGAGAGAGAGAGGCAGAGACACAGGCAGAGGGAGAAGCAGGTTCCATGCAAGGAGCCTGACATGGGACTCGATCCCGGGTCTCCATGATCGCGCCCTTGCCTGAAGGTGGTGCTAAACCGCTGAGCCACCAGGACTGCCCCCTACTTTAGATTTCTAACTCAAGAACTGTAAGACAATAATTGTGTTGTTTTAAGCCACTATATTTATGGTACTTTGTTACGGCAGCAATAGAAAACTAGCACACTTGTAAAGAGCTTACAACAGTGCCAAGTACACAGCAAGTACCTTATAAATAAGCATTTGTTGAATAAATTTCTTGGACAGGATGCTTGGGGTTCTAAGGGCAGCTGAGTTTGTTAGACAGTTGCCAGATTTGCTATCCCCATCTAAGGCTGCCTTTGGCTGCCCTGGGCTCTCCAAGGTTCTGGATCCTGCCAGAACCTGTGTTTTGCCAACATAAGCATGGACACATTCATGAGTGGGTGGGTGGATGTTCCCTCAGTATCTGCCTGTTTATTCTCCTTTAATCATGCACTGGAGTTCAGCCTAGTACTAGGAATCCAGGCATGTGGCTGAGAGGGTAGTGAGGACAGGCTGAGAATCTCTAGACTTCTCAATGTACTTGCTCTTTGGGTCAGGCTTGTCAGGAGGACGAAGTTGTGGGGGAAGAGAAATTTGTGTGGGAAGTTGGGGCTTGAGTTCCGGTGGAGTATACACATGTCCTTGTGCACAGAGAGCTACACTAGGCTATTGGTTGCGTTCAGCCACAATGTTAGCCAAAGCACTCAAGCCAAAGGCCTATGAGGAAAGTTCTTGCTCATAGGCCATGTCTCTCCCCTTACCTGCCTGCTTCTTTTGCTGTCTTCCTCCATTTCCAGTTTGGGCTCCCTGGATAATGCTCCCCCCATGTTTTCCAGATGAGGACAGGGATTTTGGAGACACTGCCATGAGATAATGGAATCATTGGATTAATTTGCACCATGATATATTTTTAATTCATACAAGTAGATGTGATGTGTGACCTTCAGTTTCCTCATCCACAAAAGGGGAATAGTAATACCAATCCTTTCTTGCCTTCCTCACTGTGCATTAAGAGACTCCAGACAGAGCATGCTCTACAATCATTTGGTACGTTAATGCCTGAGGCCCTGGAGCCAGACTCACATTTACTTAGAGAAAAGAGGCAACTCTAGTTGCTTTTGGGCAGGGGGCAGTGCAAGGATATAAATAGGAAGGGTGAGTCACAAGGGATCTGAAGCACCATTGCTAACAGATAATGATTTCTTCTTACCACGGAAGAAGACATAGGAAGTCTATGCAGATGTGTCTGCACTATAGCAGCCACTGTACACTTGTGGTAGAGCTGAGGGAGGTGTGATAGAGCATTCTTGGGATGAGCCCCCCAACGGGTACAAAAATAGGATGCATAGTTCTCTATGTGTGTTGAGGTGGTTAAGCACTGAACTCTGGAATTAGAATATCCAGGTAAGGATCTTGGCTATACGATTTCCTGGCCAATGTAACTCTGGGTAGCTTAATTAAGCTCTCTACTCAGCTTCCTCATCTATAAAATGGGATAATAATGGTGTCTAATTCATAAAGTTGTTGAGAGGATTAAATGTGACATGAAATATTTATTTAAAAAAAGAGAGAGACGCCTGGGTGGCTCAGCAGTTGAGTGTCTGCCTATGGCTCAGGTCATGATCTTGGAGTGTCCAGATCAAGTCCCACATCTGGCTCCCTGCATGGAGCCTACTTCTCCCTCTGCCTATGTCTCTGCTTCTCTCTCTCTCCCTGTGTGTGTCTCTCATGCATGAATAAATAAAATCTTTTTTTAAAAAAAGAAATACAGGGATCCCTGGGTGGCGCAGTGGTTTGGCGCTTGCCTTTGGCCCAGGGCGCGATCCTGGAGTCCCGGGATCGAATCCCACGTCGGGCTCCCGGTGCATGGAGCCTGCTTCTCCCTCTGCCTATGTCTCTGCCTCTCTCTCTCTCTGTGACTATCATAAATAAATAAAAATAAAAAATTTAAAAAAAAAAAGAAATACTTATCACAGTGCCTGCCATGTAACAAGTTCCCAATAAACATTGTTGTCAAGAAAGATGACGTTAAGCATCATTCTCTCCTCTTTTCTGGAAGAGGCAGTATGATGCTGTGGCCTGTGAACTAGAGGAACCTGGTTAGAACTGAAGCTCCACCACTAACCGGTTGTATAAATTTGAACAGCTGTGCAACTTTAATCCAATTGAGCCTCAGCTTCCTTATCTGTATAATGGAGTCAGTAATAACTACCTCCAAGGGAAACACCATGAGGATCAGAGTTAATAAACTTGTGGCCCAAGCTAGCTGGCCTTTAGCTAGGTTTGCTCTGCCTCTACTGTAAATAGGTAAATCCTACAGTTACTCAAAAGTCAAAATATACTGGACAGTACCCAGGGGAAAAGCCTTCCTTCCACCCCTGCCCCTTTCTTTGAGGTAAGTACTATTCCCAGTTTCTTGTATATCTTTTCAGAGCTCGTCTATTCAGGTACAAATGTGTGCATGCATGCATGTGTGTTTCTTTTTCTCTCAATAAATGGTACTTTACACATTATTCCATGCCTAACTTTTTCAATTATTTTGCCTTGGAGATCTTTCCGTATCTTTATATATAAAGATTCACTTCATTCTTGGTGAAGGTTGCCTAATATTCCATTGAATAGAGGTGTCATAGGTCATATAACTAGGCTCCTAATAATGGACATTTTGCTTGCTTCTAGTCTGCAAACAAACCTGTAATGACTATCTTTACACATTTGTCATTTGCCTTGCATACTATCTGCTTAGGTTTTGTGTGTGTGTGTTTTTTTTTAATTTGTGATAGTTTCCAATGAATTTCAAATAAAAACCAAGATTCCTGGGTGCTCTTAAAAAATCAGACAACTTGGTATCACTGGTCCCCACTTCTACATGACAGGCACATCCATTTAGAGAGGCCTTGCCCTCTCCTGTTGCCCCAGAACCCCTCCTCCTTGTTGCCTTCCCAACAATTTCTGCACCAGGGGCATTTGTGGTTATGAATCCCACTTAAGACTTATGATACATTGTATGCATATAGTGTCTAGTAGCCAAGAAATGCTAGTGTTACTCTTTCATGGGGAATCACTTATCTACAGTGTTTAGAATGGGCCTGTTTTAGGGGCACAGGTTTTGATAATATGCAGTGGTGCTGGTGGTCTAAACATGAAAGGGAGCCATGCTCAGAGACCCCTGGCTCACACTTACAGGCCTTCCACAGCTCTGGAAGGAGAGAAATGATTCCTTCATGCCCCATTTAATGAAATGAAGACCAACCTGCCAAGAGACCTGTCCTGGTCAATACAGTAGCCATCAGCCACAATTAAATTAAATAATTAAATCACCTGAAATTAAACTTAAATATATATACATATATATATGTATATGTATATGTATATATATATATATATATATATATATATATATATATATATATATAAAATAAAAAATCAGTTCCTCAGTCTCATTTGGCACTCTGAGTGCTCAGTTGCCATATGTGGCTAGTGGTCACCATATTGAAAAGTACAGATATAAAACATTTGTGCTATCACAGTTCTGTTGGCCAGCATTGCTCTAGACTGTAATCTCCACAGAGGGAGGACTGGGTATGTCTACTTCACTGCTGTAAATCCCATGCCAGGCCCAGAGCTGATGGAGGAGGCACTCATCAGTGGTTGTTGAATTAATGACTGAGGATCGAATGAATCAACAAGCCAACTGCCCACAGGACATACAGCCATAGGCTCCTCTGCAGCAACCTACTGAGGCAGGCTTTTGATGCGAAGGTGAGGATGCATTAGGCCAGAGGGAACCTCAATAGAATGCTGGAGTCCAGCTGCCTCCAAGAAGGCCAGCAGGGACCCCGCAGGACAGAAGCCTGGAAAGGAAGCAATCACCCATGGCTGATCATTTGAGTCAGAAACCTGGGTTCTGAACATTCCTGCTGTCACTTTTTGTGAGGGCTCCCTCCTTAGAATCTAAATATCCCAGTGTCTGTGAGTGGAACCAGGGAGACCTCACTAACCTCTGGGGGTCAGTGCAGAGCAGCGGGGCTCTTCCAGCAGCTAGATAGGGGCACTGAGATCTTGCCAGTTACAGGGGAACCTCCCCAACAAGCCAGAAGTTATTCTAGAAGTTGTTCCTGCCTAAAGTGTGTGTATATGCTGAGAGAGGAAGAGAGGAGAATGATGAGGGAGACCAAGGATCTGGGTGAGAGAACATGATACAAGCGTGCTATGTATCTGCACACTTGTGTGTTTGGAATGTGTGTCTTCCTGCACCTCTGTGCATCTGTATGTACTGGAGGCCTGTGTGTGGTATGAGGGGAAGCTATGTGTATAGAGAGATTGGCGACATGAGTATGGTTAGGGTTCAGTGTAGGGGAGTGGATTGAGGGTTGTGTGTGTTGGGGGCTGTGTGTAGTGTATGTGGTGTGGGGTGGTGAGTGTGTTGGGGTGTGTGTGTGGTATGTGTGGTGGAGGCTGTGTGGTGTGTGTAGCTGTGTGTATGCCTTGTGTGTGTGTGTGTGTGTGTGTGTGGATGTTTATAGTGTGTAGTAGACTATATAGTATGTGATGGGCAGGAACATGTCTCTCATGTGGCCCTGCTTCATTTGCTCAGACCCCATATGGGCCAAAGTTGGCTTCCTGGAATTAACCTCAGTCCTGGAGAAGTTCTAGCTGTTCTGTTATGAATTGCCCTTCTTGCTTCTTGGCCCTGGCAGGGAGATAGGGATGGGGCCTGGGGAGGAAGCAAAGACCCAAAGAGACAGATAGGGAGACAGAGAAGAAGATAGGAGAAGAGGGAAGACCTGACCAGGCCCTGGAGACCAGGTGAGGGGCTGGGGGTAGGGAGGGAGAGTGAGAGAGAGCCGGAGCAAGCTAGTAGGGAGGAGAAAAGCAGAGACAAGGTGGATCTGAGGCCAGAGGGGGAGCTGAGAGGGGGAAGAGAGCGGGACAGAGAGGAGAGAAAGAGAGATTGATGGGGAGTGGGGAGAGAAGGGAGAGCGGTGGGGGCCGGCCAAGGCAGTGGATCAAAGGCCAGAGTCGGGGCCCGCGTCCCTGGGGCAGGAGGGGGGAACGGGAGGGAGGGGCGAGGGGAAGGGGCTCCGCGGGGGAATTGCCGGGCGGGCGCTCGGGCGCTCCGAGCCGCGCGGCTCCCCGGGGAGACGGCAGACACTTTGCGGAGATGTTACTCCGGAGTTGGAGACGATGATAAATATGATAATTTGTATAAAATCTGAATGGGTCTTGTTTTCAGGGAGAATGCCTCGGATGATGAATGGGCCCGGCTCTCAGATAGATGGCTGATAAAAAGTGTATTGGATTGTTGAGAGCGATTTTAATTCTCATTCTGTACCTGCAGATGCCGCGGCCGCCGCGCCCGGCCCCCTCCCTCCTCCTGCCCACGGCGCGGGGCGGCCGGCGGCCCGGCCGGCCTCGGCGGCTCAGGAGGCTTCTGAAATGACTCTAATTACAGAGTTATTAATTTTAAGAGGAGGGTGAGCGGGGGGTTTATGATTATTAATCGAGCGCTGGCGCGCGGCGGGCGGGGCGGGGCGGGCCGTGGGCGAGCGCGCTGGGAGCGCGGAGGACGCGCCGGGCCCCCGGGGCAGTCCCAACCTCGGCGGGCTCCTCGGCGGCGGCGGCCTGGCCGGTTTGGACGGCTGCTGGCGGCCGAGTCCTTCTGCACGCATTCCGCGCTTCTCACCCGTACCTCTAATCCGACCCGGCGGTCCAACCTCTCAGCCTGGCTCGCTCGCGTGCGCGGCGGAGCGTCGGGTTCTGCGCCCCGGAGACGCGGGGGGGTGGGGGGGAGCAGGCCGGAGAGCGGCGCGGCTCTGCTTCCGAGGGGGCGCTCCCACAGGTGCTGAGGAGTCCCCGTGAACCCCGAGCCTGTGACTGAGGCAGTGCGGGCTCCTTCGAAGGCCTGCGATAATAGCAATGACATTTACGGGAGTCCCACTGTGCGGGTGCTCCAATGCTTTAACTTCCCCAATGTAGAAGGGCTGTATCTCCCCATTTCTGAGACGGGGAAGCTAAAACTTGGAGAGTAACTTGTCCTCGGGAAAGGATATATTGACTTCAGGGGTGCTGCAGGCAGCACTCCCACAATCCCCGCACCACCACCACCCCCACCTCGCTAAGTACACGACAACTTTACCTGATGAAGACCTGGGGTGGAGGACAGAAAGGGAGCCCTGGGAGAAACAGCTCCTCTCTAATTTGCATCCGTCCAGTCCAGTCAGCCACCAGAGCTATGTGCCAAGGTCAGCCCAGAGTGATGTGGCTATTGCCTAACACCCTGTCCATCTTGGAGGAAGACTTTCAAAAGCCCAGGCTACAAACTGGGAAGCAGACAACTAAACATCCATAAGTGGCTTTGCTCTGTGGGGCTGGCACTTTGGGAATAATATCTTCCTGGCTACAATGACTTTTTTTTTTTTTTTTTTAAAGATTTCATTTATTTATTTGACAGTGAGGGTGGGGAGAGAGAGCATGAGCAGGGGGAGCTGCAGGGCTGGATCCCAGGATCCCAGGATCCTGACCTGAGCCAAAGGCACGTGGTGGGCTGGGCAGGGCGGGGCGGGCTGTGGGCGTGGACCCACCCAAGTGAGCCACCCAGGCTCCCCTACAGTGACCTGTGAGTAACTCACAGGTAGGGAATTGGTTGAATTCCAGTATAAAAGAGAGAGAGAGAGAGAGAGAGAGAGAGAGAGAGAGAGCTCTCCAATATAGGCTCAGACCTCCCCCCTCATACACACACAGTCATTCCTGCTTCACTCTACCCGGGTGGGTTAAAAGACTGTAGATAGTTTCCACAAGCCTGGACAATTCCAGAACTTATTCAACTTCTGTCTTTTGGCAAAGGTAACTCCTGCTCAAAGGGGGAAAAGAAGGACCTCTTGGGCCTAGAGAAGGGAGGGACCATAGGTAGTTCCAGCACATAGCCAGAAGGGCAGCTCTCTAGCCACAGGGAAGTCCATTCTGAGGACAGCCACAGTGCCTGTTATGTGAACCCAAGGGAGCTAGCAGAGAGGATGGGCTCATGAATAGATTACTCTGCGCTTCCCTGCCATTTCCAGGGGCACCTTGGTCCAGCTCACAGGGGATCTGTATGGGACAACCCAAGTCAAGCCTGGAGCAGGGGAGGTGGGGGGGGGGGCAGTTCAAGATCAATCTAGGCAACTCTTGGCTGTGGCTTCTGTTGAGGATCAGGATACACCAGTCCTGATCAAAGGCTGAGTCTAGCTGGAGCTGAGCTGCAGGCCTGGAAGCTGGAAGAAGCCTGAGAGCCCCTAGAGAGGGACAGGCCTGGCTGGGAAAATTCAGAGTCTCCCAATACAAAGAGCAGCTTTTAGAGTAAAGCTCCCAGCTTCCTGAAGGGCTGAGTGAGGGCTGGTGGCCCTGAAGCCACACAGACTTGTCTGGCCTGGCCACAGAAGCCAGCTCTGAGTTTTCAGATGCAAAGGCCTTGGGCAAAGAAGAGAAAAGAGCATGGAGGTGGTGAAAGGGGCCTGGTGTGAGGATCTGCAAGAGAGAGGGGAGGACTCCTGTGTTCCACCAAATGGATGCCCTGAAGAAATCCTCTTAGACCCATTAGATCTCTAAGCCACAGCCAGTGTCCCTTCTCCCTCTGATTTCCTTGTGGGTACCAAGAATATCTAGTATAGCCTGTGCTTAAGAACGTAGATTATGGAAGCAATATCTGGGGTACAAATCCTACCTTTGCTACCCCCTCGCTCTGTGTGCACAAGTTACTAAAATGCACTGTGCCTCAGTTTCCTCATCTTAAAGTGAGGTTAATGATAATAGGTGTGGATTAATGGAATTAGTATGTGCAAAGCACTTAAAACAATGCCTGACCTGAAGTAAGCTTTCAGGCATGTTAGTTGTTTTGTTGTTATTATTAGATTTGCTCCAGTGGGGCACTGGGCCTTCCCTCTGGATTGATAATTTCTCCAGTGTATCTCTATATCACTGCTCTTTGTACCCCCTGACACTCTGTGCCTGTGCAAGAGAAATGCTCAAATGAGTGCATGCAGAAGTCTGGGCCTAGGGTGGGCATGGGGAACAAATGAATATGGTCAGACATCTATGGCTAGTGGTTAATATGCCCTTCATTGAATACCATCCAACAATTCCAGAAGGCAAACATTCCTGTCCCCATTGTACAAATGTGAACACATAGGTGCAATGAGTTCAAGGGCTCTGCCCAAGGTCACATAACCAGTATGTTTTAGAACTGAGAGAGGTGGGGTCTACCTCAGGACTACCTGGCTCCATTTTCCACTCTTGGATGCTGCCTCCCCTGTCTTCAAGTTAGTAAGAAGTTACCCCCTTCTGTAGTGCACATTGTTCTATGAGGCAGGCTGCCTGGTAAGGGTGCACAGTGAGGAGAAAAGTGTTGCCTCAAGACATGCTGCATGGATTTCCATTTCTATAACCATTATGGGGCATAGGGCTTAGTAAAGGAGGGGGATGATAGTGTGGGGAGGGGTCAGAGTTGAGACTCAAGTTATTCAGAGACCTAGGTAGACCTTAATTTATCATCTTATCCCACAACACACACACACACACACACACACACACACATTCAGCCTTTGCCCAAGTACTTACCATTCTGCCTCCATCTCTCACATCTCTTCTATATCTCCCTCAGACTTTTTGTTTTGAGGCCTTCCATCTTCTCTTGTTGAGAACACTGTTTTCCCAGTCTCCGCAGCTCTCTCTCTACCTCCAGCCCACAGTCTATACCTGCAGAGTGGTCTTTCCCTCCAAATTAAATCTTTTCATTCCCTGCTTAAAACCCATGGCATCCCATGGCCTAAAGAAGAAAGTAGAACTCCTTAGCAAAAGTGTTCCTTGATTTAGGCCCTGTCTACCTTCTAGTCTTATTTGCCTTGCCTCACCTCTGACTCCAATATTGGCCTCCCAGAACTCTTAGCAGTTCCCCAGTTATGTGATTGTTGCCGGTCCCCACCCCATGTCTCTGCCTCTCTGATCTCCTTCTGCCTGGGAATATTCCACCCAGATGAACCCTGCATCTAGTGGACATGTAATGATCTTGCAAGGCCCCATCCCCTTTATGAGGCATTCTCTGACATCCTCTGTGTCCTAGTCATCCTTCTGGCCCATGTCTTGACACTTTCTGGAGTTTCTTGGCAAAGCTCTCTTTGCCACCCAACAATGTCCTCCTTGAAAGCAGGGGAAGTGTCTGATTTACCTCTGTAACCCCAGTGTCCATCAATGAGCAGACCAAAGTGGACTGAGCAACTGAATGATGCCCTGTGAGCTGGTTAAGCTTGGTTACTGCCTCCCTACTTTCCCCAGGCAAGGGGTTCTGGTCTAGGTATGTTTTGTCCTGTCTCCCCAGGAAAGTAGGAATGGACTGAACTGTCAGTCTTCTTTCTGAAGATCTTTTCCCCCAACTCTTCTGGTCCAGTTCTGTGGCTGACCTGCCCTGTCAGACAAGGCAGGGGGCAGGACAGGAGGGAGAGGAGGAGTAGAGTGGACCATATCCACCCAGGAATCCCAGAGGTTGGAAAATTTTCCACACTGGTCTCCAGGGGCTGCCTGGGAGGCCAGGAAGCCTTCCTCTCCTCACTCTCGGTCCCATGTGCATAAAGGCCCCCAGCAGTCTTATTGGGGTCTCAGTCTCTAGCCCGATGTCTTGGGGGCGCCACAGCACAGGGGTTTGCAATGAGTGAGACCGGGGAGGGACTCCCACCTATGTCCATACGGTGACCTCGTCAGACCGGAGGGGAGCTGCTCCCTAACGTCCTTGCTCCTTGCTTTGCCTTCGGTCCACATTTCCACTTTTCATTCTTCTCTGCTTCTCTTCTGCTCTGCCTACTCCTGCCCCCCCCCCCCCCCCCCCGGCTTCTTTCTCCTCTTTCCTTTCCTCCTCCGCACTGGGTGCCTCGGGCAGCTCACTGCGGGACCTGGCCCCTAGAGCGAGCGGAATCTGCGCCGCGCCGCTCGGTCGCCGCGGGGAGGCGGTTCGGGAAATGCGCCCTCCACTGGCACCGAGGCGCGGTTCTCGCTGCGTTACTTTTTTCTCCAAGCTGAGCCCGGTGCGCCGGCCTGGGCGCTGGGGATCTGCAAGAGGGGGCCGGGCTGGCGAGTTCTCCGAGGCCTTGCTGACGAACGCGGGCTGGAGATCCTAGCTGCGGGGATGCTGAGCTAAGCGGCCGGAGCCCACCCGCCCCGGGTCCCCGCCTCCCTTGGCGCCAGGGCAGGAAGTCCTAGGCTCCCTGTGCGCGCCGCGCCCGGCCGGAGAGACCCTTTGAGCCTTTTATCTCCCCATCCCCTTCCTCTGCCGTGGATCCAAAGTGACACCCCTCACTCAAGCACCATGCCTTCCAGGGTCAGATACTCCTGTGCGCCCCGCGCCCCAGAACTTCAACTTGGGAGTCGGGTTCTGCGTGCGACCCGACCTAGAGCCCTGAGTGCGCTGCCCGCCGGGGGCCTCCGGGGTCTGCAGCCCTGGTGGGAGATCCTTGGCCGCCGCGGGGCGCGTTTTCACTGCCGAGACTCAGGCAGGGTTTGTTTTTTTTGTTTTGTTTTGTTTTGTTTTGTTTTTGTAGATAAAGGCATTTGCTCTTTTGGTTTTCTTTTATTTTCTTTTATCTTTTGTCCCCACCTTCTTAATCTGCCCTCTCGCCCGCCTTTCTTCTTTAACTTCTCCGTCCCCTCATTTCCCCTTTCTTTTCGTTCGTTCTTATTCCTCGCTCTCTCTGCCTCTCTCGTGTCCGTCTTTTTCTGTATCTCCCTTGTTTATTTTGGCCCCTTCCCCGACGCTGGATCCCTGACTTTCTCTGGGTCGGCCTTCCCGGACCATTCGCTGTCCCTAGGCTCGGGTTGCGCGGTCTCTCTGGCTCTCCCCCCAACCCCCCCGACTCCACTCCCCTTTCCACTTTTTCGTTCTCGCGGCGGCCCCAGCCTGGCGGGCTCGGGTCCGGCTCCCCCGCCGCCGCCACAGCCACCGCCGCCGCCGCAGTGATTTATTCGCCTCACCCGGCGGAGTCAGGTGCTGAACCGAGCCCCGGAACGAGGGAACAGATTTCTCCCAGGAAGGGTTTGTGAACTAAACGATGCTAATTACGGGGTGGGGGACGCGCCGCCCGAGGAGGGGAGGCGCGCCAGGCCGAGCACGCCGAGCCAGGGGAGAGAGGCCGGGGCCGGGGCACGGCCCTCCCAGGCCGCCTCCCCGGCCTCCTCCCCTGCGGCTCTCTCCCAGGCTTTCGCCTTTCCCTGGGAACTTTCCTGTCTGAGTTAACTATTAACCGCTGGCGAGAGGCAATTTTCTTCGGAATTCAGCGATTTCCTTTCCGCGGTGGAGGCAGATTAACATGCAAATGGGAGATGCTCGGCCTGAGTCTGCGCGCGGGCGAGGAGGCCTCCGTCCCTCCAAACAGTGTCCTTCGTGACTGCGGAAAAGTACAGCCCCGGCCTCCCTTCCCCCCCCCAGCCCTCCCCCCGCCCCCTCCCCGCCCCCCCGGTGCCGAAGCAGGAAGCCGTGACCAAGCCGGGGCCCTGGCCGGTGCCCGGAGTGCAGGTGGAAAAAGCCGAACGCTCGTGCTTGGGGGCGGGGTTGAGGGAGAAGCTTTAACCTGGGCAAGCCCCAGGGACCTGAGATTCGCGGCTGGGCGCCGCCACCCGAGGAGCCCGCGGCCAGCACAGCCGGGTCCCTGCTCAGAGCCCCGCACGCGGGGACGCTTGCGGCGGCGGCGGCCAACTTTCCCGCCTCCGACCCGGAGACCGCTCCTCACTTCCTCCCCCTTCGCCACTGCCGAGCGCCCCAACACACACGCACACACACCCCGCTCTGGCTTGTGGCCGCTGCAAACTTTGCCAAACTTGGGCTGTCGAGCACAAACTCCTCGCCTTCTCCTCCTCTCCTTTGCCCCGGCCGCGCCTCCTGGTGCAGGGCGGGAGGGGTTCTCGGCTTCCAGACGTGGGAGCGGATGGTTTATGAAAGTGCCGGCCTGGCCTCCTTGGGAGGGCAGCCCCCTGCCTTCCGCCCCCCGCCCCCGGCCGCCGGACACCCAGCGCGTTCCGCCGCGGAAGGCGTCGGGGCTTGCGGCGCAGAGGCTTGACCCGGCACCGGCCGCCAGCCCTCGCCGCCCGGGCCTGCCCCTCTCTACTGCGTCGGGCGCGCTAGGGAGTGGAGTCCCGCTTGGGGCTGCCAACCTCTCGCCAGCCGTCCTCTCTGCGCTCCCAGTCTTTCCAGCTGATTTCCCCCCAGCCCACGCCTGGGGTTAGCTCTCTCCCGCCCGACTCGCCGGCTCTGTCTCTGACGGGGTTGCCTCTGTCTCTCCCCGTCTCTCTGTCTCTGTCTCTCTTGTTTGTTTCGACGCGCGGACACTGATTGCGCCTTATGAAGTTCTAACTGGTTTTGTGTCAGGAAGATCTTTCTCGCTGCTACCCAGCCTGGCGTGACGGATTAAACATCAACTAGTTAAATAAAAATTAATATCAACTGCCTCCTAACTTCTAATGTCATGTTGTTTATAACTAATGAACTGATTAGGGGATAAACACATCACGAAGACGTTCGGCTCTCCTGCCTGGGCTCCGCCGCCGCCCGGTGCCCACTCCCCGGCGCAGCCTGCGGGCTGCCAGGCCAGAAGGAGGGGCGGGGGCTGGAGGGGCTGCGAGCTCCCGGGGGCTTGCTCCTCTGACTGCCTTGGTCTCTTTCCCGCTCTTTCTCTCTGCATTCCTCTGTACATTTCCTTTTCTCGGCCTCTCCTCTCTTCCTTTTCTTTCCTTCTTTCTTTCTTCTGCCTTCCTCCCCTTCATTTTTCTCTGGCCTCTGCTTCTCTACAAAGATCAGTCCATCAATCTGTCCCTGGTTGTGTCCATCTGTCTGTCTCTGTCTCTCTTTCAGTTAGTCTGGGCCCCCAGCCCCCTTTCTCTGTGAGAGTCTACCTCTCCCTTCCCAGGCCCCCCCCCCATTTAGATTCATTTCTCCCCCAGCATAGAGGGTAATGATTCAAAGCGCCCTTCCGCCCTGCTACAAAGCAGGAGGCTGCCACCTTTCCAACCGCACCTAGTGAATGACTGCTACCCCCTCCTCAGCTATTTAGGAGAAAGAGGAGGGGGCTAGAATAGATGAGGATCAGTTTTTTATTTCTCTTCTATTTAATCTGGAACAGGAGGGAGAAAAATGTGATTTTTAAAACTTTCACCTTTTCTCTTGTCCCAGAAGCAATTAATAAGGTTCAAGGGCTAAATTTATTTTTCAAGGAAAGAAAAACCGCTCTGGTGTTCTTCCTCCAGGGGCTTCAGAGCCCTCTCCCCACATACCCATCTCACCAGCCAGTCCCAGCCCAATCTGAGCAGCCTCCTCCAGGGCCCTTTCCCTAAAGATACTTAAACCAAATCACAATTGTCATCATGACAACAATAAGTCAGGAGAGCAAGTAATCACAGACCTGGCCTCAGTGATTTTTTTTTTCCTAAGAAGCCACAACGTTTAAACTTGGTTTGCCCTGGACCGCAGGGTCTGACAAGACAATAACAACAGAAAAGGCTTTTAAAACCAATTTAGCACACGTGAAAATGTAATTCTAATGAAGAATCAATAGACTGGTGGTTCATTTTTCCTGGGACTCCTTGGAGAACCTGAGAGAGACTTTCAATCAATGGGGCGGGCAATGAGCAAAAGGGCCCCAGAGACAGTGTGGGACTGGGGTGGGGGCTGGAAGACAAAGAGAAGCAGAGGCTAAGGAAGGAGGCTGGAGAGAGGCTGAGGTACAAAGCTGGACCCTTTGACTGGCATCACTTTGCAGGCTTCTGGAGTCCCCAAGGCTCTGAGGGTATCAGAGCCAAGAGCTAAGAGAGCTCCTTCCTCCACTTGGTCCCTCTGGTATGCGACAGGCTACTTAGCACAATAGCCTCAGCTGCCTTCCCCTGGGCTTAGGCCCCAGCCCTGGCACTGCCCCAACCCTGGGCCCTGTGTTCAGGTAACTGTGACTGAGCTGGCTCAGGAGCAGTCAGGGACACTGATCCAAGTGTGTGTTTCCCCAGTTCAAAACACCTGGTTCTCCAGTAGGTGCCTCCCTGCTATGTGTGTATCTGGAACATTGGGGTCTCAGTTCTTGTCTCTGATAATACAGAAGAGAAGTGAATGTGTGTGTGGTCATACTCCACATTTTATAAATCACTTGCACACAAGTTATCTCTTGAGAAACCTGTGAGAAGATGAAGATTACTAGCATTATTTTAAAGAGGTAACAAAGGCACAAAAGGGGCAGCCCGGGTGGCTTAGCAGTTTAGCACCGCCTTCAGCCCAGGGTGTGATCCTAGAGACCGAGGATCAAGTCCCTTGTCCGGCTCTCTGCGTGGAGCCTGCTTCTCCCTCTGCCTGTGTCTCTGCCTCTCTCTGTCTCTCATGAATAAATAAATAAAATCTTTTTTAAAGAAAGGTACAAAGAACCAAGCCACAGAAGGTGTGACTCAGCAGGCCCTGGGTATATGACTGGGGGCGGTTCTGAATAGGTGACAGGGGTAAGAGGATGTGTGTGTGTGTGTGTGTGTGAACAACTCACTGGTGTGTAAAATAGTGACTGCATGAGTGTGATTTGTATGTGTGTGACTGGGGTTTCATTTATGCAGATTACTCTCCCATCCTTGTCCTTGGGAATGTTGCTCTGTGTATAACAAAAAGCATAAAGAAAAAAAAAAGGTTTTTTTTTCCTTAAGTTTTTGTGTGCTTATAATGGAAAATCACTGTTCAATTTTTTTTAAAAAAAGAAGACAGAAAAGAAACACCAGCAAAATCTGATGCTTAAAATCACAAATGTTGGCAAGATGATAATTTTGCCAGGACTTTCCTAAAAAGGGCAGAAATTCTTGTTCCTGTAGAAAGATTTTTAAAAGTTGAGGAATCATGATACAGGTTTTGCCTCTGTGCCAACCTCCCCTTCCTGTCCCTGGCCACATAATCTTAACTAGAGAAATTTTTGATGAAATGGATGGGACTCCCAGAGAAGAACTTCCAGTTCCTTACCTAAGTGGGCTCAGTGGGCTTCATGAAACTGGTCCCTGCCCTGTGCCTTGATGCCCTTCTGCTCAGGGCCTGGAGGTGTGTGTACAGGAGACGAGGCCAGCCTTAGGCCCTTGCCTGCACAGTGGGGCTTACCCAACACTTTCCATGGCATCCTCCCACTGTCACTTGACACATGTGAGCAAGGCTGTATGAGTGTGGGAAGATGGATGAGTTAGGGGGGGTACAAAGTAAGTAAATGAGAAGGGGATACATGGGAGCTGGGGCAGGGAACATAGTGCTTAAGAGGTGTGTGATTATGTAAGTAGGAGTACAAGAGCATGCATATGAAGTAGTGTATGACAGGTCTGAGGGAGAATTTGTGACAAGGGCATGAGGAATAAACTCCAGATTGGGAGGGGATGATGTGGACAAAGCTAAAGTGAGACTTTGACCAGGGCTGAAAGCATAAGTGTGTTTGGAGATGATGTGAATCTGAGGGTCCAAGAGACTGGTGTAACAGGACCAGAATAGTTTGGAATGGTGTGGCTCAAGTAGGTGGTGATTTGAGTGTGGCAGGAGCTAGGGAGGAGTCTGGTCATTCTCCCTTTCCTGAGGTCCCCATCATCTCCTTAAGGACAAGGAAGCCAAGACTTTTTCTTTTTAGTGGAAGTTAAAGGGAGGAGGAGAATCAGAAGAAGGAGAAGAAGAAAAAAAGGAAATGGGAGAGGAAGAAGAGGAGGAAGGAGAGGAAGAGGAAGAAGACAGAGGTAGCCAAAGACGAACTAGGAGGAGGGGGAGGGGAGGAGGAGGAAGATGAAGGCGAAGACGAAAAACGAAGAAGAATCCGGGATAGGAGAGGTGGTGACGAATTTTAGTGAGCAGTTCCATAATGTATTGATGACAAGGACCTTTAGGGAATGATTATGTGTTCTGACAAAGTTGGGGTGCGTTTGCAGGGCTTGGAAACTAAGGTTGAGACGGGGGCGGGGGGGGGTGGCTGGCAGGCTGTGGAGCCCAGTAGTCGGTAAAGCAGAATGGGGAGAGGCTGAGAGTGGAGGGGTGGGGGCCCGCACAAAGTTGGGGAGTGCCCGAGAGTGAAGACGCCCCTGCGTGTGAGGCTGTGCCGCTGACGGGGAGCGTGTGACAGTGAAGAAGAGGGGGTGGGGTGAGAGGGTGTGCCGGCATCTGGGCCGGGGATTCGGTCTCTGGGTGCCTCCGGTAGCGCGGGTGTCGGCGTGCAGGCGTCTGGCTCCAGGCCTGGGTGCGTGTGCGCGCGTGTGCGCGGGGCGGAGAGCCAGGGGCTCCTCCGCGCGTGGCTGTGCCTCGGCGCGGCCGGCGGTGTGAGCGCGGGCGCGAGCGGACGCACAGCCCAGGCGGCCCGCAGCCTGGGTTATCTGAGCCGCTCGGTCTTGGGTGGCTGCGCCCAGATCTCGGGGCGGCGGCGGCGGCACAGGCGAGTCGCGCGCTGTCGGGCCGCGGCGGAGCCGAGAAGCGATACCCGGGCCCGGACAGCGGTGGCGGGGCGCAGAGCATGGAACAGCGCGCGAGCCGGGCAGGTAAGAGCGAGGAGCGAGCCATCAGCGCCACAGGCAGGGGGCGGGGGGCGAGGTGTGAGAAGGATGGGGCGACCCAGTAGAGGCAGACCCCACTCCTCTGTCCTTCTGTGCTTGTCCTATGTGTGTGTGTGGGGGGGCACTGTAATGACGGGGGCTCTCCGGCCTCTCCCCACCAGTGGGACCTCCTGGGCCCTCCCTCCCAGTATCCTCTAAATCTGCTAAAAACTTTCCACTCGGAAAACGTGAGTTTTACAACTTCTCTTGGTCTCTTTACAGAACCGGGCTTTTCCATTCTGTTGTGCCTTTAGGACTTTATCTTTCCACTTTCCACTGCAAAAATGTTTTGCACAACTTCCTCCAAGTTGGGTGCACAACGAAGGCCTTAGTTTCTAGTGGGAACTGAGTGTGGGTGGGTGTGCATATGTGTTAATGGATGGGGACACACATACTTGTGGCACCTGTCTGTGTGCATGTGTGTGAGGGTCTTGTGTCTTTGAGTATGAATCAAAGTGTAAGCAGTGGTGTAGACCTGTCTGATGTTTGGAGAAAAGGCTCTGCCCCCAAAATAAACAACTCAAGGGAAGACTGGGGAAAGGGGGAGGGATGGCAGGCCCCAGGGGACCCAGGTGGGGAGAAGACTCTCCAACTGCTGACCCAAAGAGCTAAGGGAGTGGAGGGCTGTTCCTTTCCCCCCCCTCCCTCTCTTCTCCAGGCCAGGCAATCAGCTCTGTTTGCCCACTAGGTGCCCTAGAGTAGCGCAGGGGTGGGAAGTCAGGAACCCAAGTCTAGTTTTGGATTGCTGGGAAGGGAGAGGGTTGGATCAGTTTCCAAGAGTTTTCCAAATAATTCCAGAGAGGTCAAAGACCTACTCCAGGCCCTTTTTTGCCTCAGCCCTCACCTTTTCCAAAGCCAGTCCCCCCTTTTTCATCAGTCCCCACCAGCTCAAGATCTAGTTCTTTCAGCTGATAACCCAGTTTCCACTCTCAGCATTGGGACTTCTTGTCCCAGTCCCTGGGCTGCCTCCATTCCCCCTTGGGGGCTTTGTACCTACTGGGAACCTGGGCCCCCAGGAGTGTCAACTGTGGCCTCCTGGGCTTTTAGGGCTCTGGGCCACCCCTCCGCACCAGAGGTTTAAGTAGGGAGATCAATAGCAAACAGTTGTAATGATCTAATTAATTATGGCAAAATTAAAAGCGAGTACAAAATCAATCTCTGATGGTGTTGAAGATGGAATTCAATTGAGAGCCCATCTGTGCACCCCCTCGACCGTATAAATATGCAGCCCAAGGACAGACCTAATGGCTGGGCCTTCCTGGAAACCTCTCTCCCCCTTTCTTCCTCCTCTGTACAAGGCTTCTTCCTCACTCACTGCATCTATTTTGCTTCTTACTACCTCCTGCCCCCACCCCTCTTTCTTTCCCAGTCCCTCTGCTCAGGCTCTCGACCGACCGACACTCCCACTTTTCCATTTCCCCTCTCTGGAGGACGCTCTTTCTGCCTGGCAAGCCTGAGGTGCAAGGATCTGGTTCCCAGTCCTGGCAAGTCCCCCGCAGATGCAGCCGGTCTTCCCAGAGCCTTGGAGAAGAGAAGGCAGAGAGGTGGGGGCATCCCTGAGCGCCTATCAGGACCCTCGTCCCAAGTTTCTGGGCCCGCGGGTTACTCCAGAAAGGACCAGGGCGCTCACGCAGGGTCCCCTGCGCCTACCTGCGCCAGGCCTGATAGCCGCTCTCCACCAGCTGTGTCCCGCACTCCTTTTCGCGTTTTGGCCGGTGCGGGGATCGCACTCCTGCCAGCCTCGGCTTGGAGAAGAGTGGGGAGGAGCTGCGGAGCTGGGCAGGAGGCAGGGAATCCACCGTTCTCTTCGAGGCGGCCCCACGGAGCCCCGGAATCTTCCGCCCTCCGAGCCGCTTTCTCTCTTTCTTTCTCTTTTCACCGCCCCTCCCGCTCCTGGGTCCTAATTCCTACATCCGCCCGCCCGGGGCACCGCTCCCTGGGGGCTTCGCGTCCCACCCCCCCAACGGCCCCCACGCCCCTTTGGCTTCAGCTAGTTCAAAATGACAATGACACGCGCGCGCGAGCGAGCGTGCCTGGCTGACGCCCTGGCGCAAGCGCCGCAGCCGGGTTTGCGAAGGATGCGGGTTTCATTTAGTCTCGCTGAGCCAGATCCGAAGCAGCGAAAACCACCAGGATAAGGCGAGGTATGGGGGAAGGAGAGAGAATCTGCAACTAGGTCAATTGTGGTCTTTGTCCATCGTCCCCTGTACCCCAGAATCATAAAAATAAGATGTTTATTTGATGTCAGCTGGCCTATTCTGGCTGGTTACCTGGCTCCCTGTCGCAGGTCCCCTGCTTCTCCCTCCTGGGGCTCTGGGCCCACTGCCTGGCCCTGAGTTCCCAGGTTTCTTTCTATCCTCTGAGACCCCTCCCAGTCCCGGTCCTGCCGCCGGGCCCGCAGAGCCTGGGGGAGACACAGCCCGACGCTTCTCCGCCTTCTTTTGCTAGGCCTCCTCACCCCCTTATTAATTGCTGTGTTGACCTGCAGGATTGATTAGCCGACCCTCAGGAAGAGGCTGAGAAGGCCTTGGCCTCGGAACAGCCTCGGCAGAGGGCAAAGAGAGGAGGGGGAGGTGCTGGATACGGGTCCTGAGCTCCTTTCTCAGCCCCGCCTGGGACACAGCTGTTTGCCCAGACACCCTTCTCCACCCCCTCTCACACACACCTTCCACGCACCCTCACAACACACTCACGCGATCCTCTCACCAAGAGATGTTCAGCCCCCTAGGAGACCCATCAGAAATTCTCCTTAATTGATTTAGAGATGGACAGAGGCTTTCTCCCTCCATTAGTCAGTTTCTTCAAATGTTCGTTAGCCGCGGGTCTAGACCTCAACGCCGGTCCAGACATGGCGGAGAGAACTACTGGGACCCAGGCTTTTTTCTGTCCAAGATTTACTTTGCATCTTTTTTATCCCCCCCCCCAACAGTTACAGAAAGTTAAGAAATAATCCTGGATGCAGTGACCCTTAGAGTCTCAAACCAAAGCACTTTTTCCAAAAAGAGCCCTTGTCCTGGCTCCTGAGGGATTCGGTGCAGCCCTTTTGTTTCAAGTTCGGGGAGTGAAAGGCTCTGGACCACGGAGGGTGGAGGGCGGAGGCTTTCAGCCGCCTGGGGCGGGTGGGGGGGTCTAACCCTACAGCAGAGACCCTCCCTCCTCCCCACCCCCACCCCCGCCTGCCTAAACCTGCGCGCGCGCGCGCACAAACACACGCGCGCGCGCGCACACACACATTCTTTCCTCTCTCTCTCTCTCTCTCTCTCTCTCTCTCAAGGCCCCCACAGCCCCAGCAACACCCCTCGCCCCGACCCCAGGCCACAGGCCCCCGGGCCAGGCACCCGAGCAGGAGTGAGCCCCCAGACGTCCCGGCTCTGGGCTGGGGTGGACGGAGGTGGCAGGAGTAAGACAAACCTCAGCGGGTCCCCGGAGAGACCCCTGTGCCTTGGCTCTCTCCCCGTCTCAGCCAGCCCCACTCTCCCCGGTTTTCCCATCTCCCCTCCGCTCCGGTCCTTTGTCTCCAGCAACTTCGCGGCGCCAAGCAGCTTGTCCCCCGCCTTGGCGGCCCTGCCCTTCGCTTCCCTGTTCGGTTGGCGGGTCTCCCCCTGCCTTACCCGCTCCCGGCTCTGGCGCGTTCTCCGCCTGCTCCTCGCATCCACACAGCTGCTGGGAGAGGAGGAAGGGAGGGCGGGCGCGCCGCGGATGGATCCGACGGAGCAGATTTGGTGCTCGCTCGCAACTCCGGGAAAACTCAGACCGCCGGGGTGCTCCCGCCCCTCTCCAACTCCTCCTCAGCGCTGCGGAGCTGCGCGCCCTCGCCCGCGTTTGGCCCCTTCCTTTCCGCGGACGTCGGCTGTGGCTCTTTCGCTCCCCGCTGGCCTGCCCGGCATCTGCAGTTGCGCTTCCCACCCCCCGCCCCGCACTCTGCTCCCTTACGGCTGCCCCTGCTACCACCTGCCCCTTACTCCGCAGCCCCCTACGTCGCGGTGGCGGTGGCGGGGAGTGGCGGGGAGCGCCGGGGCGGTGCGGTGCTCGCCGGCACGGTATCCCTCCACCCCAGCCGGGTCGGGCTCCGGGCGCAGGGCCTGGCGGAGAAGAAGGTTAATCATTACTTCGCCACCCGCACAGCTTCACTCGCACTCTCTCACCCGGGCTTGGGGAGGAAGGGAAGAGGTAGTTGGCCGGATGGGGACCTCGGCTTCGCCTGAACCAGCCTCTTCGGGCCATCCAGAGACAGGTGTCTTCTCCTTTCCCCCAGTACTCCTTTCATGTCCCCTTTCTTCCCCTCTTCTCTCCCCTCCTTACACGTCTCCCCTTCATCAGGCCCTCTCCCCACTGTCTCATCCCCGCTCTGGCTTTGGCAGGTTGACTGAAGGTCCTGGGAGGACCAACTTTCTTTGTTTGGAACCAGACTGGACGGGATTTCCTTTCCTGAGTCTCGGCGAACGGGCCAGCCTCCGCCCAACGGTTTTGGCAGACTGGCCCGAAGGGGACCGCGCCTGAGGCTACAATTAACCTGGTTGTTGGGGGGTAGGGGGTAGGACTTGAACGGATCCTCTAGCATCTGCGCTGACACAGCGGGGCGAGGGTGCGGGAAGAAGTGAGAATGGAGTGGCAGAAAAGACAGAGTAGAGTCGTAAACATGGACAGGGTGTCCTATAGTCAATAGAAGGGGGAAAAATCCTGAAAGGAAGGAACACAGGAAAGGAGGCAGCAAGGAATCCTCTTGTTTCCTTTACAGGATAGAAGTCGGATGGAAGCACCACCCCTTGCCCTGCCTAACCAGTCTAGGATCCTTCCTTCCCTCTTTGTGGAAGGATAAGGGTTCAGAAAACTGGGCACTTATTCCTTAATCTACCACAGAAATGTTTGGTTCTCAAAGTGCATTGGTCCATGGAGTAGGCAAGACAGGTAATCATGCCTATTTTACAGGTGAGAAAACTGAGGCTCAAAGAGGGAAAGGGACTGTGAATGTGGTGGCTGGGGCCCCTTCTCCTGGGTTGTGGGGCGAGTAGCCCCTTTAGTTGCGCAGAGGTCCGGGAGTGTCTGGGGGGTGGGGGACAGGCTGCCTGCAGATCTGAGCTGGGAGTACCTCCGCCTCTGTGGGCCTCTGGCCTCCCACCCTCCGGCTTGTGCCCTGTTACACAGGGCCCTCCACTCCTACCCTGTAGACCAACTAGCCCAGTTTCTCCCGGTTTGACTATTTTTTCAGCTCCCCAATCGGGTGGCCCACCGGCGGCAGCCACCTGGCAGGCCCGTGCCGCTAAGAGGCCGCTTTGGTGGCCAAGTGGCTTGCATTGTCGTTTACCCTCAAAGGGGCTGCGAAGGGCCGGGCAGGTCGCTGGGACCTCTGGCGTGGAGCAGCCGGGTTAAAGGGGGAGGGGCCGGCGGGGATAAAGGCGCAGCACGTGCGCCCGGCCTCCACAGGACCAACAGACCGAGCGGGCGGGGCCAGCCGGGAGGCGGCCTCCCCCCGGGCTTCACGCAGGGAGCCCAAATATTGGGAACAAAAGCGGGAAAAGAAGAGTGAGAGCAGGAGGGAGGGAGGGAGCAAGAGAGGGAGCGAGGAAGCAGAAATTAGGGGGTCTTAGATGAAAAAAAAAAAAAGAAAGTAGCTTTAGGGGGAATGTGCCGTGGAGTGTGAAATTGCAGCCCATGGTGCTCCATATTGTACCAGAAGCTCTTCCAAAAAAAAAAAAAAAAAAAGCCATCCTCCAACGTGACCAGAGGGCTAGGAAGGGGGAGGGGCGGGGAGAGAATGGGGAGGAGGAGGGGAGAGGGCTGGGCGGGAGCCGGTCTGGCCGAGCTGAAGAGGGGCCCGGTGCTTGGGCGGGCTGTCTCGGCTCCGGTCGCGGAGAGTTGGGCCCCAGGGTGCGCCAGGACCCAGAGGGCGAGTGGGCTGTGGCCTTCCCGCACTTGGATTGTCAGTGAACTTTCTTTCTCTTGGCTTTTCTCTTTTCTCGTGGTATTAGTGGTGACTTCCCAAACTGGCACTAATTCAGAAAGGGAGCTTGGCTGCAAAGCTGCTACTCTGCTCTACCTTCCTCTCTTCCCTCCGTTTCTGCTTCTCTTCCCTTCACACTAGTTTTTCCCCCCTTGGTTCTAAACAGCTTTTTCCCCCCTGAACTTTAATGCGTTTAATTTGGTCCGCGCTGTGGGGAGCATTTCCTAGGGAGATACATTTAATTTCGGAATTTCTAATCCCCTCCCTCAGAGGCCCAGTCCTGGCTCCCTTTGCCACTCCCCAGGAGGTGGAAGGAGCTCGAGGAGGAAGAGAACCCCATGCCAAGGGGGAGGGGCACGGCTCCCTCGCTGCCCCAGGCCCCCATGGCCCAGGCGCCTCCCCAAACTGTTTGAGGTTGGGGGGGGGGGGTCTGGAGTTTGGGTTCTGGGCCTGGGCCCTGCCTGCAGCACAGTGGCAGCCACGCCTCTGCCTTTCCTCACCGGGACAGAAAGCTCTGGGCCAGGGAAGGGGAAACTGGAAAAGGAGCAGAAGGGTGGAGAGGAGAGCTGGTGCAAGTGGGGGCAGCAGAAAGGGTCTACATGAACACTTCACTTCATGCACAATCTACCCAGAAACGCATCTGGTAGCTCTGAGCACTAGTCGTGCTTGGCTTGGCTTGGGATGCCTGTGTATGTGTATATTTGGGGTGTGGGGGTGGAAGTCAACGGGGACCCTGTTTCTCCCACACCTACACCTGGCAGAGCAAGCCCTGGGCAGAGCAAGCCCTGGACAGCGCAAGAGTTAGGCCAGCTGCAGCTCAGCAGCCAGGAGGGAGGCAAGGGCTAGAGCACCAGGAGAGCCTGGTGGGGAAGGGAGCGGAGACGGCGAAGGAACGGAGATCCACAAGGAAGATTTATTGGGCAGATCAGATGCACAGAGGCGGCTAATGAAGCAAATCCCGAGATGGGTATCAGAGCAACTCCCCAAAAGTTTATTTGCCTTTAAATTTCCGCAGGGAGGCGGGCGCCTTGTTTGAAGTGTAAATGCCCCTAGGTTGGGGGGTGGAAGGGCCGCTTTGAAAACACCAGAGAGAAAAGGTTCATTTAGAGGCAGACGGGAAAAGCAACCAACCCTGACAGGTCGGAGCCCGGGTTGTGTTTGGGGTTGGGTTGTTTTCTTTCTTTCTCTTTCTTTTCCTGTTTCCTCTACTTTCTTCTTCCCTTTTCCCCTTTCTTGCTTTTTTCTCCTCTACTAGATTCTATAGAAGAAAAGGAAGAACAGGAAAGGGAGCATCAAGAGGGAGAGGCCAGCGTCTGGAGAAAAATCTGTAGGCCAGCCCTGGAGCCATAGGAGAAGGCACAGCCTTGGCCAAAATGTTTCTAATCATCAGGGATCATTGCTCTTTAACTTTCTAGACTGGGGAATGGGCTGGAGTTGAGGAGGAAGCTGCCAGGGGCTGGCTTAGTGGGAGGGTGAATGTCCAGCTAGTGCAGTGCTGGGGAAGGGGTCCCAGAAACTGGAGGTGGGTGGGGTGGGAGTGATTCTGGAATCTCAGAGGCTACCTGGGAATTGGACTATCATGGGAGATTCTTCTCTCCTCAGGGGATACATGGGAAAGATAGACATGTAAGTATAACTTCCAGCACACTTTGTGTATCAAGTCCCCAGAAGTTCCCTTTCACAAAATGTGAAATCCCTCTTGCCCAATACTTGATAATGCCTGTTGTCTGCATCCACATCTCTTCATAGTACGTGTAACACAGAGATATGTCTAGCTGGTTCTAGAAAAATCTGTGAGTCTATGTGTGTGTGGAGGTGTGGGGGGGTGTTCTGGGCAGTCTTATTCCTCCAATAGTTCAGACTCCCCAAGACTTATTAACTTCCTGGACCAACATGGGGAGACCTGGGGCAAAGGGCTCCTTCATTTCTGAGCTCCTCTCAGTAAGGATCCTTCCTCTATCACCCTGTTTCCACCTCAGTCTTGGTTAATTACCTTCCTGAAGGAAGCCCAAGGCTGTACCAGGTAATACCACCTGAGAGCCGCTTTCTCCTAGGCCTGGGAGCCTTTCGCTTTAGGCTGCGAGGATCTGTATTTTCCTTTCTTTAGCTTCCCACACGAAGTTAGTGCGTGTACGTGGGGTTGTGAGGCCAAAGCAAACCCGGGAGCGCCATCTGCAGGTCTCTAGAGGAAGAGACTGACCTTCGGGGCTGGACCCTGCGACTTCACCTTCCAGCCCAAGGGAACCCAGCCCAGCCGTCCAAGGAAAGCAGGAGCGAGTGTTGAGAGGGAGGAGACTGGCGGGGAGGTTTTTTTTTCCCCCCTCCCAGAAGTTACTCTGCAGGTGGATTAAGCGGATCAGGCTCAGGAGGCTCCAGGAAGGGGGGCAAATGTCAGGATTCCAGCAGACTCAAACCCGTAAGGAGTGGGAGGACCAGAATCCTGTGGGACTGAGCCTGGCTGGATCCCTGCCCGAAGATTAAGGGCACTCAGAACACCCGGGTGCAAGAGGCCCAGTAGGAGTCTCCTCCTGGCTGAGTGGGGCAGGGGCAGCCCCCATTCTGGCTGCTGCCTGGGCATCCACCAGCGGGACAGCCGCGCGAGTCTGCGGCTTTTTCGCGGGCACCAGGGTCTGCAGGCAGAGGCCAGCGGCGCCTGGAGACTGGGCAGCCAGAGCGGAGCGCGGGGCTTCCCTGAGCCGCCCTTTCGCAGACCCAGGGAAGCGGGGGGAGGGAGCGAAGGAGGGAGAGAGAGTTAAAACATCAGCTGAAGTGCCAAGATGATTTATGAGACGAGGGAAAATATTTCATAAAGATCTCCCGGATATTCTGTACTTAACCAGTTAGGAGACAAAGGGCTTCTCCTGCCTGGTGCGTATGAGCGGACCCGAGCGAGTGCGGACGAGGGCTGCGGAGGCTGGGCCAGAGGCTCTGGCAGGAGCGGGGCCGGGCCGAGCGCGCTGCGCCTCCTGCGCTAGCTCCGGAGCCGCCGAGCTGGCAGCGGGCGGCGCTCAGCCTCGTTCGCAGCCTCTTCTCCCCAGCCGGGAGTGCAAACCTCGTCTCCCGCGTCCTCTGCCGCCAGCGACCAGTCGCTCTGCACTGTCTCCTTCCCCAAGCCCTTCTCCCAGGCCATCCGAAGGCCCAGAAGCCAAGTCCCCGGGCTCTCCCACCGTCCGCTGGGTCCCACCGAGGCAGGTGGGTCCTCGCTGGAAGTCTCCAGCTCCATCCTAAACCGAGCGTTCTGGGCTGCCCAGACCCGGATGGCCAAGGAGAAGAGGGAAGCCCTCCGCGCAGCCGCGCGTGGGATGAGAGAGGACAAACTGCCGGGCACTTTGCCCCGGAATGAGAATTGGGGGGTGCGTGGGTGGGGAGGTACCTCAGGAGGGAAAGGCGAAAGGGAAGGACCAGAGAGAGGAAGGAAGAATCAGGAAGGAACGGAAGGGAACTCAGGGCTGAGAGGAGGGGGGTTAAGACTAGGGATGCGGACCGGGCTTGGGGCCGCGTGGCCCACGCGGGCACTGGCCGGCGGATGGCAGGGCTGGGTGAGTTGGGACTGGGAGCCTGGCTTCGGAGAGCGGCGCGCTCCGCGGCACTCCGTCGTTGCCTGAATATTCATTAGACTGGCCGCTCTTTATCCTTATCTAACGTTTATCTTATCGGCGAGTTTCGTTTCTCAGTGTAGTTTTAATCCCGGGCTCCCCTTTCCCCTCCCCCTGGCCCGCTCCCCTCCCTCCCTCTCCTTTCGCCCGCCGCTCCCTCCCTCCTCCCTCCTGTTTCCCCCTCCCCTCTCCTCCCCTCTCCAGCACCGGAGTGACAGGCGCGGGGCCCTCCTCGCCGAAGCTCGGGGCTCCGGCGCTGGCGAATCACAGAGTGGTGGAATCTATTGCCTTTGTCTGACAAGTCATCCATCTCCCAGCGCGGGGAGGGGGAGGGGGTCTGGAGGGGGCTTTGCAGCT